>NC_142014.1:70940539-71248872 GCF_049901735.1 Notechis scutatus | reverse complement strand
TGTGTGTGTGTGTGTGTGTGTAGATAAAACATAATCTATAAGCAACAGGTAAAAGACTGGATGCAATGTTCCCCAAACCATTCTGATAAATGAGCACAGGATTGGTAGAGAAGGTGCTGTACATCCAAAGTGATCTTATCAAATCCCGAATTTAATTTTCTATTAATAACAGAAAAAAACTGTAACAATGCAAAGGCACCTTATTCTTTCTTTCTCCACACTCCTTCGCTCTAGTTCTAAGGGATAATTGTAAGCATGAGGCCAAAAAAAAAAAAAAAAAAGCTAAGAGTTGGTGACAGGTAATGCGCCCATCAGTACAATTTCTGAAAGGCAAGGTCTTGTTAACAAGCAACTCGAAGATGGAGTGAAAAGCTGAGAAAAAAACACTTGACATTCTCCATTATACAAGAGAGAGAGAGAGAGAGAGGGAGAGGGAGAAAGAGATGCCCTAATGGAGTGGGATGACACTGAGCTGTAACCCCACCTTTTCTTCACTTATCTAGAGTGACTTCCATTTTATCCTTAGTCTGGCAAAGCTTCAGCAGATCCAGAAATGTAAACACTAAAGCAGGAGATTATAGGTCCGTGATGGCGAACCTATGGCACACGTGCCACAGGTGGCATGCAGAGCCATTTGTGCAGGCACACGAGCCCCAGGCAAACTCACCTCACTGTGCATGCGCGCGCCTTCTAGCTGATTTTCAGGCCTTTTTCGGCCTCCCAGAGGCTCGAGGGAAGCTTCTGCAGTCTTTGGAGGCCAAAAAACAGGCCCGTTTAGTCACCTCCTATATTTCCAAAAATAACAGAAGTGACGAAACGGGTCCATTTTTCGGCCTCCAAAGGCTGCAGAGGCTTCCCTCGAGCCTCTGGGAGGCCGAAAAAGGCCTGAAAACCATCTGGGAGGTGTGCGCATGCTCAGTGCAGGTAAGGGTGTGGGGGGATCGCACATGCATGTGCAGGGGGCGTGCCCCCCCCCCCCACGCGCATTGCCTTCTGGGTGCTGCAGTCTAACTTTGAAATTTTTATTTTTCGGCACAGGAGCCCAAAAAGGTTAGCCACCACTGGTATAGGTAATCCTTCTGACTTACAAACCATTCATTTAGTGACCGTTTGAAGTTACAACTGCATTTTAAAAAGTGATTTATCACCGTTTTTCTCACAACTGTTGCAGCATCCCCATGATCGCGTGAGCAAAATCCAGACACATGGCAACTGACTCGCATTTATGACGGTTGCAATGCCCCAGGCTCATGTGATCCCCTTTTGGGACTTTTTGAGAAGCAAAGTTAAATAGGGAAGCCAGATTCATTTAACAGCCGTGTTATTAACTTAACAATTGCAGTGATTCACTTATAGAAAGGTCATAAAACAGAGCAAAACTCACTCAACTGTCTTGGTCAGCAACAAAAAATTTGGGGTTCTGTTGCGGTCATAAGTTGTGGACTACCTGTAATATTAAAATTGCCATCTTTGCTTGGTTTGACAATTTAATCACTGTTAAAAGTACCTTTAAGAATTCATAATAGTTTAAAAACATGTCATTAAAAAAGACAGCCATATACTTCATAGACATGAAATAGAAACTTTTGAAGTGACCTATAACCTCTCAGATATATGTATTACATCATAATTTTTGGTAAGTATATACACCTACCATTTGAGGATAATAATTCAAGCACGTAACAAAATAATATTTTCCCCAGAAGTGAAGGGTGTATGTATGTATGTATGTATGTATGTATGTATGTATGTATGTATGTATATATGTATGTATGTATGTATGTATATATATGTATATATATATTTATATATGACGTAGACAAAAAGGGTTCAACAATTTCTCTTTGTCTTTTATTACTGATTCTGACTATACACAATAACACTTACCTAAATGAAATATTCATAAAAGCGAAATTGCAAATAAAGCAACAAGGCATTCAGGTTTGTAGAGTCTTACATAAATATATATATGTTGAAATAGTCTAGTAAACATTGATTAAAACTCACTCTGTACAAATAAAAGAAAAGCTCAAAATGATCCAACGAGGGGAAGGATAAATCATTCCCGGATAGGCTATTTTTGAAAGTCAATATCAAGGTGTTCAGGAGAGCTACATCAAAGCCAATCAAGGAAGCCAACAGAGAACCAGACATTTGATACAAAACCTGCCTGCACCCATCACAAAGCAAAGCAGATGGCATCTCACTGGCACTGCCTCAGCTTGATGTAAAAAATTCCAAAAAGAATTGGGCAGCGTCCTCTCTGCGACAGGCTCTTCATCTCAAACTCTTAATATGCAAATCATATTCATATATCTCTCCATCAGTAAGCTCAGCAGTACACAATTCAGTCAGGCTTGAAACAGTACAGGCAGTCCTTGACTTACAACAGTTCATTTAGTGACCGTTCAAAGTCACAACAGCCAAAAAAAGTGACTTATGACCGTTTTTCACATTTATGACCGTTGCAGCATTCCCACGGTCACGTGATCAGAATCCTAATGTTTGACAACTGACTCATATTTATGACGGTTGCAGCGTCCGGGGTGGTGGTGGGGTGTCACGTGATCAGCTTTTGCGACCTTCTGACGAGCAGAGTCCATGGGGAATCCAGATTCACTTAACAACCGTGTTACCAACTAAACAAATGCAACGATTCGCTTAACAACTGTGGCAAGAAAAGTCGTGAAATGGGGCAAACTCACTGAACAAGTGTTTCACTTTGCAACATAAATTTTGGGCTCAATTGTGGTCCTAAGTTGAGGACTACCTGTATTTCTGAAACAGGATCAGCCTGTCCCACCTGTGCCAGCAGAGGAGGCACGCTACGGGCCACGTCAGACAAAATATTCTGTTGGCTTGTCCTCCAATGGTACATCTTCACATTGGAGGGGGTTGCCAGACTAATAATAGATCCCTCCTCCCCTTTATCCCACTCCCTCCTTCCCTCTCCATCTTTTAGTTAAGGTTGAGTATTTATCTTTTTGTATTATTTACTTCCTACTTGGTTCAGTAGAATTCTCGCCTGCCATACGGGAGGCCCAGGTTTTTTTGGACTAGATGACCTCTAAGGTCCCTTCCAATTCTGTTATTTTATGTTCTATATATTGGTATAGGTTTTTTTCATATTGGAAACTGCCCAGAGCTACTCTGTGGTAAAATAGGCAGTTAATAAATTTAATAAACAAACAAATTTCTTCAGTTTCTGTATGGTTTCCTGCTTGAACAGGGGTTTGGATTGGAAGACCACCAAGGTCCCTCCTAATTCTGTTATTCTGCTATGGTTAAAAACTGTGGAATTCCCAAGAGGTAAAACTATGGCTTTCAATAAGCTTAGCTTTAAAAGGCCAAATACACATAAAATTACTAATCCTGATGGTTTTGTAGTATCTCCAGCATCAGAGGTATGCCACCTGCTGAACACATCAGCTATTGGGGAACACAGTGCCTGCTGTTACTACAGTCATTTATATTTGAACTTCCCAATAAATACCTACTTAGTCGCTGTGTGAAACCATCATCCTTGAAAGGAGATTCAGCTCAATTCTTCTTATAAACTTAAGTCTTCTTATAAACTTACAAAGCTAAAATAGGATCATGAGTAATCCAAGATAGCTTCATTAGTAATCTTCTTCTTTCGTACTTCTTGTGCTAAGGAATAAATGTGAGACCTTCTGCACAGGGAAAAGCAAAATAAAACGCCATGGTTATCTGAGAGAAAGAGGCGTTTAGTTTTCCTTTTCACTCCCAAGATTGGAAAAAGCCAGTTTTTGTTCTCATTTTTCAGACGGCATCTAGTGTTTTGCAAGTATGTCAACTTTGAGATGGGTGGGACTTGCTGGCTGGGGAATTCTGGGAGTTGAGGTCCACCCATCTTAAAGTTCTCAAGGTTGAGGAATATTGATCTAGATAAATACAATGTCTAAAGGTTTGCAACAAAACATTTAAAAAAAAAACAAGGGAAAATATAAACATTCTGTATTCTTCAAACCAAATTCTGAATAGACTAGACTAGAATATAGAGTAGAATAGTGGTGGCAAACCTTTTTTGGCTCCCGTGCCAATAATTGCGTGCACGCTCGTGAGCTCGCGTGCCAGCACCCAGAAGGCAATGGGTGCTGGGGCTCCCTCACACACCCCTGCACCTGCATGCGCGATCCCTTTGCCGCACACTGCATGTCTGCGCCTGTAATCCCCTTTCCGCACACCTGTGCATATCCCTTCATGTGCTCTGCATCTCTGTGCATGCGCACATGTCTCCCACCCATCCCCACGCATGCGCGCCAGATACCCGACAGTTAGCTGTTGGGTGGCGGCGGCACGCGCACATGTGCAGTGGGGCTCTTCCGGGCGAGCCCTCGTGGGCCAGGGGAAATGGCTCTGCATGCCACTTCCGGCCATCACGGGAGTAGAATATTCTTTATTGGCCAAGTGTGGTTGTATACTCAAGGAATTTGTCTCCGATGGGTAAGTTCTCAGTATACATACAAGTTACAAGTGATAAATCATAAAATACAATCATTAATCATAAGATACAACTCACAAAGTAATAGTCATAAGATACCAATAGGAGTAGATAATAGGAAAGGTGAGAAGGATAATAATACAGCCCTACTACATGATTAGATATCCTTAGGCATAAGGCAGAGTGCTGTGGGAATTCATCTGCTAAACACACAATTTAGCAGAATCTGCAACTTCCTCTGTCCATTTCTTTTCACAACATCCTTCACCACATATGAAACACTTCAGTTTATCAGCAAATAGTATATATTTTAAGCAAATATTAAAAGTGGATAGCATGTCATGTGTTTCTGATTTTAGAAAACAGTGTCTTCAAACATAAATAAACAGCATTGTAGTGTGAACAAAAGCCCCTTATGTGCATGAATTTGTTTCCTGGTTCTTTTTTAACACAGTTGAAATGTTTAGAATTTAAAACATAATTTTACAACAATAGAAGATTAATAATAGTGTCACAAATAAATGCTTTCAAAATAAGCTTAGTACACTGTTGTATATAGAGCCAGCACTAGAAATAAGATATGGCTTAATCACCGTATTACTACTACCATCAGAAGCAGAACAATAAATAGCATCTGCACAATATTCCCAACTTGGTCTGTTCTTACTACTGGATCTAGAACCCACCTTAATTTTTGTTTGAGTAACAGTCACAATGAATTAGAGCAGCCTTTCCAATGTGCTGGACTTCACGCCAGGACACCTAAAAAGTAGCAAATGAGATGCTTTCTATTGTCGTTATCTTACGGGAAGCTGTTTTTAACCAAATCTACATTCCATAAATGACCTTCTCTTTTTGAAATTTTGAAATGTTTCAGAACTTCTCTTATAATTCAACATGCACGCTACGACTAATTCAAGAAGGATCACAAGTAATGCATGTACACATGATATATCCTAAGTGCATGATTTCTTTGCATGAATCAGTTTGATCTCTGAAGTGTCGAGCCACTGCATATACATGCGCCGCCATCTTGAAAACCGTATTTAAACAGCTGAAACCAATCCTTAAATCGTAAAGTTCTGAAGTCCGCTCTTATCTTAAATCGGGCGGACAAAAATAGCTGTCCGAGAATAGTGGCCTGATCATTTACAAGAAGTTATAGGAGCTCTAAGTTTTAATAACCTGATAAACAATAGTTTCTCTAAAATTTAATTCGAAAATAAGATTTATTTATTTATTTAACAAATAACTCAAGGTGGCAAACATTTAGCAGAATAATAGACGAACACAGCTGGAAGGGACTTTGGAGGTCTTCCAGTCCAACCACCTGCATATCCAACATAGTTCCTTCCTCCTATTTTCCCCACAAAAACAACAACCCTGTGACGTGGTTTGGGCTGACAGAGAGGGAATGGCTGGCCAAAGTCATCCACTGGTTTTCATGCTTAAAGTGGGACTTGATCTCAGGGTCTAGCCTGGTGCATTAATGACTGCACCAAACTGCCTCCATTTGCTTGTGTTTCTGATGAATTCTTAGGCATTTTATAAGAATTTTTAGTATCTGCGATTAGTTGAAGTGAGGGATCCTTAGTGCTCTCTGAGCTTGGTTGTTTTCTTGCAGATGTTTCATTACCCAACTAGGTAACCTCATCAGTGTTATCCAGTATCAGCATTCATGATGTTACCTAGTTTATGGTAATGATAAATCTGCAATGCTTTTTCTTTTATTTATTAAGCTGATTTATTTGGCTACTCAACTATCCAAGAAACTCTGGATGACAAACAAAATAAAAACAGAACACTAATGAAAATGGCCTTGAGGCTCAAGAAAAAAACCAAGCAAAACCACTAGACACAAACGCCCATACTAATGCCCTTAACTCCGTGCATGGAATGAATATCAAGATAAATCATAAAAGATCTGCACCGATATTAACTACAGATAGTCCTCCAGTTATGGTCACAATTGGGACCAGCATTCCCACTGCTAAGGCTGCTAAGTGAGTCATAGCTGATATTATGACCTCTTTCTATAATTGCTTTTAAAGTACCTCGCACCATCAAAATACGTTATAGAATTTGTAACAGAGTCACTTCATACCACGATACGCAGTAAATTTATACCACGATACGCAGTAAATTTAAAAGCATATGCAGCTAGTTAAACAATACTTGACATTATTTCACTCCATTTGTCTAGAGAACTTGTCCCATAAACTACAAAGTCTATACAAGCCCATAATAATGGTTTACTTCATTTAATGGAACAGGTAAAATTCAAGCACAAAACATCATAAAACTTGAACAAGAAACATCTGTAACTTTTTTTTGTACCGGATCTATTAATCCATTAAATTAAAAAGATGATATCAGTAATAGGCAAAAAAGAAAAATGAAACAATATTTGAATGTTAAATATAAGGGAAAAGAATACACATTCACCTTGGAAAAAGCTTCTACTAAAACTGTGGTCTTCCAAATGTGAGAATTAAGCTTCAATCTAATTCTCAGGTTTCCACTAATGAAACATTAATTTTGAACATAATAACGACAAAAGAACATGTTGCGCTATTTTTCCTCTACATTCTAACAATGGACAAAACTGTGAAAAGCTGTGATTTTAGAATAAAAAATTATTATGAGCATGCTCAGTATGTACTTGGGAAAAAATCCAATACTAGTCATCTGTGTAATATGTGATGGCCTAATTTAAAACCAACAAAGAACTGAAAATCTAAAAATCAATTAACACAGATGCACAGACCAGAAACACAATGAAATGCTTTTAATTTTCCTTCTTTCATAGCCTTAACACATACAAACATGCATATAATATATGGGAAGAAAACTTTATGTGCAATTAGCCATTTACATTATGTGTATATATACACACACACACTTCAATTCAATAATTATCAACTGGATTATATGATGCTTCTTTAATGGAGAGAAATATTGTCTATCTCATTATTATTATTATTATTATTATTATTATTATTAATTTTTAAGTGTGCGCATAAGACCCTAGTAATAAAAGTGCGAAGGCTGGCAGGAGAATTTCCAGAACAACGAAAAAAGCCTTTGCAAATGCAAATATCACCTGCAGGATACAGCCAACAATGTATTTAGCTGTATAGAAATATAAAGAACTTTGCAATATAAACAGGACTCGAGAAGACACTCACCATCCACAACCTGTTTACGCATCCACACTTCTCCCCTTCTGTCCTCTCAATGTTGAGAAGATGGAGCTGGGGGACGGCTAGTACATTCAATCAGCATGCTTCCCGGATATTTTTTTTTGGGTGGAGGGGTTGGTTGGAGGGGTGGGGAGAGGCTGTTAAGAAAAGCAGTTATTATACACCCTGAAGGGCAAAGCAGCAGCCCACAGACATCATTGCTATGGAGACTAAGCAGAGATGTCATCTGTCTCGGTAGCAAGAGAGCACACACAGGAAAAGCAGGGAAGAGCGCTGCATTCTCATCTACCAGATGAACTTAGCACACAGCTATGTCTGCTTGCTGTTTTTGTCTCCTTCCCTCCAAATCCCAATGGAGAGAGGGGGAAAAAGAGACACCTAGCCAGGAAAAGTATACCTTTCCTAACTGATGACAGCTCTCCACTTGAAATGGGAACGCAGTGGAGAAGAGGGCGCCACACCCAACCTTCAGGAGCAGGGGAACTTGGTTCTGGAGGTGGTGAATGGGATATGGCTTCCAGGGGAGGAAACAGATAATGGGATAAGACCCTTATTGTGTATGTCATGGTGGCCTAAGTAGAGAACAGTTACAGTATTTCTAAAGCAGGGGTGTCAAACTCAGGGCCCACAGGCCGGGTCTGGCTCAGGGGGTACTAAGATCTGGCCCACAGGGCCTCCCTGAAAACAGCAAAGGAGCAGCCCGTGGTGCCTTGGCCCGGTCCAGAGCTCTGTTTTCATTGGCAGAGTGCTGCAGGAGGCTGTCGCGGCCATTGGGATGGGTTGAGCGGTCCCAGTGCCCTGGGAGCTCGAGAACCAGGGTGGGAACTTGCCCTCCACTTCCTAGGCTCTGGACAGCCTGCGCTGCCATCCAGGGGTCTTCAGCATGGCCTGAGAGGGACGGCGATGCCCCTCTGGAAGACGAGAGTTTAGCGCTCTCCCTGGTCTCGACTTCCTCCACTGGAGACAATCATTAAGCCAACGCTGCAACTCCTTAAGTGAAACAGTGGTTTGCCAGGGGCATGGTTTTTCCAAAACCTGGAAGTGCCAGGTTTTCGGCAAAACTGTCATAAAACATGATTGCAGGAAATATGACTTCAGCAATAGAGTGGTCAATGTCTGGAATACTCTACCCGACTCTGTAGTTTCTTCCCCAAACCCCAAAAACTTTAACCTTAGACTGTCTACTATTGACCTCACCCCTTTCCTAAGAGGTCTGTAGGGGCGTGCATAAGCGCACCAACGTGCCTACCGTCCCTGTCCTATTGTTTCTCTTATTCTTCTTTTATTTTTCTTATATGTACCCATTTCATGTATTCACAACTATGTATACACTTATACTTATTATCTTGTAAACAATTGGCAAATCAAATAAATAAATAAATATAAATAAATAAAATAACATGGTCACGTGACCATGGGACATGGCAAACAGCCATAAATGTGGCTGTACTGCTGAGCCACCAACGTTTGACCACGTGCTACTCCAGCTGTTGAGGAAGTTGTTTTTCCCACGAAGTCTGATCACGAAATATGACCCTCCTTCCTCTGTAACTTCAGCCACAGCAGCAGCAGTGCTTACTACTCAGAGGTTGTGGATCAGGGAGTCTAAAGATAATGAAAGGCCTCAGTCTCCACCATCTGGCCAGAGTCCTAGAACACCACAGGCAAATCCTGGTTCTATCGTTGATAAGTTTCTTCTTTAAACCAAGAATGTGGAGGGCAGAATGATACTTCCCCCCGCCCCCTCTTTAAGCATCACTGTTGAAAAAAACAACCTTGTCCTTATGTTAAAACTTGGAGAGAAGCAGCAATTATAAATTACTAATCCTAAGAAAGATGGCAATGCAGAAGTCACAGCCCTGGAAATAATGAATGGATAAAGTGAAGCCAGCAATGATATAAATAGAGCTAATTAAATAAAGTGACCCTTATCTCAAATGCTATTCTTAGATGGCCTGCAACGGTTTGCTCTTTATGCTGGTTTAAGGGGAAGAACAAATCATATTTAAAAACACACCATTAATGAGAAGTACATGACATATAAGATTTATAGAAACTCCTGTACACAGATAAAATGGCTATTGCGGTATTCTAATTGCTATCTGTTTGCATTTGCTCTTCCATTTGCACAAAATGATAAACAGAATGTTTACAGTACAATTTCCCCCAAGATATCAAACTTTTGCTATGTTATATAACAAACACAATTCATGTGAGGCAATTTAGAATCCAGACCTTAAACTCCCGAAGTGGGAGTTTATAGTGAGAGATAGGGAAAATTACATCAACATCAACAAGAACTGATACAATTTATTAGCTCAGGTTCCAATGCAAGAACGTATTTCCATTTTATTAATATACAGGACATACAGAACTAAGCAGAAAGAAATCAATTTTAATAAAACTTCCAAATGATTATTACATGAAGAAGAGAGTTTTTGCATCTGGGGACGGTAGTGAAAATACATATTTGCTATTTGATTCATGTTAAGTTTTTCTTTTTGTGAGATTTGTACTCATAGACTAATTTGGTTTATTACAGGCATCTGGTAAATTGGTGATGAATTATATTTAGTCAGTTCTCAAATACTTCAGCGTCTATCTTCAGCGGGATCTCCCAACAGAAAAATACTATGTTTTTGAATAACAGTTGTAAGCTTTAATGGAGTCTGGGAAATGTTATAAAAGTAGAAGGCAGAAACAATTTTTATCCCTGAGGTAATTTTTGTTGATGGTGTTCATTCAAGTAAAAACTCTTTTAGCATCAGCTCTTACACATTCCATTATGATGAAAAGAGTATTGTTCATTCTGGTGGACAGTCTGCATAAACTCTTTCCTAATTCTTTAGTCCCACTGGCAGCCGTTAGCACCATTTAACCATGCTGTCCTTTGTTTATTTACTCAAAGTCGGAGGTTGCCTGACTCCCCCAATCATTCTGCAAGGCGTACAAATGAAAACGAAATGCAGCACAGGGAGATACAAGTAAAGGGGTTCCTGGCCAAACAAGAAAACAATATACCAGGCCATCCGGCGGCCATTACAAGCTTATTTATTTAAGAAAAGTTATACGGCCACCCAACTAACTCTCAATGATTCCAAGCAGCTTACAAGGATAAAATCCATGTATTACAACAATAAAAACAATAAAAAAATAAGCCCCCATCCTCCCTGGTGACAACAATCAAATGAGCCATTTGAAAGAGCTCCATCCACCCTGAGGTTCCCAGGCCCATTGGCAAAACCAGATCTTCAGGGCCTTGCAAAAGAGTGTAAAAATTGGAACCAATCTTATATCTCTGTGGGGATATGTTCCACCGGGTGCGGGGAGCCACTACAGAGAAGGCCTTTCTTTTTGGTCCTGCCAGATGGGCCTCCTTAGGAGAGGGGACCTGCAGCATTCTCTGTCTGTAATGAATCCCACCCCCTCGCCCTACATCTTATCTCAAAGGCTGGGGGAGAACCACTAGGTTTCAATGTCACAAGGATGAGAGATGAATCACCCGAGGCCTGGCACCATTACAGAGTTCTGCAAAGCTTCATAATATTCCTCCCATATTACTTAATGTCTGTATGGTAATCATTGCGTGATGCGAGTTTGTCAATTTGGGCTGAAGTGTCATTAGTTCCTGATGATAATTAATGATATAGATCAGATCAAGCCAGACTGCTTTAAATCTTGAATGGGTGCCTAAAAATGATAAGGGACTGGAAGAATTTCATTTTAACGTATGCCAGTCTGTACACAGAAGAAGTGGCAATAAAGGTTATCTCCTCCCCTCTCCTCTCCTTTCCTCTCCTCTCCCCTCCCCTCCTGTCCTATGTGACTGTGGGGAACACCTGATGGCCCGAACTCTGAGGATCTGTAGAAAGTCCCCCTTATTCAGCACTGTTCAAAGTTTGAACAGTAATTGAACAGCTAGCCATAACCCGAAGATTATCTGTTGTATACTATGTCTCTTCTGCCTTTGAATACGACTTGGAGACTTCACGTGATACAGAATGTATTGACCAGACTGATAAAAATCCATTATCACAGAACTGGACCCATTTTGTGGCAGTTGCATTGCCTGCCAATGGAGTTCTGGGCCAAACTTAAAGAGCTGGTTTTCACCTATAAAGCACTATATGGGACAGGGTCACCTTATATGCAAAATGATTCTTCCCATCCAGTTTACACACACACAGAGGAGTGTGCTGAAAATTACATTTCTGAAGAGCTAGGAAGGGTGTGGCCAGACTTTCCTCCTTTAGGGTGGAAGAAACCACCCTAAACCTTTAAAAGGTACTTGACTTATGACCACAGTGAAGCCCAAAATTTATGTTGCTAAGCAAGACAGTTAAGGGAGGTTTGCCACATTTTGACACCTTTCTTGTCACAGTTATTAAGTGAATCGCTGCAGTTGTTAAGTTAGCAACATAGTTGTTAAGTGTTAAACGGCTGTTAAATGAAGTTGGTTTCCCCATTGATTTTGATTGTCAGAAAGTCACAAAAGGTGATCACATGACTTTGGGACACTGCAACCACCATAAATACATGCCAGTTGCCAAGCATCCAAATTTTGATTGTATGACCACGGGGATGCTGCAATATAGCGTGAAAAACAGTCATAAGTCATTTTTTGGAGCCACAGTGGCGCAGTGGTTAGAATGCAGTACTGCAGGCTACTTCTGCTGCCTGCCGGCTGCCTGCAATTTGACAGTTCAAGTCTCAGCAGGTTCAAGGTTGACTCAGCCTTCCATCCTTCTGAGGTGGATAAAGTGAGGACCCAGATGGTTGTGGGGCAATGGGCTGACTCTGTAAACCACTTAAAGAGGAAGCGGTATATAAGTCTAAGTGCTATTGCCGTTTTTCAGTGCCACTGTAACTTCAAACAGACACTGAACAAAGTGGTTATGTCACAAAAATTCCAGCAACTGATTTATTTTTAAACGAAGCATTTTTAGGCATAAGCATAAATCTATTTATCATAAGTGTTGCTTTTTATAGTAGAACAAATGGAATAAAAAAAATCAAAATATTATTTTATGAACAACAGATGTACTGTTATTACTATACAGCTAAGGGCTTGCTGTGTAATTTAATAGCCTAACTTTCACATTCCCACTTTATACTCTGTAGCAATTTTTTTAATTAACACAAAGTTGGCATGTGAAAAGCTGGCAAGTAAATTCTTCATTGTTCATCACAATGCTCATGCACAATATATAATAGAAAATTATGATCTTATCAACGAAGAACTTTTAAAAGCTATCTGTTTAAAAAGCTATTTAAGATATCTGTTTATAGAGCAGTACTGTACTATTATCCGTTTGCTCCAAAGGTTTTCCTATGTATTATTGAATTATACAGGCAGAAATTGATTATTTTCAACATTATAAGGGTGCCATCTGCTCGCCGAAACAGATATTTGTGTTGTTAATGCTGGAACATGTCTTGCCTAGAAGCTGTGCCAAATTTCTCCTCACAAATGAGCCACAGGTAGTTATTTAGTATAAAAGGGCTTGTTATTGCTATTCAGGTAGTAATCAACTTACAACCACAACTGAATCCCCGGAACTATCTCTAACCACAGCTGTTAAAAACTCTATTTTCTACTTTTCTGTTGTAAAAAACAAAGTCTATAGCAGGGAGTCAAACTCATGGTCTGCGGGTGATGCATCATGTGTTGGCCATGCTCACCCCCAGTTTAGCAAAGGGAGAAAAAGTCACGATACGTCACGTGATGACATGACAACGTAAGTTTGACACCCCTGGTCTATAGTAGTAATATGCCCCAAAATATCTACGTAATCTTTGACCTACAACCATACTTGGGAGCAGAACTAAGTGATGCAGTCATTCAGTGAGCCACATAAGATTTTATGATCATTTTTGCCATGGTCATTAAGCAAATTGGCTTTCCCCATTGCCTTTGCTTATGGGGAGATCACAAACGGAGAGCGTATGAAACTGAGACACTACAACCATTTTAAAAACATACTGGTTGTCAAGCACTCAATAACTGTGGGGATGCTGCAACCATAGTTAGGTGCTGGCTGTAAGTCACTTTTTTCAGTGCCACTGTCACTCTGAACAGTCATTAAACAAATGGTCGTAAGTCAAGGACTACCTGTAGTAACTAATCTCCATTCCAGGGATAGACAGAAACCACTGCAGGCATTTTGAAGTGATGATATGTATTCTGGCTTAGAGAAGCACCACATATTTAATTCTGCCTAAAGCACACTTTCCCCTCCAGTTGGAAGATTCTTTTTCATAGTTCTGTACATTTTCACTTGGCTTTGGCAGCAAAGTTAGAGCATCTGTCTGTATGGCAACACCTGAATTACACTTTAATAATATTGAACACTATATTAACACAAACTGCCGGTAGGTGGCAGCACCTGATTGACCTTGGCTCTGCTGGAAACCTAAACATTGTGAAACCGCTCTAATAATTGTGGCGGCACACACACAGACACACACAGAGACTTCCACGGACTATCACAGCGGATTGTTGGCTGAGAAAACACAAGGACAGCTCATCACATGAATGCTTAATGTGGAATCATGCAGGCCTTGAAGCAAATTTATTTGTCCCATTTGCATTGGAGATTCACACTTGAAATATCTTAGGACTTAAAAGCTTTTGTTGTTTTATTTATTCTGACCAACAATGCTATTATAAAGAGAAATCAAAATAAAAAGTGGGAAACAGAATGTCCTATGCTAATAAGCAGTGACATCAGATAGACTTTTGGAATAGATTCTGATGTCATACTGGTATATCGGATTAGGGTGAAAGTAGTGTAGGTATAATCTGGTAAGATTCTGTCTACTGTGTGTAAGCAAATGAAGAACTGAACTTTAGCTCAGTTGTTCGATGTTGTTCCTAGGCTTAGCCTAATGTCAATCCACATTTAATACAATTAACTTAATTAAGATGGTGGTTTTCAAAGAGTCTTATAAAATTCAGAAATATTTTCAGCCATCATTAACAACACCCTGAAAGCTAGATTAAGACTCTTAAAATGAACTTGAAAATGCACAAGTAAAAAAAAAAAAAATGTGGCTCTACTATTTGGTCTCCTTTAAAAGAAACAGATTGCAAAGTTTAATTCCATTCTAAAGATAACACATGAGGCTCCAAGAATATTGCAGATTTCCAGTATACTATAAATCTGCATTTCATCAACAGATGTGAGATCAGCGTGAGAATCCCGTTCCAGTTCTAGCCCTAAAATATGCACAATTTTGAAGCATGGAAAAAATCGGGAGAAAATTCTACCTACGAATATTTTTTTTTTAAAATTGAAGTCCCCATATAAGAAAAAAGATATTCCTTTCAGCCTTTTAAAAAGAGATCCCAGGAATGTGGAAAAGATGACGGTGGTGCCCTCAGCTGGCCAGAAAGGTATCTGCAGATACACAGAACTAATTTTTCATGACTCACATCCTTTCACTGACACATTCCAGATTAATCAATATACAGATCACAGCTGTGATCACAGCTAACATCACTTCACCTGGATAGCAGCAGAAGTGTAGTTTGTGCATGCCTCCCTAATCTAAAACTTTCAACGCAATGCAGAATCCCCAACCAATAGTGATACATACAAGGTGTATGTGGTAATTATTAATTTCATACCTAAAGAACTTTTAAGTTTCAGTCAAAAAAATGAATTTTGTTCCCACCATACATTTGCACATTTTAATTTCTTTCAGAAAAATCTGAATATAGATTATTCCAATTTCAGAGGAAAAAACAACGTGGGAAAGAGTGAAGAAGAAGAACTGTAATCTACTTTGACCATCCAAAAAACACGCAAAAAAAAAAAAAAAAAGAACTTGATTCCAATCCTTCTAGTTCCATCTGTGGCCCAACTGCTGTAGTATTTTTTACAAGCTATAGATCAGGCCTGTCAAACTGGTGACCCATGGGCCAGATGTGTCACGCGAAGGCAAAATACGTCATGATACGTCAAAATACGTCATATGATGTGATAGAGTTTGACACCTGTGCTACATACATCATTTCTACCACCTTATTTCTTGAATCTCATTAAGCTCTCTGGTGACTCTGCTCCTTCCCATGTTTCAACCCAAGAATTTTAAAAAGGCAAAACTCTAAAGGATGGAATTGCTTTAAAATTGATAAACAAATTAAAGTAAACAAATTTTGTTTAGGCTTGCAATGCTTCTCTTGACATTTCAAAATATGTATGTTGGACAATCCAAAGGTGCTTTTTCAAAATGCAACTGGACTTTCTGGTTTTTTTTTTGAAGACATTTGACTTCTCATCCAAGGAGCTTCTTCTCTCTGTAAAGAGCTGAAGAAGCTTCTTGGATGATAAATGAAATGTCCTCAACGAAAAACCAGAAAGTCCAGTTGCCGCTTGAAAAAACATCTTTGGGACAACCATGACCTGGATGACTGAGAATCTCCATAGACATTTAGCTTCGTATGTTGGACAAGTTGTAATGGATGAGGTTTCATCAAACACAACACAAATCTAACCAAGGGCATAACGGTTATCACAGTACAAGCTATAGGTAGTCCTTGACTTACAACCACAATGGAGGCCAAAATTTCCATTGCTAAGCAAGGCAGTTGTTAAGTGAATTTTGCCCCATTTTATGACTTTTCTTGCCACGACTGTTAAGTGAATCACTGTACTACTTAAATTAGTAACACGATTGTTAAAGTTGATTTGGTTTCCCCATTGACTTTGCTTGTCAGAAGGTCGCGAAAGAGGATTACATGACCCTGGGACCCTGCAACTGTCATAAATACGAGTCAGTTGCCAAGTAGGCAAATTTCGATCACATGACCCTAGGAATGCTGTAACAGCTGTATGTGTGAAAAACAGTCATAAGTCACACTTTTCAGTGCAGTTTTTATTTGAATGGTCACTAAATGAATGCTTGTAAGTTGAGGATTACCCGTACATAGCTGACCTTCACCTGCTTATATCTGAGCATAATCCAGAAAAAAAGAAACGAGGCCAAATACACCATAACCTACTACTTGATAAAATAGAAAAATGTGGGTTAGACAACATGACCACCAGATGGATTCGTATCTGGCTGACCAACCACACTCAACCTGTAGTCCTCAATGGAACTGCATTGACATGGAGTGAAGTATGCAGTGGGGTACCCCAAGGCTCTGTTTTAGGCCCAGTACTCTTCAACATCTTCATCAATGACTTGGACAAGGGGATAGATGGGGAAATCATCTAATTTGAAGATGACACCAAGCTGGCAGGAATACCCAACACTCTGGAAGATAGGCTTAAGATACAGAAGGATCTTGACAGACTTGAATATTGGGCGCTATCTAATAGTGAAATTCAAGTGGTGAAAAAAGTAAGGTTCTACATTTAGGCAAGAAAAACAAAATGCACAGGTACAGTCAGTATATGTGGAATATGTTGCTCAGTAGTAGTAACTGTGAGAGGGATCTTGGAGTCCTAGTGGACAATCATTTAAATATAAGCCAGCAGTGTGCTGCAGCTGCCAAAAAAGCCAACACAGTTCTAGGCTGCATAAACAGAAGGATAGAATCAAGATCATGTGAAGTGTTAATGCCACTTTATACTGCCTTGGTAAGGCCACACTTGGAATACTGCATCCAGTTTTGGTCGCCACGATGTAAGAAAGATGTTGAGACTCTAGAAAGAGTGCAGAGAAAAGCATCAAAGATGATATGGGGACTGGAAGCTAAAACATAAAAAACCGGTTGCTGGAATTGGGTATGTCTAGTTTGATGAAAAGAAGGACTAGGGGTACATGATAGCAGGGTTCCAATATCTCAGAGGCTGCCACAAAGAAAAGGGAGTCAAGCTATTCTCCAAAGCACTTGAGGGCAGGACAAGAAGCAATGGGTGGAAACTAATCAAGCAGAGAAGCAACTTAGAACTAAGGAGAAATTTCCTGACAGTTAGAACAATTAATCTGTGGAACAACTTGCCACCAGAAAATTGTGAATGCTCCAACACTGGAAGTTTTTAAGAAGGGATTGGATAACCATTTGTCTGAAATGCTATAAGGTTTCCTGCCTAAGCAGGGGGTTGGACTAGAAGACCTCCAAGGTCCCTTCCAACTCTGTTATTCTATTCTACTCTATCTGAATTCACCATCCTCTTTTATGTGGACAAGAGAAGTTTTTAACTTCTCTAGTCCAGAAAAAATGTGGATGATTAGAAAAATTTTGGCCAAGTCTCACAGGATATCTTTATTTTTTGTTTTGTTTTTCAGGAACATTATTGTGAAGAAGCTGCTACAGAAGCTTCCTTCATCTTTCTTTGCCAGAGAGGTCATTAAGTTCAAACTAACAGTATTGGAAATGGAGAGCTGAAATGCATATTTCTGCCTCCTCCATCAGCACGAGGCCAAATGCCACCGGTTGTTATTCAAGGAAGGATGCCAGCAAGGAAAGATCCGATGGCCCCTACTGGATATATTCCTTCCTCCCCACCCCCTTTCTCCTTTGCCTTATAAACATTTAGTTAAAAACTTGAGCACAGAACCTGGTCTGTTGTTTTTAAGTGTTGTAAGCCACGAAGAGGCAAATGCAGAATAGTACATCCCAGGTAAAGGTCTGGTTCAGAAGCTACAAACAGGTGCTAAGTAGGTGCTCCTACATGTTTCAAAGCAACTTCTGGAGACTGAATACAAAGGGACGGACAGCCCCATGAAATACAGGGAATAATAAGATGGTAGTAATTATAGGGTGTTCTCAAGCCAGGTTTATTTTAATAACTACATTTGATATCTGAGCAAGAATCTTAGTTTCTCAATCAAAAATGATTAGATTGTACTGATTATTTCAGTGTGATCAAAGAGCTAACAGTACTGCCCAGAGTGTTACGGCTTCCCTTAATTATGGTTTACATTGTTTGGAAGTTTGGCAACATTTTTACAGCTGTTCTGTAAGGGAATTATACTTAGAATATCAGTCATATAATCCATGTTGGATTACAAAGGCTGAGTCAACCTTGACTGGTCAGGATTGAACTCCTGGCAGTCAGCAGAATTAGCCTGCAATACTACATTCAAACCACTGCACCACAGAGGCTCTTCAAGTACTGTTGAGGTTGATAGATCTCTCTCTCTCTCTCTCTCGAAATTAGACTACTGGGGAAAGCAAGCCATGTATTGTAGGAACTTCATGGTCCAACTTTTCCCTCAACCGGTTCTTGTTCTTATCATTGTGCTTTAAGACACATCTTCCTTCATATTACTGTTCCCATTAATAATTCTGGATTTTTTTGAGTGTGAATTTAGAAAGTGACTCACTCTTCAGAATGACTGATGGGGGCCCGGAGTCCCTGCTGGATCTGCAAAGGAATCTTAGAATAGGACTGACCTTCATTATAGTACTCTGACCTACTATTTCAGAGAGAAATGTCAAACTTCAAACACATGGCGATTTAAGAGAGAGAATCCAGCAGTTCAGCCCTTTTGCACTCAAGGAAAAAGATCTTCAAAACAAATCTTAATAGTGACATATTTATAGATAACCTTACCTTCTTTTGACAATGCGGTATATGTTAACATTCATTGGCATAACATTCAATTTCACAGAACCCACAAGATAGCAACAAAAATGTTGCTTCTTTTTGTTCTAAAACTACTGAAGCCGTATAGGAGGAAAATAAACTAGGGCAGTGTTTTTAATATTAAGTAATCATTCAAACCCCAGTGCTACCTTGGACAGATTATCATTTAACATTTTACATTCAAATACTTATACCCTTTGGGAGAATACCAGCGGAAACTAGGCTATTTGTAAATGATTCAGGAAATATCAAATTACCAACACATTATTTGGGTTACAATATAAAATATCACTGTGACTAATCAAGGAAATGTGGGGAGCATATATTCATTATCCATTTAAAAATAAAGTCTGGACCTTCTATTATCACTAGTTCTAGGTATCTTAAAAGAAAGTGAGCACCTTCAAAATTTATGTAAGGGAATTTATTCATTGCGGTGGTATTTGTCCTGGATTACAAATTGCCTTGCCTTTTGGGCTACTTCACATAATTTCCATTCATTGTACACATAGGGTTGAATCTATTTGGAAATTGTAGCTACAATCCTATTCTTTTTGTATATACACAGAAAGAAATAGTTTGCATTCATACCATATTTTACTTCCCCTAAATTGCAGAAAATAACTTGTCAGAAAAGTCAATAATAAAATAATAAAATGGAAGATTACATTATATTAATCTATAAAGTGTACCTCTAAATCTAAACATTTCTCTGATGCACACACAAAAAATGCAGTTTGGAAAAAAAAATCCAATTAACAAAACCAATACACAACTCAAATTCAGACAATATATGCTCTTAATACACAAACTACTATGGAGGATGTATGATTATGCTAGAGATGACAACCTTAGTGTCTAATTTGTCTACTTCTTCTGAAGCAGGTGACAACACCTTATTTGCATTTGAAAGATAAACAGGTTTAGGCATGGTTAGTGCTTAACAGCAGACTACCAATTAAGATAGGCCTGAGGAGGAAAAAAATACCAGAAGGAAGCAATGGTAAACAGCTTCCAAAGTGTTGCCAAGAAAACTGCATGGACATGTCTATCAAATCACCATGAGCTGTCCTTGAGTCACTAATCCAAGCTCCAGATAATATAAAAGAATCAATGACCCCAGAAGCATGAGACATTTGACAGAGCTCTTTGCAAGATAAATTATCCTGTCAACACAGTTGCAGTATTAACTCCTTGAACTGTGGACTTCACAGTTCTATCAACACAGGTTAGCCACAAATGTCTAACTACAACGCTATGGAATTCTGTTTGTACAGGCAGTAATAACCCTAAGGTAACATTAATTTTGACTGTATAAATAAAGTCTTATCCTCAAATTTCACAGTGGAAAAATATGGAGTGATCACACAGCACAGCAAAGAGCTTACCAAAAATGTCTGTAAATATTCCAATTTCTTTTTTCTTTTTTGCTTATTATAAAAATGCTATTTTATATCTTACATATGAGGATTGTGCCAGGGGAAAATAAATGCTTTAGTAAAGAAACCATTAATTTTAGCATTAGTGATGATGCCAAAGATAGAAGTTAAAAGATTTCACACGATAATTCAATCTTGAGAATGTAAAATATCTGTTCTTTTTTTATGTAACTGCAGAGCACAGATAACTTGAAATGTTTTATATATTGTAAATTAATACTAAAGAGCATCTGAATGACAAATGCATAGTTTTAGTTTTGTCAATAGCAAAGAAATATTTTAAACATTGGGCACTAATGACTATCAACTGGAATGCTGCATTAGAAACAGAAGATTATAGAAATGCAGAAGCTAGATTTTCACATATCTTTATTTAATTAAATAATATTACTCTCATTTGAAAGACATCACATTTGATTTGCATTCAAACCCAACATTTAATGCAATATATTAACAATGCCACTGTATTTATGTTCTGTAGCACTTGTGGCCTAATATAGTGAAGTGAATATCTAAAATAATTGCAGGACTAGCTTTTCAGAGGTTTCTAAAGTCATTGTTTGTCTGCATTCACCAAGCAATAACGGAAAGTTTTCTTTCAAATTTCATCAAAAAAGGACACTGAAATTAAAAATACACATTTTCCCCTCCATTGAAAAATAAAGGCAATTATAAGCTGGTTCTGTAACATTTGAAATATTTCATAGACACTCAAGCAACATTAATTCCATATAACTGCATTCATTTAAGCTGCCTGAATATATTTACTGTGACACTATGCAAATGAGAGAATTCAAATCTAAGACGCATTATATGTAGCCAGCCTGAAGGGGGTTCCATCAATCTGCTTTTAAATGCACAGGTTCAGCTGCTCCAAACACATTCTCTCTATAGTAAAGTTTGGAAATCTGGACAAGAGCAGAAAGTAAATACGGCAATAAAAAGTTAGTTTTCTGAAGTAAGCAGGTCAGGCCTGGGTTAATGGTTATAAAGGGGACTTCTGAGAAATATTCTGGGGTCATATAATTTGCCAAACTTTACATGCACTGAAAGGCAGGTGCATTTACTACCACATGTATGATAATATACATATTTATCTTCTGCATGGTGAGGACCCTGTTGGTAAAGGAGTTCTAGCTGGCAGGGTCCATGAGAAGAGCCTTTCCTATCATGGGTCCCGCCCAGAGGTGGTATTCAGCAGGTTCTGACCAGTTATGGAGAACCGGTAGCGAAAATTTTGAGTTGTTCGGAGAACCGGCAAATACCACCTCTGACAGGCCCCGCCCCCATCTATTCCCTGCCTCCCGAGTCCCAGCTGATTGGCTGGGTCTTCTTTGGTTGCCCTGCACAGAACAGAAGAGCTGGAAAGCAGGTTAGTGGGGTGGGGAGAGAATGGGGATTTTGCAGTATCCTTTCCCTGCCATGCCCACAGAACTGGTAGTAAAAAATGTTGAATCCCACCACTGCTCCCACCATATGGAACGTGTCCCTTGAGTAAGATACGCCCCCGCTGTATTGGCTTTCCAGAAGAACCTTAAAACCTGGCTCTGCCAAATGCCCTGGGATCCCATATGGGAAGGCGATTAGTGGATTAAGAGAAGACTTCATCTTCACCTCATTGTGTATTGGCTCGTTTCTTAGTGGTTAGAATGCAGTATTGCAAGCTAACTCTTTTCACAGTCAGGAGTTTGATCCTGACTCAGCCTTCCATCCTTCCGAGGTCGGTAAAATGCGGACCCAGATTTTGGGGGGCAATACACTGAGGTTGTAAACCGCTCAGAGAGTGCTGTAAAAGCACTATGGAGCAGTATATATGTCTAAGTGCTATTGCCATTAATGTTAATATTTATCGATCAATGAAGATTCTCAGTCATCCAGGAAGAGCTGCCTAGACGTTGAGTCATGGCAACTGGATGTCTTTCTGCTTTGAAAAGTTTTGCTGCTTACCGAAGCTCTACCTGGATGAATCTTCACTGGCGTATTGTCACACAATTTGGGGGAAGAAGATACTTGGGTCAGATGTGAAACATTTCAAACTTTAAAAAAAGGGAAGATGACCAGTTGCCATAATGTCAATATTTATCATTTTGTGTTAAGCAACCTAGAGTTGCTTGATGGCAAGATGGTGGCATATAAATGGAATAAATATGTCCCAACACTATTCTGTCACCCTGGATTAGGACCATATTTCCTATAGTTTATACTTAGTTTGTAATATAAAATATAGGTTATAGAGAAGTATTAAAAGATTATGGACAGTGGAGGGATTCAAACATTTTTACTACCGGTTCTGTGGGCGTGGCTTGGTGGGTGTGGCAGAGGAAGGATACTGTAAAATCTCCAGTCAGAGGTGGTATTTTCCGGTTCTCCGAACTACTCAAAATTTCCGCTACCGGTTCTCCAGAACTGGTCAGAACCTGCTGAATACCACCTCTGGAATCAGGGCATATTTTTTTATCCTGGCTGTCAATGACTACAAATAGATTTACTCCCCTTTCATAGCTGAGCAATCATAGCTAACAAGTCCCTAATAACAATGTCTTTTTGGGTTTTCTTTCTTGCTAAACAGGTGCTTCTCAGGCTGCATTGCCCACTTCCCTCTAAGGTCAGAGAACCAGGTTTGCTCTCAGAAAGAAATGTTAATACAGTAAGTTTCTCGGATTACAACTATTTTTTTAGTGGCCATTCATAATTACAATGGCACTGAAATAAGTGACTTATGACCACTTTTCACACAACTGTTGCAACATCCCCATACTCACATAATAAAAATTCGGGTTCTTGGCAACTGGTTGATGTTTATGACGGTTGCACTTCCCGTGGTCACATGATCATCATCTGCAACCTTCCCAGATGGCTTCCAGCAAGGAAAGTCAATGGGGAAGCCGGATTTGTTTAACAACTGTATGGATCACTTAACAACTGCAGTGGTTTCCTTCACAACTGTGCAAAAAAGATCATAAAACACGGCTCATCTTACTTAGCAACTGTCTTGCTTAGCGGCGTAAATTTTGGGCTCAACTGTGGTCATAGGCTGAGGACTACTATCCGTCCTTTCTTGACATGACACTCTTATGATCCTCAAAACCAAAAACCCGAGCAGTTCGTTGTCACTATCGTCAGATGTTATCTGCTCCAATTCCTTTGTAAATGACCGTTTCCATCAACTGGCAGTCTTTTTTCTATGTGTCATACGTTATGATTCTCTTAAATGAACAGAATAATCTTGAAAGGGAGACAAGAATCACATGATCTCATCAACTGCTGTCAGACATTTACTAGGTAAGAGCTAAAGCAAATTGACTACTCCAACACTGCTCTGACTCTCAAGCTGGGAAAAATATAATCTTCTGCTGTATAAATTGACCTTTGGTTCAGACCAGAATATAAAAAGCTGAGAAGGAGGAGAACCAATAGAAAATGGCTTTTAAGGTTAATAGGAAATAAAAGCACAGAGTGTCTTTGGCACCTGTTTGTGTCTCCTTAAGGAGGCTTGAGAAAACGAGTACAGCAAAAACTATTTTTTATGGAAACGGCGCTTCTGGTTATGGCGCTCCTAATCCCAGGAGTTGAAGTCTGTTTGTCTGCATCCTGCCATTATTATTTTTACAAATAATTGAAGGTGGAAAACATATCCTACACACTTTCCTTCTCCTATATCCCCCCAAACAGCAACTCTGTGAGGTAAGATGGGCTGAGAGAGAAAGACTGCACCAAGATCGCTCAGCTGGCTTTCATGGCTAAGGTGGGACTTGGACTTTCTAGCCTAGTGCCATAACCACTAGAGTCTAGACCAGGGGTGTCCAACCTTTCACCTTCCCTGGGCCACATTAGAAGATGAAAATTTGGTTTGGGCCGCACATAATTAAATAAAATAATTAATTAAATTAAATAATTAAATTAAATTAAATTAAATTAAATTAATAATAAAATAAAATTATTAATTATTATTTATTATTAATTATTTATTAAAAATTATTTATTTTTTATTTTATAATTTTCCGGCCAAATTTTGCGGGGTGGGGGGGAGGGGGGGAAGAAAGCTCGCCCACCTCACGCCTACCTCTCCTGCAAATGCAGCAGCGGCAGTGGCGGCGGCGGGGGCAGAAGCAGCAGCGGTGGCGGGGGCAGAAGCAGCAGCGGCGGCGGGGGCGGCAGGGGCAGAAGCAGCAGCGGCAGCGGCGGCAGGGGGTCAGAAGCAGCAGCGGCGGCGGCAGGGGCAGAAGCAGCAGGGGCGGTGGGGGCAGAAGCAGCGGTGGCGGCGGCGGGGGCAGAAGCAGCAGCGGCGGTGGCAGCAGCGGCAACAGCAGGAGGTGGCAGGGCGGGACTTTTGGGCTGCGGCTGCCCGCCTTTTCTGTTGCTCGCCTCGCCCCGCCTCTCCTCCTCCTCCTCGCTGGATCTTTCATGAAGGTTGGGGTGGGTGTTGGGCCGCATTACGAGGCGACCTGGGCCACATGTGGCCCGTGGGCCGCGGGTTGGACAAGCCTGGTCTAGACCAAACTAGCTCAAAGTTTGCAGTTCAAAGCAATATGCAGGTGGTCACCTTTAAAGCTATCAACAAAGCTCCCTCCAAAAAGCAACTATAGAGTTACCATGAAGCCCCACCACCAGTTCTTGCTGGGCTGCCTTACTGTGGCAGGTGGAAGTGTTCCTAGGAGGGATGAGCAAAGAATGCCAGGACTGCAGACCAAGAATACAGGGAGTCTTTGATTTATAGCCATTTGTTTAAGCAGCTGTTCAAAATGACAACAGCACTGAAAAAGGGACATGATTGGTCCTCCCAATTACAACCGCTACCATTGCTACTAATGCAAGGCTACCTACCTTCAGTCTGGGGGTGGGGGGTGGGGGGATGGGAGTGTAAGTCTTAGTGTCAACTCATAAAATATTTCTATGGTCTTTTTAGAGTTGCCAACAGAAAGAGAGGGGGAGCAGTACGGCTGCTTGCAAACCAAAAGTGCATTCCATAAATGTTTTCAAAGATAGTAACCAGGTGACTGAAGTTTCGGCTGCACAAAATTCTAACTGGAGAGCATGAGTGATGACTTTTGGCTATGGGTGTTGTTGAGGTAATTCCCCGTTGGGAGAATGAGCGCATACAGGGAGACATATTGAGAGTAGTGTTTGAATAATACACACACAGCACACAGATACAGTACGGTAAATGTAGGTTTTTACTTCCAGAAATGTTTAAGCAAAGTTCAAAATAAGCAGTACAAAGTCATTCACAGGTAAGGCAGTCAGTGTTCAATTCAGGGATAATCCAATAACAAAGTCCAGTGTCAAAAACAGTTCAGTAACAGACTTACATCAAATCCAAGAATATCAGTTAAGTAGGAAGAACGGCAAAACTCTCCAACAGAAGGAAAAAGAGACTCACTGAGACACACTCTCTTCTGAGACTAAGACTAAACAACCCAGGTTTCTGGCTCCATCTTATGGCCGTTTGAGTAACCACACCCAATTGCAGTTTTTGCATTTTCTTAAAGATACAGTATTAAAATGTCTATCCTGGTTTATATATTTCTAACCCAAATAGCTGTTAGGTGACTTACATTCCTAACAGATGTGTCCCATTGGAGAATATGAATTACGATACACCCAGGAGGTGAGGGAAAACCAGGGTCAAGGGTGACAATGAATTATGTGTCTCAGAGTCGGTTACACCTAGGCAGTGCCGGACATGGTAACCTCCCAATAAATCCTTTTTAAGTTTTGGAAGTTTGGCTTGAGACTCATGATTTAAATGGGGGTAACTGACACTTAGCTTATTGGCACCATCAAGGTTGCTCACCTCAAACTGGGAGGGAACTCCTGTTACGTGGAGCTCCTACTCAGCCTGGGTTGTGGCAGCACCAAGCAAACCTGTCCAGGACTCCTCGCAAATTAATAGCCAAGATTATCACGGTAGCAGGTGATTAAATATATTATTATTGTCAGTTCCCAAGAATCAAGGACCTGTGGAGTTACTTCTGAGTAGTTTATTATTGTTCATCTATAGACAGAATCTTGCTGGACTAAAGCAATTATGTGCAATAACTATAGATATATTCTGTGAATTGCTAAAGAAGGCCCCAACCTTGTTCTCTTCCTGCTTACCAGACAACCCAAGCTGTCTGTTTTCCCTCTGGGAAACAGCCCCTCCCTCCTGTAACTCTAGACTACATTCCAAGATAATTAGTTTTAAAATGCAGCATTGCATTTTATTCTATTTTATTTTATTTATTTAAAAAAAAATATTTCCCAAGTGCATTTTAATCCCATTCCAGCCATGCTCAGGGCTGCTGTGGGTTGCAGGGCACCCGTGGACCACACGTTTGATACTTCTACTCTAAACGATGTGACAGGAGAAGAAAAAGGAAAGGCGAGATGGGAAGAACTGAGGCCAGCTGATCTTTCAGGGCTGACTGATATCATTAAGGATCTTTAGCGCTGTTCAGGTCCCAGGAGATCCAACTGTAGATCTTACTTATATAAACAAAAGGCATTTGGGGACAAAGGCAAGGAAGCCAACTTGGTCATTCTGGGATTTGTTGCATCCTATGTTTCAGTCTGCCAACTTTGTTATGCATTCTTTAAATAGAGTCTCACTTGTAACGCCTTAAGCAAGGAAAACACAACATGAAGACATAATGCTTTTGCATCCGCTTTGGGATGGTGCAGCGCAACTGAAGTACAAAGTTTTTCAAAAACTGCTCTGAAATTCAGTTGTTATCCCTTCCTTTGCAGTAAGTTAAACAAGGGTACAGGTAGTCCTCATCTTGCAACCACAAATGAGCCCAAAATATCAGTTGTTAAGTGAGACATTTGTTAAGTGAGTTTTGCCCCATTTTATGACCTTTCTTGCCACAGTTAAGTGAATCACTGCAGTTGATTAAGTTAGCAACCCAGTTGTTAAGTGAATCTGGCTTCCCCACTGACTTTGACTGTGAGAAGGTTGCAAAAGGTGATCACATGGCCTTGGGACACAATTTGTTCATAATTATATAAATATAGATATAAATATAAATATAAACCAGTTGCCAAGCATCTGAATTTTGATGACATGATCATGGGGATGTTGCAACGGTCGTAACCATGAAAAACGGTCATAAGTCGCATTTTTCAGTGCCGTTGCAACTTTGAATGGTCACTAAACAAGTTGTTGTAAGTCGAGGACTATCTGTAAAAGTGAATATTCTTTTTAATATTTTATCTATTCATCATATTTATACGGCTGTCTCACAAATACGTTTCTCTTGGCACTGTGCAACAAAGCTAAAAACAATATATAAAAAGGATTAATATTATTAAAAACTTTTAACATTATAAAAGAACTAAACTAAAAAATAATTACTTCAAAATGCAGCATTTTAAAGTATCTTATTCCAAAAAATAAAAATGTATTCAGCAAAAGGCAGGTGTTAATTATACTGGAGCCATCTCAATGTTGCACCAGTACCTTGGGGAATCCCAGGTCTTTTTGCTATCCGTGCAAGGCTTAACATGAATCCAATATACTTTTGAGAACCATTTCCTTTGTTTTAAAAGGAAGGACAAGAGTTGGGCTTTTGCATGTTGATACGTTAGCGAGGGCTTCCCCTTAGTAACAGGTATTAGATAGGTGAGTACAGGATATCCAAGACTTCAGCAGACAAAACTAAGGTACACCCGGCTCGTGTTTGCACTTATGGTCTTTCAGAGTGCACAATTTGAGATTGTGCAATTTCCTACCTATGTGAAGTTCATGGTTGACAGATGATGCGTAAATGGCTTCTATGGTTAAGAGCCATGTAACAGGTTGTACAACCCAACAAAGTGCTTGCTCACAAAAAGTGCAATGTGCATGTTGAAACACATTAAGTGCCGAGTCAGCTTTCCTTTGAATACTTAATTCATCTGTGATAGCAGTACCAGCTTTTCAGGGTTTTGTGTTTGTTTGTTTTGTTTGTTTTTGCTGTGACTGCAAATGGGGAACTTAAACCTCATTCAGAGTTTAATGTCCAACTTCCTCTTCCATTTCATAGGTAAAAATTATTGTTGTTGGCAACAGTATGACCACATTATGGTTATCACGAAATGTAGAGTTCTAGCTGAGGTAAACTCAAATCCCATTTCATATTTTTACAAGAAAAATAAAGAGATTCTTGAATACTCAATAAAGAAATCACAATCTGCACCACAATTACTGATCTGAGTTCTTATTGGATTGTCATCCAGAGTCCGAAGAGTGTTTGAATCCAGGATTCAAGGGCGGGGGCAGGGGGGGGAGAAATCATTCTAAATAGTTTGAAAATAATTTTATTTTATACCATTACCAGTTAACTTCACTGATGAAGAACACTAGTTCTAAGACACACACAGAGTTGTCCAATTTTAGGACAGTTCTTAGTGAGGTCTTTCTCCCAATTTATACCCTCATGCAGAACTTAAATAATATGTGGTGCATCACAGCTATTGTGTTGTTTGATATTCCAGAAGCCACATTTTAATGAATTCTTTGAGTATTCAACTATATATAGAGACAAAATAAATAAGGGGAATATACAAACATTGTTTCTGTCAGACAAGCACAGGCAAAGCCTGGGGGGAAGAGCCAAGTAAGGAATTAGCCTGGAGTCATTATTTCCAACAAAAGGTTTAAGTCCACCCTCTCTTGAATTCGGTTAACTTTTATCTAGCACCAATTTAGTGCTGACCTTTAGTTGACTAGATTCTTGTATGCAGGCATGAGCAGCACATCAACTTAACTGGAACTTAATCTGGGGTTCCTATTCTTAATGTGTGGTTCTAAAACCCCTTTCACTCCTTTGCTGACCTGGAACCCATCTGTTTTGCCATATCCCATCCAGACAATGGCTTCCTACCCTGCATATTTGTGTTGCATTTAGAGCTAATGGGAGATCCTTTAATTTTGACAGCAATGCCCACACTTGGGAAGATTCACTCTTGCCGCTAGTCTTCTCCATTACAAGTCAATATTTCTGCAGACCAATGGTTCCCAGAGCTTTGGAAATAACTTAGTAACCTTTTCCAGATGGTGAGGCAATTATTTTACCGAGGTCTTCATAAATTTATGCTGAACTATTATGATGTCCCTTTGAATCTCTGTGATGAGAACATTGTAATGAGTGGAACCAAAGCTTGTGAGACATATACAGGGCACAGTTTGGTCACAGACAGGCAGTCTGGGTTAGTGGTTAATGAACCAGGCTAGGAACCAGAAGTCTGTGCGTTCGAGTCCCACCTTAGCCATAAAAACCAGCTGAGTGACCTTGAGCCAGTTATTCATTCTCAGCACAAACTCACTTGTTGTGGGGGAAAAATAAGAGGAAAGTGTGTTGCAGATGTTCGCCACTTTGAATTATTTGTAAAAATAATAAAGATGGGATACAAATAAACCAACAATTGGCTCAGAATCAGCCCTGGGTGTTTAATGAGCTACTGAAACAACTATTCAAAGTAAACCTTTTAACTGAATTGAACTAGGCTCTTCTTTATTTTTTCATATTGCGCTGCATATTCTATTACCTTATTTATGAAATAAAACCAAATGTTGGTGTTACTTTTTCAGTTGGAGTTCCTTTACTAGAAGCCCTTGCATATTCAGCAGTCAAGATTAAAAAAAAAATCAGAAAATGTGAAAGAGGAGGATAACATTGACTCAGAACTGATGTAAGTGTGTGATGCAAAAGTTGATGATTTTTAGATGGTTGTGCAGATCCAAAGCAGGAGAGATGCTTTGGATCGAGGGTGAACATGCTTGCTCTGTCAGTAGTTCTTTAAAAAGCCACATCTTTTGGGGGGATTAGCATACAGGGATCTCGTACTTCACAGCACTTCCCCGTGTACAGTGGTCATCCTCACTGGCCCAGCTGTACTGAATACTGCCTACCCACAGCACTCATTGTGTTTTTCCACTCACTTGCACACATAACAATGCTTCAGTGGGTTTATTAATATTCCCCAGCAATTCCCTTCACCAAAATCCCAGAACTGAGTCCAGCCAAAAGCAGGCCAATGCTAATCCACAGAGCAATGGCCAATGAGTCCACAGGGCACTTGAAAGTTTCTCAAACAAGACAAATCCATCAGGCAAAATTAAATCCCCCAACACAAGAGGATTCACGAGGCAAGAAACCAATCCAAAGCAAGGCAGGAATCACAACATCCAAGAAACACACAGCTAGGAAATGAACACATTGTTTCCCAGCATTGTCTCTGTCTGTCTGCTGTGCTAAATGGGCAGCTTTTGGTGCAGCCCATCAAGAGGGATGAGGCTGCCTCCTCATGAGTAATCAGGCTGACCTTTGCTGCACCTGACTTTTCTCTGCCCTGCATGTTCTTGGATCTGGCACAGAAGGCAGTTTCTCCTCCTCATCACTAACCAGCTGCAGCTGCATGCTTTCCCCACCTGAAGCCTCAGGGCTGTCCTCTAGCAGCTGGGCTTCCATCAAATCACTCTCAGCCAGCTGCTTGGCACCAACTCCCCTCTTGACGTGACTGGAACTGGTTCATCCTCCTCTGAAGTGACATCTGGAGAGGTATCCGGAGACGTGTCTGGGGAAGTGATCACACTCATCCATCCAACCACAGTTCTCACCTGCTTGCCTAGGACTCTGTCACATTCATGTGGTCTCTGGGTTACATCAGCAATCAGCACTGTTGGAATTGTCATTGTACTTTGCAACCACATTGGTTAGCAGTTCAAAATTCCAGTCCCAATTGCCATAGTATCCCAAGGACTTATCTGTAGCTGCATAGTCCTAAACTTAGTTTGTCTTGTATTAATAAAGAACTATCAGCTTACTTTGAATTGTCTACCAAACTCTAAAGATGTTACTTAGGTGACAGATACAAACAGCTAATAGAAACATATGCTTCTGGGGCAAGGATACAACTTTTTGATTCTCATTAGACCCTGATTTAAATCACTATGGTTTTCTTGTCCTTTCTTATTTGCTGGAATGAAACTCTGAGGTTATATATAAATCAGGCTTAAGTCAACTGTACAAATATAGTTATCAACTATATTTGTACAGTATATAAATACAGTATATTTATATACTGTACAGTATATTTATACAGTATATAAATAAAAGTTTTATCAGAACAAACATGGCCCAGAAACACAAAATCATATAAGCAAAGATCCTGGACGATTAAGTTGGTTCTATCCAGAGATTGTCAAAACTTTGCTTCAGCAAATTTTCTTCAAAGCAACAGGAGAGAAAAAAAAGAATTGGATGTGATCAAGTAGTTCTCAGGAAAGTGAAACAAAAAAGGAAGCAGGTGGATCTGCAGAATCCAATAATCGACCCACCAGGCAAAACTAATTAGAGCAATTTATTCACCTGCTACTCAAACGCTGCTCTCAACGGAAAAGTGAAGATTTTATGTACTTTGAATAAATGAGGGCTTTCTTTCTTGGTCCAATCAATATCAGATAATCTCTTCCCAAGAATATGGCAACTTTGTCCAAGTCTTCAAAACACAGCCCTTTTCATTTTCAGAATCTTGCTTTTAAGAAATTCTAGAGGTATCTGAATTTTAATGCATAGCTTTACACATGCCTTCCAGAATAACAATTAAGAACTGAGTGACAGAAGCATCCAACTGCACAACCTCCAAAACAGATGTGAAAAATAGTATATTCTACAGCTGGAATCTCAAGCTGAAAGGCATCGGGGGACGGGCAGAGGAGGAAATAGCAGGGCTAAGATATTCTTTGTACTCACATTCAAAAATCTGTTCTGCAAGGGCCCCTCAGTTTATTAATTATGAAAGCTAATTTTCTACATCAGGGGTGTCAAACTTGATTTCATTGAGGGCCATATCAGGGCTGTGTTTAACCTTGGGGGGCTGGGGTGGGCGTGGCCAGCATGACATCACTCATGTCAGGGGAGCCTGTGGTGGCCCAAGCATTCTGCCAATGCTCACACCGCCATGGGGGGGAGCTCAGGGGGGATATGTGTGGCCCTCGTGAGCTCTGTTTTTGGCTGGGACGGCCTCCTGCAACCCTCTGCCAGCGAAAACAGCTCCATTTTCACTGGCAGAGGCATCACGGGCCAGTCCTTCGCTGTTTCCAGGGTGGTCCCATGGGCCAAATTTAAGCACTCTGTGGATTGGATCTGGCCCCCGGACTTTGAATTTGACACCCCTGTTCTACATTATATACGACTTCAGCAACAGAGTGGTCAATGTCTGGAATACTCTACCTGACTCTGTGGTTTTTTTCCCCAAACCCCAAAAACTTTAACCTTAGACTGTCTACTATTGACCTCACCCCTTTCCTAAGAGGCCTGTAGGGGGCGTGCATAAGCGCACCAACGTGCCTACCGTCCCTGTCCTATTGTTTCTTTTATATATATGTTTTTTATTTTTCTTATATGTATCCATGTATTCATAACTATGTTTTTACTTATACCTATTATCTTGTAAGCAATTGACAAATAAAAAGTAAATAAATAAAATAAATAAACTATGAGGATGCAAAGTACATATATTAAGATCACCAAAGGTAACAATTTTTGAAGTAGATAATTATTATGCTGGTATTAGTGTTGTATCCACTATTATAAAAGTGACTTTTTAAGTCTCATCCGATCGTACTGCATTATGATTTAATCCTTTTTAATATTAAATAAAACTAATTTACAACAGAATTTAGATGCAGAAAGTATCTCCCCACCTCCAGAGAAACTGCTGGATTATCCTCTCTTAAAAAGAACACATGAAAATGAAAACAAAATATAACCATTTGTTCACATTTTAAAGATATTTTTATTCAGTAGGTATAATTTTTTCAAAACAGTTGAGGTTGGTAACCGAATGAATAGGAGATCACATTTGGGATTGGGAGTAAATCTGTAAATTAATAACTATAAACTGTTAAGGCACTGCACAGAACAATACAACAGTTGTGTTTCTGCTGTGCTCTTCCTAGAACACAGGAGGAGCTAAAGTTTTCAGAAAATAAAGGTTCACTACTGTGAAACTGCAAAATCCTTAAGTGGCTGACAGCAGATTAATAAGTCTTATTAAAATTTCAGCATTCTTGAAATTATTTTCCAAATTACTACTGGATTAATTTTTTATAGTTTACAGATGCAGCTATTGCCTTTATAAATGTGTGTAACTTTTAAAAAAATAAAGTGATTATATTTATCATTTTTATATACTATATTATTGAAATTTTATTGAAGCTGAAATATGCACAGCAAAAACAGTGGTAAAAATGAAAAAGGCCCTCAAGCAAATGCAAAATAATCATGCTTTATACCATATATAAAAATTCAGATTTAAACCAGTAAAATTTAAGGGTTCGGAGCTTTTAGACTTAGCTTCACAGAAAGTTATTTATTTGCACTAATGATATATTTTGTCCAAATATATGTAAAATGAAGAACACTTGAAAATCAACAAGAAATGAACAATGGAATTCTGAGAGAAAATATTGGATGAAAGACAACGTTATGTAAAATCCACCTGTTAGATGAGAACATTAAAAGCAGAAAACAGTCAGACAACTAAAATGGAAAAAACCACCTTAAAATTTGACTCAGACTCAGGTGTTAACTATTAACTTTTTTTTTTTGTGGGAAAGAAGTTTGATTAGGTTGTCAGCCAACTGCAGACATTCAGAGATGAAGCTGATTTTTTTTTAGAATTACTTCATTCATATTTCAGATATAGTTTTGGAACAGAAACCTGCCGGGGAAGAAGAGCAAGTTGGGAGAACTGTAACCCAGTAATTTTTTTTTTTACACATCACCTTGTTAGTTTATGGAGAGTCTGCCTGGATTAAATGTGCAACATCTGATGTTGTGGTAATCCCACTTCTACAGGATGGCTGTTCTACTATTTGGGATTCTTTGTATGATCTTCACACAAATTATTTTTTAGCTTTTATGCTCCTATCAACATCTACAGAAGTTGGCTTGGACAGGTTATCTACAGATGGCTAGATTAATTTCAGTGCTGATGGTATGCTTCTTTAACCCAAGTAGAGGAGGGATGTCAAATTCGCAGCCTGCGGGCCAGATGTGTCATGTGCTGGCCATGCCCACTCCTGTTTTAGCAAAGGGAAAAAAGTCATGATACGTCATGACATGACGCCATGAATTTGACATCCCTGAAGTAGAGCATTTGATCTGAGGACATCCCGACCCAATCCATATCACTCATACGGTGCCCTCTACTGCAGTGCAAACACTTCTATATTATATTCAAAAGATGGCTTGGCTTGCTCAGTGAAGTGATCTCCCAAATTCAGTTTGTCATTGGAAGCAGAGATAGTTTGGGATTATCTTTTATCAATTTAAACTTATATACACACTATAATTCTGTCTGGATACCTGTAACTAAGCATCCTTTGGTGATTCTTCATTTGGATTACTGCAATGTTACTCACGGTGTTATCTTATAAAATGGCCGCTTATCTCTGCTGAAACAGGACATCAAGACTGCTAATAAAAGGGGTGGAATATGATTATATAGTTACCAGTAGTCTCACCAGTTTCACTTGCTTCCAAGGCATTTTGGGTACTCTTCAGAATACTATTAACTTTAAAGCACCAGCCAACATTACTTAAAAGATCACGCTCTTCATACTTACTCAGCCCATAAAATTATATTCAGAGGTCACTCCTGACTACCTCAGTAAAGAAGATAATGCAATTAGTTTTTAGGGAACGATTTTCCATGATAGTGCAGTGCCTCTCCAATACATAGGCACACCTGATGCCTATGTTGTTGCTGTTGTTTTAAAAAATGGCAATTTCTCAGTTTTAACCAAAAAATGCTGCTTGTTAGCTCTTAGGCATTTCTGCTTTCTTCATTGTTAATTCATTCTCAGCCTCACTTAGTATATATTTTCTATTTTGGGATTCTAAAGTACTGCTAAAGCAGAAGCATAAAAATGCTTTTGTCAAAAATTGTTTTAAAATCTATTGGAAGTAAAATGAGCAGAAGGCAGTAATTTTAAACGCTGCAACTGGCTGAGCTACTTGTGGCAAAGTAAGCCTCAACAATTCCTTTCCCCAGATTTCAGTAACTATGCTAGCAAGTTCAGCTAATTGGGCTGAACATACTCAAGGAGAAGAGAATCTCCCAATAACTACACTTAAGCAGGGGTGTGATTCAAATTTTTTAACAACCAGTTCTGTGGGTGTGGCTCAGGTGGTGGGCGTGGCTTGGTGGTCATGTGACTGGGTGGGCATGGCTTGGTGGTCATGTTATTGGCTGGGTGTGGCCAACTCAATATCAATCACATTGAGGCATGCATCTCCTCACCTGGCCTCTCATGACTGTGGGGATGCTGCAACAGTCGTAAGTGTGAAAAATGGTTATAAATCACTTTTTTCAGTGCCATTGTAATTTTGAATGGTCACTCCACACAAGCAAAGTACCAGCAAAGGAGGGGAAAAATACTCCAGAGACGTTCCTGAGACAGGAAGTCTAGTCCTGCCAAAAATGTAATAAGGGTTAACAGAGAGGCAGTTTCTATAAGCAACACCAGAATCTTTCCTTCCTGCCTTCCTTACAGGACTAGGGCAGTAATTTCTTCTAACAACCGGTTCTTCAAACTGCTTAGAATGTTAACAACTGGTTCTAGCGAATAGGTGTGAACTGGTAGAATCCCACCCATGCACTTAAGTGTCCTGAAATACACTGCCATACCATTCTGATGTTTGAGAATTTAAAGAAGCTTGTACAATGCATTTTTTAAAAAGAAATGCAAGGTCATAAAAGCAGGGGAAACTTTCCAAAGATCTCGTTGTATGTAGCAACTCAATGTACTTTAAGAGCATAATCAATTCAGTTTTACTTCAAGGATAGTAGATACTTGCCAGGTTATTTATAAGGCTTTGAAGATATAGAATTTTCTCATTGCTACAAGCATCACACCTAGTAATCAACACTAATGTTTAGTGTTGTAAAGTAAGATGTAATGTATCCCTTCTTAAACCGGATTCCCCACCCTAGCTCCAGGCTGGGATTTAATGGAAATGCATTAAATATGGTAAGGACCAACTATAGTACCAGGGAATCAGCTGAGGTATTAACTGCTATAACAATTGAAATACTAGCAATAAATCAACGGGCTTCTCTGTATTTATTATGTGTAAAGTATTTTCAGGCCTGGGCAGGCTACAACCTGAAATAAAAACATCTGTAGCAGATGCTCCAGTCAGGGTTATTCAAAACTCTTGGAATTCCAAATGCTTTAAGCTCAAAATGTCCCATTTTGCGTTTGAAACAGGTATTTTGAACCTGAAACAAGCTGATCTGACAGTTCCAAAAGTGTTTGAAGTTCAAAACAGGAAATTGGATTTTTCTCTCTCTCTCTCTGTTTCCTATTTCTCACCAGGGTTCATGTTTGCTGAACCAGCCACAGCTTCAGCCTTTAGGAACTGTACTGTAAATGTACCAAAATACAAAATTTCACATGGGAAAGCAAGGCACTTAAGAACGTCCCACTGGAGTTCCTAGAAAAGCGGAAATGTAGCTTCCATGGTGTTTGGGTTTTTTTCTCCCTTTTTGGACTGGGCATACAGCAAAGTGTAGACTAGAACAGGAGTTTTCAAGGTCTGTAGGGGGCGTGCATAAGCGCACCAACGTGCCTACCGTCCCTGTCCTATTGTTTCTCTTATTCTTAATGTTTCTTATGCTATGGTACCTTTAAAAGAAATAACCCTGGAACCCCTGATCAAGAAGGGAGGGGCCTTTGAATGTCAGCTGATATGTTCTCCCCCCCCCCATATGTCTCAGTGATCAAGAGGGGGGGGGGAACTCTCCACTGGGGACTAACAGAAAAAATGTAATTGTTCCAAAGAAGTTCCAGGGATTTTTGCAGATTTTTGCCCTCCTGGTGAACTGAGATTTCGTGCCTTGCAGAATTCCCTTTTAGAGACACAAAAACAATTCAAAGTCTTGCAGAATCTGTAAGTTCGGCAGATCTGCAGAATTAATTCTGAAAAACCCACCCTAGAGTATCATGGAATGGCAATAGAATCAAAGATGTTTAATACAGATAGTCCTTGACTCACGAACAGTTCATTGAGTGATCATTTGAAATTACAACAGCACAGGGGGGAAAAAGTGATTTATGACAGTTTTTCACACCTACACCCATTGCAGCACCTCCCATAGTCACATGATCAAAATTTTCATGCTTGCCAACTGACTCATGTTTTTGATGGTTGCCGTTTCCTGGGGTCATATGTTCACTTTTTGTGACCTCTCTGATAAGCAAAGTCAATGGAGAAGCCAGATTTGCTTAACTTAACCGAAGATACACTTAACAACTATGACAAGAAAGGTTGAAAATGGGGCAGAACTCATTAGCTGTCTCATGAGCAACAGAAATGTTGGGCTCAATTGTGGTCATAAGTCAAGGACTACCCATAATGCTGTATGAACTGGGGTGAAAAGTAACACACTCGATAAATATCTGCATAAAAAGGATAATTCAGCCTTCAGAATTTGTTGATGCATGCATTTTCAAACTGTTAATTTTTAAAAAAATGCACACCCCTATTAGTACTACTATTAGTAGGCAGAACATCTGGCAAACTGCATACTTTGAATTTAAGCTGCTTTTTCCTATTCAGGCACCAGTAAACCAAATGCAATCAAACTTAATCCAAAACATCCAAGATTAAGAACCTGTGGATACATGTTTAAATGCTTAAATCTCAAAATACTTGACTCCCACTTCATGCTCTAGAAGCAGAATGTGTTGTCAGGCAGTGAAAATCTTTTTAAATGACCTATTTAATTTTTAAAGATCGAGTTATTTTTCTAAGAAAAGGTAGCTGGGTGATGTAAATGTAGTTCAGCTGGGCTACACTCTTGATAAATAAGTGCTTTTATAATCTTGTCACATATTTCTCCATAACTATTTTTCAATTCAATTTTGATATGCCCATTGGAAGAATAATCATCTCTAGAATATCTTTATGTTTCAAAAATAAATCTGATAGAGAATTTAATTCAAATTAAAAACCACCTCTGGATTACAATTTGTACCACATCAGTATTAAAGTTTGTCTATGCTTAAGAGTTTATACGTCAATTTTGCAGGACTTTTCAGTTAAAATATACTTTTACAAATACAGATAAAAAAATTATTGCATAGTATAATCTCATTTGGTGAGCTATATTGATTTGCTCATGGTTGCTGTTTGATATTCATGCTTTGTTTAAAGCTTAAAAGCAATTTATTGTGTTTTTTTTTAAATATAATACATGCAATTACTAATTGCCTGATAACTTAACTAATAAAATATTGGAAAATTAAAAGCTCTCTGACATTTGTAAATCCCTTTTTATTCATTTGTATTTTAATCTTTTATCCTGTTTTTCCAATCCCTTTTGTTTGTTTATATAGGCTTTTACACTGAATAATCACCAGTGCATTTTGTTATTATATCATTAATACAAATTTACATATTAAAAATTCATTCTTTTCTATTTATAAACATAAGTTTAACAATACCATTTCTAAATCCGTTCTCAAATTATGGAATCTTGTTACATAGCACATCTTGAATCTCAATACTTAGGTTTCACTTTCAGGATATTGTTGTTACAGGCTTTTAAAAAAAATATAGTGGCACCCACGTGCTATCTTATTTTCAGATAAAATGTCTATTGTATTTTTCTCCTTAGGATGGAACAGAAGCAGAAGTGGTATTCAGCAAGTTCTGACCAGTTCTGGAGAACTCGTAGCGGAAATTTTGAGTAGTTTGGAGAACTGGCAAATACCACCTCTGACTGGTCCCGCCCCCATCTATTCTCTGCTTCCCGAGTCCCAGCTGATTGGCTGGGTCTTCTTTGGTTGCCCTGCACAGGAGAACGGAGCTGGAAAGCAGGTTAGTGGGGTGGGGAAAGAATGGGGATTTTGCAGTAACCTTCCCCAGCCACCCCCACCTAGCCACACCACGCCCCCCCCAAGCCACACCCACAGAACAGGTAGTAAAAATCTTTGAATCCCACCACTGAACAGAAGGTCCTCTTTATCCTAAAGAGTCTCTCCCACCTGCTTTGCAAAATACACAAACAAATCAATCACAAACCACAAGGAAGGCAAAAAAGAGCCACCACTTTAAATAGTTGCTTAATTAAAGCTAAGATAACTCTTAAAGCAGCAGTACCCTTTTTCCTGCTCAAGGAGAAATCTGGAAAAAAAAAAGACATGCAGGTGGATAGTACAAGTGCAAATTATTTTAAAAGTATCTACATCCATCCATGATAACTAGTACTGTAATAATTTCAAATTGTAGTGTCTATATCATTTTGCTTTTATCTTTGCATTTAAAATATCATCATGCAATTAAGGTGCTCAGATATGCAAATACAATATGCATTTATTTTATATCTGAACAATGAAAGGGGTTTATATTCTAACCTTCTCTTTCTCTGAAACCAATTTGGAAAATTTTAAAAACAAATACTGCCTCTTGCAAAAGAAATCCACAATAAAATGAATTATGGTACAACTGTTGCTGAGAAAAAAAGAAAATATTCATGAAAGAAGATTCAGTTACAGAATAAAGAAAAACGTGTCTTTCTACTGAATTATCATCCATTAACCTTCACCTTCCAATTGGCTTATATCTATTTTAAGAATGTGAAATAAGTGTATTTCAACGTATGTCTGAAAAATATTTTAATACTCAGTATACATTACTAATACCTACCACAAAATCTTCAGACTCAGATTCCTTATGTCAACCTGCTAATTACCAGATCATACAATTTATGCAATAGATAATTCCAAAAGGGAAAAAATCCACCTTTGACCCTTTTAAGAGTTATGCAGCCTATATTATGAAATGCAAATAAGGTGACTCCCTTAGCTATGTATCTGACACAACATGCTACACATGCTAGTGGCAGGCCTTGTACTTCAGAAAAATAGAAATGAAGCATTCTTTTTTTTTTTTTACAGAAGAAACGCGGAATATCTCGTAATCTAAAGGCTCAAAAACTCATGTTATGTTGTAAGCATCCATATTTATGGTTTCCATGTTTTGTAATCAGTACCAAAGAAATCAACTCCAAAAGTCCCTTTAGTAATTACATAGCCATGCCCTTTTCTTGGCATCAAAACTTGTCATTGCTATGGTACTTTCCAGGATGTATTTTCCATTTCTCAGTCTAGCCTTTGTTGTTGTTGCTCAGTCGCTAAATCATGCCCAACTCTTCACAACTCCATGAGCCACAGCATGCCTGGCCTCTCTATCCTCTACTGTCTCCTGGAGTCTGCTCAAACTCATGCTCAATAACAGTGACACTATTTTAGCCGTTTCATCCTTTCCATGCCTTTCTCTTTTCACCTTCTATCTTTCCTAACAATCTAGCCTAAAATCCCTTTTTATGAACCCGTAATCCCTTAATTTGAGATAGAGTTAGGAGCAACTGAGTGTTTACTGGCCAGATGCCCTTCCTGATACCTTGTGGAATTTGCAGCGGATATTTTTTGTGTGTGTGCCCTAGGAGAGAGAAAAAAATATGTCGCTCCATAGGATTGAACCCTCAACCTTCTGAATGGGAGGCAAGTGCCTTCACCAGTAGGCCACCACACTACTTCATATTCCCTGGCGTTCATCTATTCATTGGCTAAGCTTGCCCTAACTCTGCACAGCCTCTGAATCCAGATAGGGCCATCCACATCTTACTTCCTGCATCCCTATCTATCCCTATTCTATAAGCCCTATTCACAGGAACAACTGATGGGAGCAACTTTTGCACACTCCCTTCAATGCATACAATGAGCTGGTACTGATGAGAGTGGAATTCCATTCCCATGAGCAGACAATCTCAAATTCACTCCCCAAAAGGAGCTACTACTCCATGCTGTCTGATCAGAACAATTATTAACAGCCTCCCACAGGCCCTAGCTATTTGTACAATCATTTGGAGAAATGGAAGAGCTAACAAAAATGCTTCCTGCTGTCCCTTAGCATCTCCTCATCTTTGCACAAGAGGTTTCAATGAGGTATGCCCCAACTTACCCAACACTGTTTGTTATCCAAATATAAGCATGGCTATACTTCTATTTTCCTCAATTCCACAAATGCAGGAGTGACCAGCCTGTGAACCATGCTGGTTGGGGAATTCTGGGGATTGAAGTTTACAAGTCTTTACGTTTCCACAGCTGGACATCCATGCTCTAGTTTTTTTTTTTTTTTTTTAAGATATTATGGAAGACACAGAATGGTTTTTACCACATGCACTTAAGTCTAGAGAAGTTGCTTTATTCACAAGGCAGAGGGAGAATGAATCCACGAAAAAAGTAAACTGAAGTTGCCTGAAATGTATTATCCCCTACATGCAAATAAATATTTAAGCCTATCTCAATGGGTTCTTTAATCCTAACTCATATTTAATAAGAGGGCTGGGAAAGAAAAGCAACCAGGTTTTTAAAGAGAAAATGAAAAGGTTAGGAAATACCCTAACTATATACTGTATTTTAATTTGCCATGTACATAAATTCAAGGGAATCAGTTGCATCAATGTGAATATAATGCTTAAATTTCCCAAAGCATACTGTACCACTTGAATTGTTTTAAGCAATTAATATAAGCAATCTATCACTTCAGTTATTAAAGAGAAAGCTACTGTGTGTGAACAGTAAAATATAACAACCAAGCAGATGCACTGGCAATGATTAAAGAAGGCTAATTTCTTTCTAAATTAAACATGTACTTGTAATTTTTTAAAATTATACAAATGCTTTTTTAAAATTCTTGAACAAATGAATCATGTCCGTTGGGTAGACTCTTCAGATCCTGCCATTGGTAACTACAGAAAAAAAAAACCTCCCTTTTTACGGCCCCATAATCTCTTAATTCAGGGTAAAGTCGAGGCAACTGGATGGAGCTCAGTAGTTTACAGCAGGTATTTTTTTATTTGCACCTTAGGAGAGAAATATCTGCCACTACCTAGAATTGAACTCTCAACCTTCTGACTGGGAGGTGAGTGTCTTCACCATCAAGCACTCTCATAAGTAACAATACAAACTATAGCTATATAAACCTGTTTCTAGATCATTATTTCCTTATAGTAAGTGACCATTTACAAATCTGAGAACAAGCATGTCTACTTGGTGAACTTCACATCACTAATCTTAACTATAGAATTATTATTTTTTTCCAACTGCACCATCCTCTCACACACATAGAATTACAAAAGTTAAATATTAAACCCTAAGGTTTCTAAGGGTCTAATCAGGTTTCCATTTACTCTCTACAGCTGCTGGAAGACTCTTCTGCTCAGTTAAATGTCCCAACCACAAAGCAAACATAGAAGACTCCATTCACAAAAAGCTTGTAAATTTATTAGCACAACATAGCATAGCCTATCACATGCTGTGTCTTTCCCCTTACTGCCAGTAAACAAAATATGGCTTAATTTGACTACAAGAATGGTTTCCCAAAAATTGCTGAACCACAAACTACTCAGCTCCTGTTCAACCTGGTTTAATTTTGCAAACATACCCACACTGTCTTAATTTTTCATGGTACTCACAGATGACAGCATAGTATCAAGCTGCTTCAACTAAATCCAACAAACCACAGGACATGTCAAAACAGGCCAGAATTCTGTACATCTGAAACCACAATGTGGGTATCTAAGCTTCTGAATTTTCTTCCAGCTTTGAAATGATTTGCTATTTTTAGGACACAATTTCTCTATTCCTTCATCACTAAGTACACAGATGTCCAACCTATGGACCATATTTCTATGCAAGGAAAATCTGCATCTGATAGGTTTCTGATTATCATTCCCTCGTTAGAGATACAGCTCTACATATGGCATGCCTCTATTAACTAGACAAATGATTAGGTAAAACCAGTGGTCAAATTTTATCATTCATGCATGTTTTTCAGTAGAAAGCTTAAGCTGAACTGAATGCCTCAAGTAATCCTTACATCACCTTCCTGAAAGGTTGGCAGCTTGAAAATTGAAAATCCACAAACGAGACACATGATAGCCTGAATATACAGGTGTGGAAATGAATCTTAAATGTGAAGTGAGTCAGACAAGTTAGTTAGGCACAGCTGCCTGTGGTGTTCTCTCATTAACTAGGCATAATGAACCCTTCTTTTAAGGTTGCTTTTTCACATACCAAAGGAACAATTGCCTACTTAAAACAAACTCTAGATTGGTCTCCGAGTTGGATTTGCTGGCATTCCAGAAAGCTATCTATCATTTGATTACAGATGAAAGACTGGAGGTTATTGCCAAAAGAAAGACAGAGGACAGCGGTGCTGCCTAAAATTCTGTTCAGGAATTATGGGGGGGAAATGGAAACAAATAAAAGATAATTTATACTCCTCAGCTCTGCTATTCTGGTTTGCTTGTGTGACTGTTGTACTTTCAGTAACCTTGATGAACTTTGTCCTGTATTTAACATTTAATTGTTATACAAAATCTCATCTTTATTTTGAATACAATTAAATGCCTAGCCTTTTCCCCCTTGTTTCTTGACTTGTGCCTCTAATGAAAGAGTGCAAAGATTAGTCACCTGCTTTCAAATCTACCTTTGCTACCAACAGTTGTTTCCACCTGTTTAGCTGTGCAATACTGAGAGTGCACAATGAACCTCTTTTCATGATGAACAGCATAAGCATTGTGTATATTTCAAACTCTAATAAAGTTAAGCCAATAAAATAAGTTTAATATTATCACTTTAACCTATGTTTTAAGGATCAGATGCTAGAATAATGGAAATACTCACTAGTGCTCACAATTACTCTGTGCTTTTTCATGGCAGTTGTTAAGTAAACACCACAACTGTTAAACAAACCTGTTTTCTTCAATGGGCGTTTTTTTGCCAGAAATTGGGAGTAAATGCTGGAAACCAGCAAAAAAAAAAAAACCTGCTGAAAATTACAGTCACATGACCACAGGATGCTGCAAAAGTAATTGCCAAGCGCCCAAAATGCAAACACATCATAACAAGGTATATATTTATGTACAGAAATTGGAACTCTGAAACCAAGTCGTAAGTAATTCTGGGAAAGTCTATCGAATAGTTTCTAAGTGATCAGTTGTTAAGTGACAATAACTTGTACAATAAAGACATTCATTTTGTGTATACTGGATCTCTCAAAGTTTAATAAGTGTTGGTTACAATTGCTCTGCTTCTGGAGATTAAATTTAAGAGCTAAAACATTCATTAACCTATATGGTTTGGTCTTGTTGTATTTATTACTCCATTTTGGACTGACATCTACAGGATCCTTAATGCAGTGAAACCTCAGTTTAATAGGCTTCGCTTTAGTGAACAGCACTCCAAAATAACAAAGTTCATTATATCTGAGCCACTCCAGACAATTCATGTAAATTAACATAATTTGTGCCAATTTAAATTGTCTATGAAATTAGTTTAATTACATTAATACATAATAAAATTTAATGGACCACTAAATCTAAGATACCGTGTACATGTGCTTTTCTTGGAAGAGTTTCCAAATTTGAAAATCAATATTTGCAATCTATCAATCCAAGTTATAGATTTTGGGGGCATGTAACTGATTAAAGGAGGTATTATAGAATACTGGGAAGAAAAATCTACCTTATTCTCAGCAGTGGATTATTCGTGTTTGCCATTTGTTAACATCTGAATTAGCAAAGATAATACATCCTGTTCATAATATACATTCCAAGCCTTTCTTATTATGATGATTATTATTGTTGTGGTTATACTGATGCTTTAATACTGTGGTATGCATTTTTTCCCCATTTCTCATTGTACTATTCTGTATGGCAAAGTGAGAAATGTTCAAATGCTGAACCAAGGACAGACTGAGCTTGAACAAGTTTCTGCTAATGCACATTTTAAAAATCTGATTATTGGCTGTTATCATGTCGGTGTTGAATCTTAGTGACCATATAGATCTTCATGATAAACTGTCTTAAAACACTGCATATAGTTCATTGTTTCAATCTTACTAAGGTGTCCATATCATGAGGTTTAACTGCTAAAACCAAGTAATATTTGTTTTATTTTTATCGTATCCCACCTTTTACAAGTAGAGGTAGTGAATATATCCGACATATCTTCCTCCTCCTGTTTTCCCCACAACAATCCTGAGTTGGGATGACTTGCCTAAGGACACCTGGCTGGTTTTCATGACTAAGGTGAGACTAGAATTCACCATCTCCCATTTTGTTGCCTGCCACCACTAGACCAAGCTGGCATCACATCTGATGGGAATCTATCACCTGATTAAAATTAAGGGCCCGGTTTTCTATGCATTTAATTATTATGAAGAATTTATAACAAGGATGTCAAACTTGATTTCATTGAGGGCCACATCAGGGTTGTGTTTGACCTTGGGGGTTGAGTGGGTGTGGCTGAGATGGGCATGGCCAGCTGGACATCTTGTCATGCCCTTGGTAGAGTCGGACTCTGAGGAAGAGGAGGAACAGATGACAGGGAGTGGAGGTGTGGCTCCGGAGGTTGTGGAGGAGGCTGGGGAAGGGCAGAGGCCGGCTGGGCAGTCAGAGGAAGAGCCAGGCCCATCTCCTCTTCATCCTAGGACACGCAAGGAGGAACGGAGAAGACAACAACTTGGCTTGCGAGAGAGGAAGCGGCAACGAGCCTCCTCATTGGTTGCAGCTGGGGAGATGAGTATATAAGAGAGACGGTTAAAACACAGGTTGCCAGAAGCAAAGCTGTTTTATTCTGGTCTGAAGTTATCTTGGTTGGCGTCCTTCCAACAGACTGTGCCTTGTTATCTCCTTGAAGTTGGTAAATACTTCTTCTGTTCCGTTGTGGAAATTTCATCATTGTAGTTTGTTTGGGTTTTTTTATTTCACTTCTATCTGCTCATTAAATTCGGACTGTATTGCTTTTTCTTTTTGAAGACTATTTTTGAGTGCGTTTTATCTCCAACTGAGTATTATTGAACAGTGGGGCCAGGTTGAAGGCATTAAAGGACATTTATTTACATTTTGGATTTTGTTACGTTTGCGTTACACTCTGGGTCTTCACACATCTTGCAGACCGTGCTCAAGCTCCATTTTTGCTGTCAGAGGCACCATGGGCCAGTCCTTCGTTGTTTCTGGGCAGCCCCGTGGACCATATCTAAGCACCACGCGGGCCTTGAGTTTGACACCCCTGATTTATAAGTATTTGACAAGGTTAAATCTTCCAGAACCGGATTACCCAATCTAGATGCCCCTCAGATGGATGAGCTTCAACTCCAGAATTCCCTAACCAGAATGGCTATTGTTAATCATTCTGGGCACTGAATTCCACACAATTGGATGGCACTCAAGGACGGAGAAGACTATTCTAAAATTATAGTTCAGTAATATTTATTCATGGAGTGTGAATATGAATAAATATTAAATAAATAAGGAATAGTTAGTGGATCAAGAAGAAGGGACAAGCAAAGAACTCACTGGTTGATATCATCAAATCTGATACAAAGATGAACATCCAATAACTGAAAGAAGTTGTGCTTCATAAGGTAGCAGAGAGAGGGGACAAGAATCAGACACGACTGAACTGCTAAAACCAATATTTCTCATTAGGAATTTACCTCTTGTTGAGACAAGAAGAAGTGATGGCAATTACAAAACATCTGAACTTGACATAAATTTCGAGCAACTGAGAAATGAGTAAGGTTTTCAATTATAATCTTGAAAACCTCTTTAGAAAATAGCAATATTTGGGGGGGAGGGAATTTGGTTTAGAAAAGTTGGCAAGTTAAGCTTAATATCACAATATCCACATTTATCTATATAATTCCTGTTTTAATGGATTCCTTGCATTTCTTATCAAGAGGAAAAAAATCCTATGCTGTTACAACAGTTTTATTTGAAAATCAGAGGGGACATTTGTAGCAGTTGTATGCTGTTAAAATGTGTTGACAACTTGTGCAAATATTTCTGCAGATAAAGAATAAAGGTAACTATCAGGCCAAAGCTTCTTGTCTAACTGAAGACAAATTTTTATGACACTTTTCAACCAACTCAGTGGTGCTAAGCGGTAAGCACCTAAACTCAGTGCTGCTCTAAACACCTGACATCAATAAATTTCGCTCTGATATGCAAGTCTGTAATCTTCACACTATTTGTTTTTCTCCTAGTTCTCAAAAGTCTATTTTTCAAGAGGTTTCTATATTGATCATTTGTTTCTCAGTAACGTCTTTGTCTCATTTTTTTCTCAAAAAAAATGAAAGATGATCATATCTTGGATCAAAATAAACAATATTCCTCAAATCTATTTTGTCTCATAAGATCCAATTTTAAACAACTGTGGAGAGCTGAATTATTTGAAAAATAACCAGCCAAACTTAAAAAAACAATAAAAAAAAAGGTTTTTGTAAGTTAGAAACAATCTGGTGAAGCTGCTCAAAGAACTTACTAGGTATCTATGCTCTATGATTACCCAAAATGCCAGGATTATATGCTAGACATAACATTAGCTTGTTTCTAATAAAATTCTTTTAAAGTCACAATGGACAAGTTTAATTTAAAAGCCTGAAATTTATGCATCTTATTAACCAGCGAGATGTGTTGAAACATTATTAATTACCAGGACCAATCTCTCATTAGAGAAGGCTGGACCCAAAATCACAAGGCAGAAGAGCATATTTTGATCTCAGCCAAAATTGTTCAAATGCTGGTAGTCCTCAAATTACAACTGGGACCAGATTTACCACCACTAAGCAATGCAGTAATAAAATATGATATCATATGACTGTATTACTTATAACAACAATGCCAGGATTCCCTGTTGCTGCTGTTAACCAAATCTTATCAGTTGTTAAATGAGGACCCACCCTAATCAGAGGCATTTCTAGCTTGGTTTCTCCCAGGCCCAGGTCTTGATAAGGTGAAGGACTGTCTACATCTTCAGCTCCTTCCATCCAACTATGGTGGCGCAGTGGTTAGAATGCAGTACTGCAGGCTACTTCTGCTGACTGCAATTTGGCAGTTCAAATCTCACCAGGCTCAAGGTTGACTCAGCCTTCCATCCTTCCAAGGTCGGTAAAATGAGGACCCAGATTGTTGGAGGGCAATATGCTGACTCTGTAAAACCACTTAGAGAGGGCGGTAAAGCACTATGAAGCGGTATATAAGTCTAAGTGCTATTGCTATATTCCCCTTACATTTTGGGCACCCTGCACAGAGGCACGTGGTGGTGGTGGTGCTGAGGATGAGTTAGAGGTCCAAGGCCTTCAGCAATCTCAGCTGGTTGACACTAACCCTACACATGTACCATTCCCTGTTATTGTAAATTTCCAATAAAGTGACAGGTCCAGGAAAAAGATCACCACACTTTCAATTCCACTTGGATTAGCCACATGTTAATTCCCAGGAAACCTTAGCCAATCAGAAAAGACATGGATCTAAATATATAATTGCTAAGCTCACAGTCACAAGAACACTGTCTGCTGTCTCAGAATTAACAGAGTCAAGAATCAAACTCATCAGTACCAACATATGATCGCTGCTGTATGTCAGGCCCCTAATAATCTCTGTCAGATCTATGATGACCATGAACTCCCAAGCTTCATCCAAATCTCTACCCAGAAGGACCCCAAAACCATAAACCAGAGGAATTTCACTGCCAATCTGACCATGGAATTGAACAACTCGGGTAGGAAAGCTATTATGAAGCAGGGAGGCTGGTACAGCACCAACATTTCCAACTGATCCCTTGAGTCCAACTTTACAAACAGGACGTCACATTCAGTTATCTGCGGTGCAGCAACCCTAAAAGCCACCAGAGTATCCTGGATTACCATAGCTTTTTTAATGTGCCTGCCCTGGAATCTCAGATGGTACTTTAGCCAAAAGCCAGATAAACACCTTTGAAAACTCCCCCTCCATCTGTCCAAGTTGCCAGCTTCTCACTGACAATTAGATCATGAATAATAATTACAATAATTAGAAACTTCATTATAGCCTGTCTTGATGTTCAACGGTAGTTGCCAAAACCCAGAACTCTTGAAAGTCTGATGACCAGGCATTGGGGTGAACTGGAACATGGTATTGATATAATACACTAAGAGGACATTCCCTCAATGCATCTCATCCCGTCTTCCACCATATCTACTTCTGCTAATCACCACAGCATGTTTAGCTTCCCTCACGCCAGCCTCTCTGCAGGTCAAAAAGCATCATCCCAAACATCATCATAGCACCCTCACCAGATATACAAGTCTAGTTCACTAGGTGGCTTCTGAACAGCCCCCTCCTATACATACACAAATCAACTGCTCTCTCAGCTCTCATTCCCCCCACCACACAGGCTCAAACCACACACTACTAAGAGCATGGGGGCTGTTAGAATGCAGTATTGCAGGCTAGCTCTGCATTCCCACTGCCAAGAGTTTGATTCTGACCAGCTCAAAATTGACTCACCGTTCCGACATCGGTAAAATAAGGACCCAGATTGTTGCGGGGTGGGCAATATTGCCGACTCTGTAAACCACTTAGAGAGGGCGGTAAAGCACTATGAGGTGGCATACAAGTACATTGCTAGACTCAGGACAAACTAGCAACAATAATAATAAAAGCAGCAGCAATATTACTGTATTAAAATTGTTCATGACATAAAGTACACTCACCTCTCTATAAATTATTCTCTCTCATACAGACATGGAAGCATACTGAAACAGTACATGCATTTCTTTCCCTCCATCAAAAATAGAAAAAAAAAAAGGGGGGGGGGGAGAAGCAGAAGACAAGATAAGAGGGAGAGTAGTTACATTAAACAAGAAGAACAAGCTTGCAGGAAACAATAGAAAATAAGAGAGGGAGATATTATGTTTTTGTGGTCTAAGAAAGGGAAAATTCACTGGACAAACAATACTCCCAAGCAAAGATAAATAATAAGGCTTGTTTTCAAAATACATGCCTGTATTCATTGGCACCTCTTGCCCATTCCTTTATTTTCAAGTTCCTAACAAAAAATATAAACCATCTGTCGACTCAGCTGATAAGTAATTGGGGGGAGGGGGAGAAACCTACTTCTTATGGGTGGATAATATTGTATTTAAAAACGTGAGTGGGGTAAGGCGGGGTAGAGTGGAAAAAGAGAAATAAAATAGAAATAGAACACAAATACTTTAAGATCTGGTGCCATTCATGGAATGAAAGCCAGGATAGACAGAGATTTTTAACAGATAATCTACACAATGTAATACTATGCAGTTTTTAAATTTTAGGAGGGCAACCCAACCCCATAGAACAAAATGACAATGTATGAATTTCAGCATAGGAAGACCTTCATTCACAACCACAACAATCAGCCAGATCAAGATGGTCTGCCATTTTAGATTGTCCACACTAAGAAAAGAGACAAATAATCTTAAATTGCAGGAAAGAGGGTCACCTTTTCTTCCTTCATAAGCCTAGTAATCAGCTTACTGCAATACGCCATAGGCCAGGGATGTCAAACTCAAGGCCCAGGGGCCGGATCTGGCCCGCAGGGTGCTTAGATCTGGCCTGTGGGGGCCACCCTAAAAAGAGCAAAGAACTGGCCCGTGGTATCTCTGCTAGTGAAAACGGAGCTCGGGAGAGCCGCGTGCAGCCCTCCCAGGCCCCATTTTCAGCTGTGACGGTCTCCTGCCACCCTCTGCCAGTGAAAACGGAACTCAGGGGGCCGCACCCCGAGCTCCATTTTCACTGGCAGAAGGAGGCCATCATAGCTGAAAATGGAACTCTGGAGCCTGTTTTCACTGGCAGAGCGCTTGGGCCACCACAGACGCCTCCTGACACAAGTGCCGTCAAGCTGGTCATTCCCACCCTGGCCACACCCACCCCGCCCCTGAGGTCAAACACAACCCTCATACGGCCCTCAATGAAATCGAGTTTGACACCCCTGCCATAGGCTATTCGCTAGGCTTTAAATCAGCACTCGTAATCAACTTGCAAAATTTCCTGTCCTACAAATTAAGAAATATTCAATAACATGGCACATCATTGAACATACAAGACTTTAAAATGGGCATTGGTAAATTTACCTGTGAACGCCCTTTCTATCTATGCTGCGAGAGAGCCCAGGATGGGTAGACTCCTTATGATGTCATTAAGCTGAGTCTGTACTTGTATATAAAAAGCCAGCCCCCGGGAGAATCCCCAGCTTTGGCGAAGATACCTGACAGACTGAAGAAGTTTTCTCTGAAAGCAAACAATCCAATACATTAACATGCCTTACCATCTCCGGATGAACCAAGGGAGGGGCTGGGCTCTCTCGCAGCAGATAGAAAGGATGTTCACAGGTAAATTTACCAACGCCCATTCTCCTCCATGCTGCAGCAAGAGCCCAGGATGGGACATACCAAAGCTTACATGTCCACGGGTGGGTCCTCGTCCAGCCAATCACTCCGAAGGTGGAACCACTCAATGAAGAACCCGTCTGCCAAAGGCCACCATCACTGAGGCAAAGGAATCCAGACGGTAGTGTCTGATGAAGGGAGACAGGGATGTCCACGTGGCCACTCTGCAAATCTCTTCCAAGGATGCCTAGATGGCCCAGGTGGCTGAAGTGGCCGCACTTCTGGTAGAGTGCACTGTTAGACCACGGGGTACCGGAAGAGCCACCGCTTTGTAGGCTTCTGCGATGCACGTCCTGACCCACCTGCTAATAGTAGGGGAAGAGGCCTTGCTCCCTAAGTGAGAAGGTGAAAAGGAGTCAAACATGGCTTCTGTCTTTCTAAAAGCTTTCTAAAAGGCTTGATGTAAATTCTAAGAGCCCTTCTGACATCTAGAGTATGCCACTTGCGCTCTAAGTCATGGTGTGGAAGGGGACAGAAGTCAGGTAACACAATGTCTTGGGACCGGTGGAACCAAGTGTTAACCTTTGGGATAAAGGAGGGGTCCAGACGGAGAACAACCCTATCATTGTGAAAGATGCAAAGATCCTGCCTGATAGAAAGGGCGGCCAGTTCTGACACCCTTCTGGCTGAAGTGATAGAAACGAAGAAAACTACCTTTAGAGTTAGGAATTGGAGAGACACTGTTCTAAGGGGTTCAAAGGGGGGCTTCGTAAGGGCATTAAGAACCAAGTGAAGGTCCCATGAAGGATACCTGTGCACCACAGGTAGGTTGGAAGCACCTTTCAAAAATTTCCTGACCGAGAGGTGATGGGACAAGGAAGGAAGCGAACCCCATGAAAGAACTGAGGAGAGAGCCGCTACCTGGCGACGTAAGGTATTGGTGGCAAAACCTTTCTCCAAGCCATCCTGAAGGAATCTAAGAACCGCTGCAACTGGGCTGAGGAAGGAAAGAGACCCTCCTTGAGGCACCATTGGGAGAAAACCCTCCATGTGGCATCATAGAGGTGCCTCGTAGAAGGTTTGCGAAACGCCTAGATGGTGAGGATAACCCCCTTTGGGAGATTAGCCTCCCTTAGCCACTGCCGCTCAAGCGCCACATGGTCAGCTTGAGCCACTGGGGCTCTGGATGGATCAGGGGCCCTTGGTGCAGGGAGATGAGATGAGCCGGGATCCTCCAAGGGGAAGCCACAGACAGGTTGACCAGGTTTGCAAACCAGGGCCTCCTTGGCCAATAAGGTGCCAGGAGAATTAGCTCCACTTGTTCCGCCAACAGCTTCCGTATGACCGTCAGAATGATGGGAAGAGGGGAAAGGCATAGAGGAGACCTGCGGGCCATTTGCAATGAAGAACATTGGTCCCCTCCACTCGCTGGCAAGGAAACCTGGTGAAGAATCTGTTGACTTTGGCATTTTGAGGAGTGGAGAAGAAATCCACCTCTGGAGTTCCGAATCTGAGGGAAAGATCCCTGAATAGGAACAGAGGAATGGACCATTCTGCCTGGTCGACTAAACTCCTGCTCAGCGAGTCGGCTTGGGAATTGTTGACTCCGGAAATGTGATCCGCTGAGATCGACAGCAGGTGTTTCTCTGCCCATACCCCAAACGTTCTGCTTCCCTCATAAATGCCTTGGATCTCGTTCCCCCGTCTGTTGACATGTGCCTTTGCAGCCATATTGTCCGTCAACACGAGAACATGGGAGCCAGTCACCGATGCTCTGAAATGCTTGAGAGCCAGAGAGATAGCTCTGAGCTCTAACCAATTTATGGGATGGGTGCTGTCTGATCTGGACCAAACCCTTTGAGCTATCTGACCCTCCATATGGGAGCCCCAACCCAGAAGGCTGGCATCTGTGGTGATTACTAGCCTGTCTAGTTCCTTAAATTGGAGCCCCTTCCAGAGGGACGGGGAGAGCCACCAATTGAGGGACTGCTGGGCCTGTTGAAAGAGCAGGACCTTGATTGACGAGTGGCTGGTTCCTGCTCGTTGAAAGGGGAGCAGGAACCATTGGAGAGATCGGGAGTGAAGCTATGCCCACAGGACAATGCAAATATAGGAGACCATCTTCCCCAGAATTTTACATTTATCTCTGGTTTTGATGAGATACGGCTCTAAAGCCTCGCCTAAAAGCTTGTCTCCTGCGCAGGGGGCAGAGGCCAGCTTCCATTTGCGGCCTGCCAATTTCGGAGCCACAGAAGCCTTCTTGCTGCCACCGAAGATGCCATGGCCCTTGATGCAAATTTGGCAGAATTGAGGGTGGCATCCGCAGTGAATTCTGCCACTGCTATAATTTTGTTAAGGACCTGACAAGACCTGAGGTCAGAGGCAGGTAATTGGTCCTGCAGTTGGTGCAGCCATCGTAGAGATGCCCTCGTGAAAAATGATGCAGCAGTCGAAGCCTGAACAGCCCACGCATCTGCTTAATGGTTGCGCTTGAGGGTCTGTTCGGAATGCTTGTCCTCTGGTTTAAGGGCATCCTCTGGCTCGGTGGGAGTGCCAGAAGAGGAGAATGATGCCACAACTAGAGTGTCTACTGAGGGCACTGCAAGGGCATTGGCTAGGGATGTGCTGACATTGTAGAACCGCTTGTCCAAAGATGATGGACGAGGACCTGCTGAAGGGGAAGCGCACTGTTCCTTGACCATGTCGAGAAACAAAAGGGGAGAAGGCAAAACCTCCGTGTGTACTACTGGCTTGGAGAAGAGAGAGTGTCCTTGCCCAGAGGGTTCCCCTTGTGGGTCAGGTGCTGCTTCCTCAGGTAACAGCTTGGCAGCGACCAGGGCCTTGCTAAGTAGGGGTTTAAAGAGGGCTGGTTTAAAGACTAATGCAGAGGAGGGCTGATCTGGACGAGAGTCTTCTTCCTCTGAAAGATTGCAATCACAGATTTCGCCCTCTTTGCATTCTGAACGAGAGGAGCAACTGTGTTCATATGGGGATGCACCCTCTTCCCCTTCATACTCCTTCCATTCTGCCTGTGAAGAATGGACCCTGAGGTCTTGGGGTCTGTGGAAATCTCATTGCGGAGGTAAGGAAGCCATAGACTGAGAAGGGAGAAGGGCCCGAACCCTTTCCAGAGGCCGAAGAATCTGTTGAAAACCTTCAGCCAATCCCTGCCTAATGGCTAAGGAAACAACATCTTGGATCTCCTTGGGCCTGTTGTCAAAGGTAGTGGAGGGCCGAAGGCCAGCTTCAGTGAATGTGAAAGTGGCTTCTGGCCTGATCTGGGAGGCCTGAACTCTGGCGGGAAGAGAGGGGGCACAGGGCCCAGAAGTTTGCTGGACATATGGCCCAGACTTGCTGAAATCCTGAGGTTGTTCCTCAAATGCCTCAGGGGACCAGACCGGGGGGGGGGTCCAAAGGCTCCATGAACAACTTCCCCTCCCCTGGGGGGGCTTCTCTGGAAACCCTGATGTTCGGCTGGCTGGGAAACCTGTTGCAGTTGCCCTCTCATTTGTTGAATAGTCTTGTTAAATTGTCTCTCTAGAGCCGCATGTCTGCGTTTCTCTGCCTTCAACTCAGCCTGAGTTGTCTTCTTAGGGGCTAGAGCCTTAGCTCTTATTTTTGCAGCCACTTCCTTCTGAGCAGTAGGTTGTCTGCATCTTTTCCTTTTAGTGGGTTGGAGGGTCTGTTCCACTGGGGGTGGGGAAGCTCTGCATGAGCATTGTCCTGATCCATTTTAAAATAAGCAAGGCTCAAGAATTGAGAGAATGGCTCTCAAAAGTGCTTAAGGATGGCAGAGGGTGGAATTGGGTCTTTGGAGCCCTGAAAATGGCCGCCAGGCCACTTAAAATGGCCGCTCACCTCATGTCTGAAGAGACTGCACTTAAAAATGGCTGCTGCTCATTGATGGCTCCGAGAAGTGAATTTTGCTCCATAGGCTATTGCAAGCCCCGAGCAATCAGATCAGCCAGAGAAGGAAGAGATCACCTCCCACCCGATCAGCTGGCTGGCTGTTATCAGTTTGCCAATGTTTTACGATCGGGCAAACTGCGGCTATGGGGAAGGTCTCAGACACTTCCCTGTTTGCCCAGCAGCACTTGGGGAAAAGTTTATCCCAACGTTGCAGGAGAACGGAGCCCCGCTCTCCTGAAGTTGCAGCTGCCCAGATCCCCAGGAGCTGATTGAAGCAAGGGTAGCTTCTGTAGAAAAATCACTGAATAAAACGCTAACGCTTTCAGAGACACAGCTTGTGACTTAAAAAAGCTGAGTCAAAGCTGGGGATTCTCCCGGGGGCTGGCTTTTTATATACAAGTACAGACTCAGCTTAACGATGTCATAAGAAGGAGTCTACCCATCCTGGGCAAATTAAAATAAGGCACACATACATTCGTATTTTATATGATGGATCATACGCTTTATTCCTCTTGTTTTACAATTCTCAGGGCCTACATCTTTGACATAAAGCCCTATTTTATTTCCAACTAGGAACTGGATGATTAAACAGAGCAGCTTGTCTATCTTTGGTACAATTCTCTAGTTCATAAACCATGGTGTTATCAAACCTAATTAATGTGTATATTCCTGTCTCTGCTGCTCTCCCTTGTTTTTATATCTCAGTAGTACTTAGCTTTTAAAGCACGAGCCTATTGGTGTACAGACCAGTCCTTTTACTTTTCCCAAAAGATTTTGTTTATTGGTAAAGCTATAAAGTCTATATCCTAAATCTATATGCAAGCAGGAAAGTGAATTCTTGTTTTATCAGCAACAAAGTCACTTTGCTATACTGGTCACTAGGAAAATTATTTGCCAGTAAAAGGCAAATTATGTACATGTTAAGATATATTCCCTAGCACATTAAAGTCATTAATGGATTGAAAAACAATAAATATTACAAACATTATAATTAAGAATGCTACACCATTGGGCCAGAATATTTCATACAGGGGTGGGATTCAACCGGTGTAACAACCGGTTCAATGAATACGTGCTTTGTGTGGTTCACACGCACAGCCATTTTCTGCTAAAACTTACCTTCTTTTGCAGCTCCGGTGAGTGAAACAGCTGAGGTGCGGCAATCCGCTCTGCCACGTCGATCAGCTGGGCTTCAAAACAAGGAAATAAAGGACAGACAAGGGCAGGGGCGGGTGGCCAACTGATCGCTGGAACTTCCCAACTATATTGGGAAGCATTCAGATGGATTTAAAACAAACCTATTTTCCTTCTTAAAAATCCTACTTTCAGCATTTTAGCACATAAAAATGAGTGGCGTAAGTTTCTTCCACATCTCAAGGAAAGAAAAAGTGAAAATTAGTTCCTTGGGTTTGACCTGTTGGATATATTTATGTAACACACGTAACCCAATCAGTAATAGCTATTTAAGCTATTTATCACACCAATCATATTACCGTTTTAGGAAACACAAAGTCTCTACCTAAAGCTTTTATTCTTTCTTTATATTCCATGACATTTTGTTCCAAAAGTACATTCATAAAGCACCATTAAAGTATTGGCTCCTTGCCAATATCCAGGCAGACAACATTATTGGCTTTGGTTTAATGGAGTACTTTGGTTTTTCAGATGCTCTACAATTCTACCCTTTTCCTTGAGAATTAATTAGGCTAGGCCTAAACACTGGCTCAGAGGTGATTAGATTTCATATCTACAAACACACATCTGTCTGGGTCAGAGCAGTCTGACTCAACAATAGACCTAATACAGTTTAGGGCAAAACCTGCTCTATTATCCACCAGCTGGGTTAGTGCAACATGCTAAACTAGTTTAGTCTGGTCTCGATAGGAAGAAATTCACTATGTTTCATCATATTAAGCAACAATATACTTTATTGGTTTGGGTGCAGCATATTATACTAAGTTCAGGAATTGGTTAAATCAACATAATCATGTTGTAGAAACCCAACAATTAGATTAGTGGGTTCATACCACCACACCACACCCACTGACCTCATTAAATGTACTAACTACACTAACCAGCCAACACATGGGACATACAGTTGTGCTCATAAGTTTAAACACCCTGGCAGAATTTATGATTTCTTGGCCATTTTTCAGAGAATATGAATGGTAACACAAAAGCTTTTCTTTCATTCATGGTTAGTGGTTGAATGAACTACATTTATTATCAATCAACTGTGTTTACTCTTTTTAAATCATAATGACAACAGACACTACCCAAATGACCCTGATCAAAAGTTTACATACTCTGGTGATTCTGGCCTGATAACATGCACACAGGTTGGCACAAAGGGGTGCATCAGTACTGCACTGATGTTTCTGGCTTCTGAGTCATGGGGAAAACAAAAGAATTGTCAAAATATCTGCAAAAAAAGATAAACTGTATAAAACAGAAAAGGGATATAAAAAGATATCCAAAGAATTGAGAATGCCAATCAGCAGTGTTCAAACACTAATCAAGAAGTGGAAATGAGTTCTGTTGAAACCAAACCACTGTCAGGTAGACCAACTAAAATTTCAGCCACAACTGCCAGGAAAATTGTTCAGGATGCAAAGAAAAACCCACAAATAACTTCAGGTGAAATACAGAACTCTCTGAAAACATGTGGTGTGGCTGCTTCAAGGTGCACAATAAGGAGGCACTGGAAGGTCGAGTTGCCAGAAGAAAGCCATTACTACGCAAATGCCACAAGGTCTCCCACTTACAATACACCAAACAGCACAGAGACAAGCCTCAAACCTTTTGGCACAAAGTCATTTGGAGTGATGAGACCAAAATTGAGCTTTTTGGCCACAACCATAAACGCTGCATTTGGAGAGGAGTCAACAAGGCCTATGATGAAAAGTACATCATTCCTGCTGTGAAACACAGAGGTGGATCGCTGATGTTTTGGGGATGTGTGAGCTACAGAGGCACAGGAAATTTGGTCAGAATTGATGGCAAGATGAATGCAGTAGGTTATCAAAAGATACTGGATGAAAATTTGCATTCATCAGCCCGGAAGCTGCACATAGGACATACTATGACATTCCAACATGACAATGATCCTAGACACAAGGCCAAGTCGACCTGTCATTGGCTACAACAGAATAAAGTGAAGTTTCTGGAGTGGCCATCTCAGTCTCCTGACCTCAATATCATTGAGCCACTCTGGGGAGATCTCAAACGTGCGGTTCATGCAAGACAGCCCAAGAATTTACAGGAACTGGAGGCTTTTTGCCAGGAAGAATGGGCAGCTTTACCATCTGAGAAGATAAAGAACCTCATCCACACATACCGCAAAAGACTTCAAGCTGTCATTGATGTTAAAGGGGGCAATACACCGTATTAAGAAATGGGGTATGTAAACTTTTGATCAAGGTCATTTGGGTAGTTTCTGTTGTCATTATGATTTAAAAAGAGTAAACACAGTTGATTGATAATAAATGGCTTCATTCAACCACTAACCATGAATGAAAGAAAAGTTTTTGTGTTACCATTCATATTCTCTGAAAAATGGCCAAGAAATCATAAATTCTGCCAGGGTATGTAAACGTTTGAGCACAACTGTAAAACAATAAATAAAGTTGTAATGCCAACATGGATTATATGATGGACATTCTAAGTATAATTCCCTTACAGAACATTTCATCTTCTGTGTTACTTCCCTAAGCAAGCTTCATCCCACAGAAATATATCTGATAAAATTATCTAGGTCCTCTCAGAGCCGTGGTGGCTGAGAGGCTTAAAGATGCTCGAGTTGATCTCTGCTCCAGTGGTTCGAATCCTAGCACCACATACATGACAGAGTGAGCTTCCGTCACTCGTCTCAGCTTGTCAAACCTAGCTATTTGAAAGCATGTTGTCTGTGAGTAGATAAATAGGTACCACTTCAGTGGGAAACATGGCGGCGTTTTGATGCTGGACCTGCCTGGATGCAATGTCCAGCGACATTGGTGGTGAGAGCAGGTCCTGGATGGCGCCGCAAGACACCATTCATCCTTCTGGTATGGAGCTAGTTCGCCCTTGTGGTGTACTGTAAATAAGCATGTGAGCATCTTGATAATTTACAAATAATTACTTTGTACCAACTCTGTAGTCTCCTGCCTAACTGTAAAATCGCAATAAGCTAAATGAATAAATAATCAAGATAGTTTGAAATAGCAAGGATAGGTAACCTAGCCTCAAACACTAGGGGAAATAAAAAAGAAAAAGAAACAGCCCTAACTTTTAATAGAATACAATTCATTTTCCCCAGATACATTCAGTGACAGTGTTTGTGAGAAATAACGCAACCTTGGACAACAGGGCTGTTCTACTATTCAGTTCTTTTAATACACTATAACAACTGTAACTACCTTACAATTAATCTATACCTCACACCAAGCAATTTATCTTGCCAATCACTCCAGGCATTGCCCTTTTAAGAATCCAAAACTAGTATTGTGTAATCCTAGAAATGCATGTAAATTTATGGGGTGGAATCTTTATTATAATAAAAAACATTTACTACCAATCTTGCCTATGCAGTAAAATGGCAGAATTCAATTTGTAATAACATTTGATAAGGCATTCCATGGTGATATCGATGGCAAAGATAACAAACCTGCATTTTTACTATTATTACTGTTAGGCAAAACTTCCCAATTACATCCAAGTCAGCTGAATGGAGAAGAGGAAAAGTACGGTGGGGAAAAATAAGATTTGATTATGACACCGACAGGATTCAGGAAAAAATAATATTACAGTACATTCTGATGTATGACACATCACATAGCTTAAACAAAAGATTACCCCATAACATCACAGCAACATCTCTCATTAGAAGTTTGTTTATTAAACTTCTTTGCTGCCCATTTCGTCAAGACAACTCTAGTTGGTTTATAGTATTTGATATTCTACAGCCTTGATATTCTTGCTCAGAAAGTTTTTGCCTTTTAATTATTGTCCAAATCTTTCACTTGACAGAAGTCGCCCAGATATATATATAAACTTAAACTTATTTGAAATCCATCCTCATTTTCCAACAATTTAAAGATAATTCACATGCAAGATGATTTTGTCATTCCCACTCATTTCCTCTTATGTTTCTCTGTTCAGATACATTTGAGGCAGTGAAATCTGAGATAATTCTGCAATGATAATTCTGTCCTATAGCTTTAGTTTTATCTGCTTTGTGCCCGTATAGCTATGATACCTCCTGTTCCTTCTACCTTATCTTTGGTTGCCTCAAGTTTATTTGAGTAATGCGTAAAATCTCACTTTCTGCCACTAAATAACAAGCTTTTATTTCTGAAGTAGAAAATCACTTTACTATTATATTCTGTAGAACTCTTACAGGGACAAATACTTTTTGGTTAAGTTATACTACTGTAACTTCAAGCAGTCTCAGGTGACAACTTTACAAACTGCTATTACTTATTTTAGCTGTTATTTCAATTGTGTAATGACAATGAACGTAAGCAGAAAATGGAAATAATTATTTTCACTATAAAGAAAAAGCAACACACATTCTACATTGTAGGTGCCTTGAATTATGTAGTTGTTTTGTTAAAATCTCCATAAAGCACTACATTGTGTATTATATTTGCAAATGCCTATGATCTGTAGCTCACAATGGTTGCTAGGAGAAGAAACAAAATTGAAGCCAGTGGTTCATCTACCATTTAGCATAGATTTACATAACCATGTTTTATCCGACACTGCAGTGTTGCAATTTAATGCAGAGAGCCAAAGCACTACCAGCTATGTAAAGGAAGTGACACTCCAAATTAATTGACATTCCTGACCAATTTCAATAAACAAAAAGAGAAGGTCAACTCAACTATAAGATGAGAAACCGAGGATCATCAAATGTAAACTGCAAATATATATATATATATATATACCCTGGAGATAGAGAAAAAAAAATGGATTGCTAAATTCATCAAAACAGGAATCAGACTGCAATCTACCGATTACTTTTCTACCCTTGCTATATATACTATAGCTAACAGCTGTCAAAAATACTGAAATAGTTAAAGACAAGGTTGAGTGCAACTTTCCACTCACATGGTAAACACAAACCAGTGTCTAGGTCACACCCTTCCTTCTTATAACACAATTTTTCAATTATCCCTGAAAAACTGTTCAATGGTTTTCACCTGGAAAGCAGCAATTATAGTCTGTCAATATTGAAGCCACATGGAAGAAGGTTCCTTATTTAAAAGAAGGAAGGAAGGAAGATGAGTTTATGAACTGTTTATTGATAACAGAAAGCTTTCTGCTAATTTAAATAGCAGTTTTTGAGTTTTTCCTTAATGCAGACCACTGTCATATAAACAGGACTTGTAACAAAATATATATCTGGCTGTTAACAAGATATTGTTGGTCCTATAAGATAGATTACACTAAGTAATAAATACCATATGGGTCTAAAACTACATTTATTAGAACCAAATCTTGCAATGTGCTTCCTCTGTCCATCTTCATATGAATTAAGGAAGGGCTTGTCAAGGCTTTTTCTCAACTCTTGTTTCTTGGAATGAGCTTAAACCACATTTATCTGATTGTTGCCTGGCTAACTGATCTTCCATTTGTACCGGCAGTCCTTGACTTAGGACCACAATGGAGCCCAAAATTTCTGTCATTAAGTGAGATGTATGTTAAATGAGTTTTGCCCCACTTTTACAACCTTTCTTGCCACCCTTGTTAAGTGAATCACTGCGGTTGATAAGTTAGTAACAGGGTTGTTAAGTGAATCTGGTTTCCCCATTGACTTTGCTAGTCAGAAGGTCACAAAAAGGGATTACGTGACCCGGGACACTGCAACCGTCATAAATAGGAACTATCTGAATTTTGATCACTTGATCTTGGGGGGTGCTGCAAAGGTCGTGACTCTGAAAGACGGTCGTAAGTCACGTTTTTTCAATAGCATTGTAACTTTGAACCGTCACTAATTGAACTGTAGGACTCTCTGTACTTTAAGTTAAGTTACTCTCTGTACTTTAGGTTATTCTTTGTGCCCTCTATAGGTATAATAAATTATTCCCTCAACACTGTTCAACTATTACAAAGTCTGCACTACTATTACTATTAATCTTCTTATCACTCCTTATCACCCATCCCCTCCCATTTATGACTGTATGACTGTAAGTTTGTCGCTTGTATCCTTACGATTTATATGGACTGTTTCCTAGTATGATTTGATTGCTTCTTGTACCCTATGACTATTATTAAGTGTTGTACCTGATGATTCTTGACGAATGTATCTTTTCTATTATGTATACTGAGAGTATTTGCACCAAAACAAATTCCTTGGGTGTCCAACCACACTTGGCCAATAAAGAATTCTATGCTATGCTATGCTATGCTATGCTATGCTATGTTATGTTATGCTATGCTATTCTAGCATGTGTGTCCACCCAATTGATAGTCACGAGACTCCAAAGGCAGGCAGGCAGACACGCATGCACACACACACACACACACACACTTTTACTGGAATTCCATGGGTGATTGCCAAAATTACAAAACGCCAATCTTTTCACTCCAAATATTCTGGCAATCTCCCAAGATGTGGCTATATGTATTCACACATCCTAAGACACATCCTAAGGCTCTCCTACACAACAAAGACCACAAAATAAAGATCTCTGCTTTAAAGGTCTGAAAATGTAGGATTTTTCAACAGATCTTTGCAACCTGCATTTGATATTGAGGAACATCCATCTCCAAGTATAATTATTAAGATCAATATAATCCCTGAGGTCCGAAAGCCCAAATAGTGAACAGAAGTCATACGTAGTTCATCTGCTTCTATTCAATTAAACAAGTCAAACCAAGTCTGCAAATAAAGCATCTGTCTGTGAAAAACAGTGGAGCCACTTAAAATGAATAGAGATTATTATTGGTTTCTGGATCTGAAGTATCTTCCCAATTAATCCAATTTTAGTTTCGTAACATTAAACAGCTTTGCATTATTTTAACTGTCCAGATAGAGTTTAGCTTTCATATTATGAATGATTACAGCAGATATTTTTTATTTTCTTCTAGATAGTCAAAGAAGAGCATTTGATATGTTCTTTATCTAAGTACTTCCAAAGAAGTATTAGAAACAGATCAAAAGGGATATCAGGGAAACAAAAGGAATTGCAGTTCTCTAAATCCTAACATAAACAACCTTTTCAAAGAAGGATTTCAATTTTCCACTTACATTCCAGAATGTGCTAATATGCATGAAACCATGTTATACTTGCTGGAAAATAGACGTATCTTATTTCTGAATTGCAACAGTGACAGCACTCCTACTCACTGACCGTATAATGGCATGCACGTTAAGTGAATGAGCACTACAATGCAAAGGCATGGAACATCAAAAACACAAAGATAATCCCCCTCGCTTGGAAAGTAAATTCCCATCTCTCAATATTAATGGGGAAAAGGCACTAAGGCAGCCTACCCACTGTTCAAAGAACAGATACAGAGACAACACTCACAGAATAAAATGTCAATCTTATGCAACACCATTCATAGAGTACATTTTGAATGCTGTGGCCAAGATTTTTTACTATGGACTGGAAAAAAAGAAATAACAATAGCACTTAGACCTATATACCACTTCATTATGCCTTAATGGACAAAGTCCATCCCTTTGAAGCAGTCCAATCAACAGAAGCAATTTACATCGTTTTATATTATACTTTATCATTGGCTGTAAATAACACTGAATTATAGAATTCTGCAAATGATGTAAACAAAGGCAAATGACTGTAGACTGGCTTCAACCAATCCTCCTTTTCCCCCCACAAGGATTTACCATAAAGATTATTTAAATGTGTGTTTAAATAGACATATAGGTAGTCCTGAGTTAACAACCACTCATTTAGTTAACTGAAGTTATGACTGCACTGAATGAGATGCTTTACATCTGTTCTTAAAGCGGCAGCCATTTGCAATGTCCCCATGGCCATTTGTGACTTTCACTTCTTGGTTTCTGACAAGCAGAGTCAGTGGGGATGCCATCAAGAGGTTGCAAATGGTGATCACATAACGTTGCGCTTAACAATTGTGTAGGATTTACTTAATGACTGCAACCGGAACTGCTGTCGAAAGTAAACACAGTCATATGACATCGTGCTTTGCAACCATATAGCTTAGCAATGAGCTCCTGATCCCAATTACTTCAGTCTCACTCACCTTGTTAACTCAGGATTGCTTGTAGCTTGATGGTAAGGTAAAAAACTGATAATCAAGAACAAATTGATTCCAGATATTAAAAGTTAAGGACAGCAGTGCTGCTTCCATGAACATCCTAAATAGACGATATATTCAATGTTTATAGCTTCTATTTTATCTGATAAGAGGGTTTGAGTAATCCCAGATCAAAAGGTGAGACTGTGCCAATGAAGTACTCTTAGTTTTGCATTTGAGGGGGGGAATGATGTGCTGAATGTTTAGGTACAGTGTATAGATTCTTGGAAGAGACATTTTGACCTAATGTGGAATCAGAATACAGAACTAAATTAACATTTATATTACTGTAGTGGCTGTAGACCCCAATCTGATTAGCAGTGTTATTGCCTCAGGTTAAGCACTCAGGAAAGCAAAAGAATTTGTCAGGAAGAGTTCATAATTGAAAGCCTCCCAAAGATGCATCTACCATGGGAAAATAAAGAGAGTTAGCAGTACATTTCAATTAAGAACATTTCACAAGTGCAGAAAACTGGCAGTGAATCGAAGAAACATAAGTAAACATGGAGAAATCAAGACTAATCCCTTGTATCTTTCCGGGCAATCACCCCCTTAACTAAATGCAACACAAGTTGAAACACTGTTTTTTTTAACAGTTCCTTTCTAATTGGTTTGGGAAACAATACTTTATTTCCCTGTAGACAAAGGCCATCCTCTTCAATAGAAAATAGACTGATCTAATGTTTAATATATTTTAAGTAAATTTGTCCCTTGGAATAGTTGACAAAGTGACTTCTTACCTTAACTATACATTAGATAATAAAACTAATATGCTAAGCTAAAAAACCATGAAGCTTGGGACACTTTAAAATAGAAAAGTTGAGCCAAGATGCATGAGACAACATACAGGTAGTCCTTGACTTACATCCGTTCATTTAGTGACCATTTGAAATTACAATGAAAAAAAAGTGGCTTATGACCACCTATTTAAATTAAAGAAATAAATAAAAATTTCATATTTACAACCGTTGTATCATCCCCATGGTCACGTGATCAAAAGTCAGGCACTTGGCAACTGTTCATATTGATGGTTGCAGTGTCCCTGGGGTCATGTGATCCCCATTTGCGACCTTCTGACACTCAAAGTCAATGGGGAAGCCAGATTCACTTTACAACTGTGTTACTATCTTAACAACTGCAGTGATTCACTTAACAACAGTGGCAAGAAAAATCATAAAATGGGGCAAAGCTCACTTCAAAACTCTCTCGCTTAGCAATCGAAATTTTGGGCTCAATTGTAGTCATAAGTTGAGGATTATCTGTAGCCTCTTTGTGTAAGCCCTCCAAATGCAGATTCCTAACCTTACTAAAATTCTCACCTGACAAGACTTTATCAATGACTAATCTGGAAGAAATTTTAATCTGAAAATATTTTTTCTTGGAAGAATACTATGTCTTGTTGATATAAAACTGAAGAATACAATGGTCACAATACTAAGCACTGGGATAAATCTTCCTTGTCAACATCTCATATTTATATCAACATCTCTTTAACGGTGTCAAACACTCTTGCAATTATCTATGTGCCTGACCTCTTGTCACCTTGCAAAAAATGTATACTAGAAGCAAAATCAGCAGAGTGGAACACTGCTTTTTGTGTTTGTTTGGGACATTCACAGGTCAGAAAGATAACACCCCAAACACCATCCAATTCAGAACAAAAGATCAATATGATACTAGCTTGGTTCTAGGGCCACCTGTTCTCTCACACAGTGCAAAGAAAGCACCAGGGATTAGAAGTTAATTATACGTTTCTGATTTCTAGGTGGCTTCATACATGCAAAATGCAATACAGATAATTCACTTTTCTTGAACAAGAACATGAAATGGAGAGACATGAAAAAAATTGAGGGAGAAAATGCTTCACTTAGATCACTTTTCCCTTTTTACTTCCTGAGGTACTTTAACTGATGCTTCAAGTCATTGTAAGAGATAGTACCAAAGTTTCAATTAAGTTTGTAATATAGCAACTTATGGTAAAAGGGAAACTAGTGAAGCTATTTTCAATTACTCTTCTCTATTGAAAACATTATTGATTGATTATGGGCCATCAATTCCTTTTTGACTCTTACTGTCCACATATTTTCTCCATGAGTTGAAATCTACTATGAACTAAATATCTTTTTTTAGGGTTCAGCATTAAAATTCTGATTATTCAAAGAACAATTTGTTTATGAGGAATTTCAGTACGCTTGTCTATTTTAAATTCTTAGTAAATAAAATAGTTGATTTTCCAATGCTAGAAGTATCTACTTTTTCAGATAGAACTAATCTATTTTTTTCCTTTAACCCGTACTATCAAACTGCAGTATCTGTATTCCTCTACTAAATTGAATTACAATAAAACCTGAAATCCTTCACTAAGCTCATTAAAAGTAAACTGCTATCACAACTTCTGACAAAACCTTATTACCCAAAACAAATAGACTCCATTTACCAGTCTTTGTTCTGGAGAACACTTCCAGTATGTAATTAGTACAGAAACAACATCAAGAAGGAAAAACAGGTAACAATATAGACAACAGTAATTTAATGTTATGAATATCATATACTCTTTTTAATTAGTATAGATTTCCCCATATGATTTGGAATACTTATGCAATAAATGTTCAAGCTATCTATGATGGCACCTGTTTGCAAAAAGATATCTTATCAGATTTTATTGGTACGACAGCCATAATTCAGAAAGTCTCCAGATCTAACTCCAGACCAGAAACTACATTTGTAAAAAAAATATGTACCATGCCTATGGAAGAAGCATCAAATATCCCATGGAAAAATATTGGAAATGCATGATGGAAGATACAAGTGAAAAAATGGAATGATAAACAATTGCTATTAGCTTAGCTTGTCATAAGCAATTTTACTGAGGAAAGAGAACATGTTCCTTGTTTTACTGTGGTCATTTTTAAAAAGGTTTCTTGGTTGTTAATAGGAATCACTGCTGTTTCTCTCTGTGATTTCACCACATTCTTTACCTCTGTTTATAATCACAGTTCATTAAAGGACCTGATGAAAATGTATAGTTAGGAAACTTCATTGCAATCCTACTTGCAATTTGAACAAGCTATTTCCTGTCATTGCTTTCATTAAGTAATCATATTGTTATTTTATCTATGTTTGAGATCAAGCCTTTCAAATCTGCAATTGCTTTCTAGTGATGTCTCAAGTAAGTCTGCCATAAATACAACAAATATGTGCAGAGAGTCCTCAACTTACCACCCTTCAAAGTTATGACTGATTCCCTCAAACGCTACTTAAGATCTAATTTTGAAGTTACAACATCTGCACCCTGTACTCCCATGCTCATGTGATCATATTTTGGGTGCTTGGCAACCAGCTCATATATATAACGATTTATTTGTAGCATCCCATAGTCACGTCACCACAAATTTTGACATTGTTCACTGGCTTTTGGCATCTACTTCTGGTTTCCATAAAAAATGCCTAATTGGGTATAATGGATTTCCTTAAAGAAAAGAAACAAAAAATGCTGAAAAATCAGTTTCAGTCATGTAATGCAGTGATCCCCAACCTTTTTTATGCCGCGGCCCGGTACCGGCATCAACTGGGCGCCGCCATCTTTTTTTGATGAAAAAGTGCTTCCGGTGACCTCACCGGAAGCACTTTTTCATCAAAAGATGGCGGCGCATGCTCGGTGAGCTTTTCTGGGTAGAAATGGCTTTCTACCGGAAAAGCTCACGAGCATGCGCCATCATCTTTTTGATGAAAAAGTGCTTCCGGTGAGCTTTCTACCCGGAAAAGCTCACCAGAAGCACTTTTTATCAAAAAGATGGAGGCGCCCAGCAACCAGCGGCCCGGTAAGACTTGTTCCGCGGACCGGTACCGGTCCACGGACCGGTGGTTGGGGACCCCTGATGTAATTCCTTAACTCCCAAGTGCAAGGAATAACTACCATAATCATGGGCTCGATTATGGTCATAAGTCAAGGACTACCTGCATGTTACTATTGCATATAGGTTTTCCTCATTTTTCACTTTACAAGTTTTCCTTCTGAAAATTTGCAGAGCATTTCATAAAATGACTAAATAGTTAGGGATCAAACGGTAGACCTGAGTTCTATTATTTTGCAAATGGAAGGACCACAACAGCATAACCCTAATCCTAAACCCTAACCCTAACCCTCTCCATGGTTCAGGGAAATCAATACCAGGTAAGATTAGAAGCTTCATATGTAAATATCTTTGCCAGATCAGTCAAGTGCTCGAATGTCTATAGTAGTTTTATGATACCATTTTCATCTATGAATCTCAGACCTAAACAATTGACATTTGCCTTCTCAAATACAACCTGTGCTGAGAAAATTATAATGATCCTAAAGATCCGAGTTCAAAGTTTGAGTGCCTTTCTAGATTCACATGTAAACATGAAAGCAAATGATACAAGCAAATTTACACAGCTAAAACAGCTAGACCAAACTATTAGATCCTTAGAGGTGTCAGATAGTTTTATTGTTATATTATTGTATTTTATGTGCTTAACCTGATTTAATCTACCTTAAGGAGCAGAAACTTAATAAATTAAAAAAATGAATGGGAGCTCTTCTCAAGAGAAGAATCTGACATCCAGCTGTAAGAAATTTTGTGAATCAATCTCTGAAGAATGTTTCACTGCCAGAATAAATGGATTACCAGCCTAAACCTAAGAAAAGCTGCCATTTTTATTATTTATATGACAAAGGTATTTATTTACAGGTAGTCCTTGACTTATGACAGGTTGCTTAGTTCGAAGTTACGACAAAACCAAAATAGGTACGTATGACCCAGATTTGAAGTTCTGATGGCCACCCTCCCCCAATTCAGTCATGTGATCACAGTTGGCAACTGGCCCACATTGATGGCCATTTATAGTCCCTCACAGTCACATGACTGCAATTGACAATTTTACTTTATTTTTGCCAGAAACTGGTTACTTCTGATTTCTGGAAAATACCACCATTGCAGACAAGGGGTTCACTTGGCGACTACAGAGTTCTCTTAATGACTATGAATTCGCTTAACAATCATGGTGCTTCACCTAACAACTGCCACAAAAATATCAGAAAATCAAGTCGATCACCATGATGACCTGTTTAACCATCCACAAAGCCTACAACTGTAATTCCAGGCTCAATTATGATTATAAGTCGTGGACCCTTATTTATTAAATTTAGAATCCGCCCATCTCATTCACCCACCGAAATATTCTGTATGACATGAACTGTCAGCCCCAAGAATGACACAGTAGTTTCTCTATTGTTGCTCATCTATAGACCGGAATCTTGCCAGACTAAAGCTATTGCCAGACTATTTGCTTCATTGTTAGATATATTCAGTAAACCTCTGGGGAGGGGGGTCCATCTTTACCCTTTTCCTGCATATCGAAGATTGCAAGCTACGTTGTCCCTTTGCTCCCTGGGAAAGAGCCCCTTCCTCTTGGGACTCTGGATTACATTCCACCACATAAACTCAATGCATTCTGCAAGATATGCATATTTACACCAGAGAGTCACACAACATTTCATTACCAAATTATGTCAAGAAAGCTTTAAAGAAGAGGAGCATATGCTTTCTGAGCTTTGGCATAATATTTAGGTAATTATTTCAATGACAACAGAATAACTTGATGATGAAGCACTATCAGCCACATGCCCACCATTTAACAGTTCTGATAACATCCTGTACTTAAACGTACCACAAAAATCATAAAACAGGAAAATTCAAAAATGCTTATTTTCTACAAAAACAGCACGATAACCAATATGCTACTGACTTCAGCATTTTCCACTCTTTCTCTACATTATTCTGCCGTATTTTGTTCCAATGGGCTATTAGGAAATTTAGTGGAATAAGTTATATTTCTGTGTAGAATACACAATCACATTTAATACACAAGTATGTCCATTTCCTAAGAATATCAAAACTAGAACACCAGGTTTGTCACTAAGTAGTAGGTTCTTTATGTAGGACAACAGAGATCATCTCAAACTTTTATAGAATAAAGAAGTACATAGTCTAACCATCCATGATGCTATTTATGGTAACTACCAATGGCTTCTCTAGATTCCATGAAGAACACTTTCCCAAGACTACCTAAACTATTGAAACCATTCTTTTTTATTCAATAGCCAGAAATTAAATAGAAATACATATGGACCGTTTTCTGAAGCTTTTCATCATGTAATAAAAATCCTCACATGCTGCAAAATCCTCCAATTATTATCATTACCCCACATTTTCAGGGTCACAGATGCAAACAGATAAATGCAGCCATCTAAGACTCAGATTAGGTAGGCAGGAGGACCCATAGAGCAGTAACTCTTTGTTGTTTTTTTCTTCAAATGTAAGTGTATTTTATTTATTAGATGTTTTACCCACCTTTATTATTTATTTCAATAAATATTTCAAGATGGCAAACATATACAATACTCCCATGGATGTGGGGTTTTATGTTTTCCTTAGCCCACACTACATTTTCCATCAAAATAAGAGCACCATGGCACAGAAAGGCATAACTCCCAATTTAACCATCCTAGAGTGGCCCAAATATAGGATATAAGTGCAGAAGTTGGATTTTTATGTGAGAAATTTGGATTTCCCATTAGGGCCAAACCTTTACAAATACTGTAGTCCTTAGCTGTCATGATCAAATTGCTATTCCTTAGTTTCACCTATCTCAAACAATCACTGCAAGAATCAGAAACATATGCCATTCTTCCTTCCCTTAAGCTACTGCCATAAGGCATTGTTGTTACATAGCAAAATCCCATTCTACAGATTATCTCACGCATCCATCTTGCCACCAAACTGCACTTTGAAAAGAATATAAGGCTCCTTAAGACAAAGTATATAGTAATAAGCAGGCGCAACAAAATATTGCATGCTGAGCTTCACTTACTTTATGTAGTATCTTGCACCTTCAAAAGTATATGCTTCTTCCCAACCTGTGGGTAGATCTAGAGTAGAAAAAAATAGTCTCATCATATGTTTGAAAATCATTTTATTGCACTAAGCATTTGCAATTGTTTTAGCTTTTTATTCTACAATGTTTCAAAAGAAAACAATTTTATAACTCATAGATGCCCCAAATTCTGACTCATTATGAACTCAAGAGCAAATAAGATTTAAATTATGAAAGTAAAACACAGCTCAATAACTAATCCTAAAGACTTTTAAGTATTGCCACAAATATTTCTGAGTATTATAGTTCATCTCTTCAACTACAGATAGAGATACTGAAAAATGTCTTCCCACATCTTAAGTTAACTAGCTTCATTCACTTCATGTAGCTGTTGTGCCAATCGTAAAATACCTGAGCTGAACTACTAAAATGGTATCTAGTTAAACATTATTACACATAGTTGATGTCCAAGTATCAACATCTAGCTCAGGGGTATCAAATTCAAGGCCCGGGGGCCGGATCTGGCCTGCAGGGTGTTTAGATCTGGCCTGCAGGGCCGCCCTGGAAACAGTGAAGGACTGGCCCACAGTGCCTCTGGCAGTGAAAACAGAGCTCAGAAGGGTTCCCCAAGCTCCGTTTTCACTGGCAGAGGGTTGCAGGAGGCCATTGTAGCCAAAAATGGATCTTGGAAGCCAGTTTCGCTGGCAGAACGCTCAGGCTACCAAAGGCGCCCCCGACACGTGTGACGTCGAGCTGGCCACACCAATCCTGGCACGCCCCCCCCCGAGGGCCACAATCTTGATGTGGCCCTCAATGAAATTGAGTTTGACACCCCTGATCTAGCTATATTTTCAAGTTTTACTTGGAAGCATCCACAAGTAAACCAATACAGGTAATCCTCAATTCTCAATTGACCTCAAAATTTGACTTTACCACAGGTGATCACGTGACCCTTGGAAACAGCAATGGTCCTAAATATAAACCAATTGCCAAGCAGCTGAATTTTGATCACAGGATCACGGGGAGGCGGCAAAGATTGAAACTGTGAAAAACGGCCACAGTTTCCAGTGTCATGGTAACTTTGAACGATCACTGAATGGACTGTTGTAAGTCGAGGACTATCTGTAGTACAGAGATTTAATTTTCACTATTAATCTAGTGACGAGGCAAGAGAGATATGCTGCTTCTCTATAGTCATCAATTAAACATCAATATTTTGAATCTCCTTTTAAAAACAAAATTCAAAATTCTCATCTTTAGAACAAAAAACAAAGCATTGTGGAGAAAATAGATCACTAAAGCTGTGCTTAATTACAAGGCTCACTGCTTAAAATAGTCATTTCACCTACTGCACTATGCATAAATACAGCTGGCTTTGCTTTTTATAATAGTCCCATATATATGTTTGAGCACAGGTAATTCAAATACTTTGGGTGTTAGAATATTTTGGTGAGACATTTAAAGCTATTTTGGGACCTTGATGTAGAACACTTCTGCATGGTAAACATTCTATAAACAAAGAGCAATTAAATTCAGAGATGCTTTCCTCAAGATAAACATAACAAGTTCCCACAATCACAATTAAAAGGTTATACAAGCCAGCGTAATATAGCTTTTCACATGTTATTTCCATGTAAGAGTAAAACAGCAGGTCTGATTGGTACAATTTCTTATCCAAATATTATCACAAGAGTATTCAGAATTTGCCATGCAAGCCTGAAGAAGAAATTCCATTTGTCTAAAAACAAGGCTTTGTTCATTATCCAAAATACCTTAAAAGCAACCAAAACGGATTTTTTTTTCTTAGAGACATTAACATATTTTGGCACTTGCAAAACAAAGCAAAGCACTTATTTAAATGGTAGAATGAAACACAATACATCTGAAATGTGAGGGGGAAAAAAACTTCCTTCAGTAAAGGCAAAAGCATTAATTTAAGACCAGGATGGAATTACAGGAGAAAAACAATTGCGTTCAACAGCCAAATTACTCAAGCGCATCTGCCCCTTCCCCTTACCTGCTGGACTTTTTCAATTAACACAAACACTAATTATACAAGGAGCAGGGAACTCTTCTCAATTAACCAGCAGCTCTGGTTTCTGACTCTGAAACACAGCTGGCTATAAACTATCCCATGACATTTCCCATAACTATGACTAGGAAGAGAGATAAACAAAAGAACTTCACTCTGCCTTGAAACTGGTCCCAGGTCACATGGAGTCAAAAGCAAAGACTAATGAAATCTAAAAAAAAAAAAAAAATAATGCAAAAATGCCAGACCAGTCATCCTAATCCAAATATCCTTGGATTGCCTTTCCTATTTTTCCCCTATTTCATACATCCAGTTGCATAAAGGAAAGAGAAGCGGGGAGCAATTGCATTGCTGAATAGCAACACCCATTTCCCCATGGCATTGTTGATTGATGTGCTATACCAGCAACCAATTATTCTTTTTCCAGCCAGAACCTTCTCTGCTGCTTTTCGTCTCCAGAGAAACAAATGGCAGAGTCTAACCCCCCCAATATTCATTTGAGCAAATGCAGTCAAATTAACATACATGGGCACCTCTTAGTTCTCTGGATGTGTACCTGGAGAAAGAAGAGTAGCAACCATGCAGAGAGGCAGGCTAATAAAGCAGCAAAAGTGAGCATACATGAGAAAGTTTAAAAGTTAGTTGGGTTTAAGGATGCAATAACTTGAAAATAAATGATAGAAATGTGATGCCAATAACACGAGTATTTTGTAGATTAGTAACAGAGGTCCTGGTCAGAATTGGAACAGGGATGCTAATATTCATCCAGAGTCAATATACTGCTGGAAAAGGCATTTTAAACACAGGGAGAAAGCTGGCTTAAAGGATGACAAAGAAACCAGAGGAATTTTTTACTTGATAAATACAGGGCCATAGATGCCCAAACTGTCAATCATTAGGAGATAACAATGGATTTACAGGGATGCTCCAATCAGATGCCTGACTTGCCTAGACAGAGTTCAAAACAATATTCTAAGTCCAGGACCCTTAACTTAGGAATTACTTGGTTAAAGGATAAACGGAGAGAACAGAAAGACAAGGTGATGCTGTGAAAGGGATGGGGTGTGAGAAAGGAGTGGGCAGGTTTATGATCCCAGAAGAAGAGCTTCAGATAAAATGACAAAGAGATAAGGTTAGAGCAAGAGAGAGAGGGAGGGAGAGAAGGTATTTCAGTGATGATTGCATGAAAGGTGAAACAATTAATAAAATCTCCTTGGTTCAAGTTATGAGGGAGAGGAACAATTTTCACAGAGCAGAGAAAAACGTATTGCCACAAAATAAATGATAGTACAGTAGTCTTGAACTGAACAGGGGGGGAAAAAATCTTGCATTCAACCAAAGGGCAAGTGGCACAAAGAAAAGCAAATAGGTGAGTCAAAAGGTCAAGGAAAAACAAGGGAACAGGTTGGTTGTTTTTTTTTTTTTATCCAGAGGGAAAGTTTTGAGCCACAGGAGGAAAGAAAAGGACGGGTTCTTCTTCCCAAACCTGAGTTGCCATACCCATCCCTCCCCCCTCCACCACCACAAAAAAAAAAAAAAAAAAGGCCAGCCAAGTAACAAAACTTTTGGGATGGGTGTCTATGTTCAATTACAGTGAAACAATAGGCTAAAGCTTAGAGGGATGCAGCAAAAGGGAGGGAACCAACCGGAAAATTTGGGAATTGCAGAACCGAGAAGGGGGAATTGGGAAAGGGGGGAGGAGAAATGCAGAGCAATATACACCTAAGGAAGTCCGAGAGAGAGAGAGAGAGAGAGAGAGAGAGAGAGAGAGAGAGGGGGAGAGAAGGGTCAGTTTCGGTGGCCAAAGGCCAACTCAGGGAGAGGCTGGCAGGCAAGGCAAGGGAGAAGGGAGAGGAGGAGAGTTGAGAAAAACGGGGCAGCATTAAAATGTTGATTTGGTTGTGGGAAATTTTAAAATTAGGAAGGAGGCAACGGGAGGGAGGGGGGCTTTCCAAATCCGGGGAGGCAGCAGGGGTGCAGGAGACGAGGGGCACCGGTGCACGGAGAGGAGGGGAGGGCAGGGCAGGGAAAAGTAAAGCAGGGATGGTGGAAACAACTCCCTCCCTTCCCCCCACCCCCCCCCCCCACACACACTTCCCCGCCCGATGCCCTCCAGAGGAAAGTGCCCGCCTTACCTGGGCTGCGCCGGTGCCCGGTGATCACCGCCTCGCCCGTCAGCGGGTGCAGCCAAGTGGTGCTCTTCGCTTCCTCGCTGCCAAAGGGTGTGGGGGGAGGGGAGGGGAGAGAAGAGAAGGGAAAGATGTTGAGGGAGGGGAGCTCGACACCCCCCACCCCGGAATCACCCCGCCTCGGCCGCCCTCCTTTCCTTCCACCACCCCACCACCCACTCTTTCCACCACCACCCCCGCCCCCGCTCCAGCCGGCTTACTTGATGAAGAAGATGCGGCCACCGCGGCTGATGCCGAAGCTCCAGCTGGCGGGTAGCGAGCGCAGCCGCTCGGCGCTCAGCTCCGCCGCCATGTCCGAGCGCAGCCCGGGCGAAAAGCGGCGCGCGCGGGCACGGCGAGCCGAGTTCGAGGGGAGGGAGGGAGCGGAGGAGGAGGAGGAGGAGGAGTGGGAGGCGCGCGCCGGCGGGGGCGCGCGGGCGGGAGGCCGCCAACCAGCACCTGGGCCAGCGGGGAGAGAGAGAGAGAGAGCGGGGATGGGGGAGTGAGGGAGTGAGTGAGTGAGCAGTGGCGGTGGAAGAGACGCCCCGCCCATTGAGCCGAGCGGCGGCCAACCAGCGCCTCGTTTCTCCAACCTGGCTCCTCCTCCCCGTCCCTCCCGGCCTCCCTCTCTCTCTCTCTCTCTCTCTCTCTCCCCCCGCGACCCCGTCCCGCCCGCACGCGCGCGCACGCGCCTCGAGACCCCGCCCGCGAGGTAATTTAGTTTAAGGTGCCGTCGAGGCGGCTGGACTCGTTGGTGGCTGTGCCGTCGATCGCCGCCCCCTCCCTCACGTCGCCCAGGCGCTCGGGATCCTCCGAGGCTCTTCCAGGGACGCCCACCGCGGATCCTCTCTGCCCCCGGCTTGATCCACGGCGTCTCCCAGCAATCTTGGGGAGGGGGGGTTGCAACCCCCGACCCTCCCGTCCCTCCGCCGAAGACGCCCTGTGCCTAAAATAGGGGAGCTTCTGCTTGGCGATCGTTGCCTGCCAGGTGCAGTCGAGCCTTTATCTCGTCCCAGGACGGATCGAGCGGTCCGCGGTCCTTTCAGGGCAATTCCTCACCAAGCGACTTGGATTGCGACTCCGTTGCAACCCTCCGGATATCCCTAAAGTGACCCAAAGCCCGTCTGAACAATTGCTATTAGTGATTTTCTTGTAGAAGTGGATTTCGATGCCTTTTCCTAGTAGATCCGGAGACCGCTTCGGTCTCCCTTCTTTCTGGCTTGCCACAAGGTCTCCCGACAGGTTACCGTTGGGAAGACCATTGCTTTTTCGACTATTTTTTTTTATTATTATTATTACGGTTGTCATAGAAATAATCCTTATCTTGTCAAGTTTGTCAATCCTCCGGAGGATTATTCTTGTTCCTTCTCCGATGTGTGTCCATTTTTATCATGTATTTTCTTGATTGTATGTGCTTGATTGGATTGATTGATTGGATTGATTGATGTTCTTGATTGTATGTGCTTGATTGATATGTTGGTCCATGCATAAGTGCACCAACGTGCCTACCATCCCTGTCCTATTGTTTCTTTGTATGTTTCTTATATGTATCCATTTCATGTATTCATAACTATGTTTATACTTATACCTGTTATCTTATAATCGCTTGACAAATAAAATAAATAAATTGTAAGAGAGCAAAATTGTCAGGTCCAGTTCTCCATCCGCCTTGGAGAGATCAAGCGGCAGGCTGGGTGACATGGCCTTCCTTTCACTATTTCACATTAACCCTGGGGTTTTTATATTCCACTTTTATTTTCATACAAACAGGTGTCGACTTCTGGCCGATCGATTTGTTCAAAGTTACTCTCCCAAAAGCTACTTACAACCTGACCTCAAAGTTATCACACACACAAACACATGAGATCACATTTTGGGCACTTGTCAACCAGCTTACCTTTTCAGCTACATGTAGCATTCCAGGGTTACATAAGTGCAATTTTGGGTGGGTTTTTTTTTCTTTGCTTCATTCCAGTGTTTACTTCAGGTTTCTGGCAACCCCCACCAGACTGGGTGAAATAGAATTTCTTAAACGCCACAGTATTTACTTAAAACCACTGTGTTCATTTAATGACCGCTGCACTAGCTTAATGACCGTTGCAAAAAATAGCAAAAAATCGGGTCCAGACACACGATGACCCGTATAAGCACCAGAATAATTTATGTTTGTAATTCCAACTCAATTCCAATTATAAATTTAAAAAACTACCTGCAATAAACCTGACAAAATCTTACTTATGTCCATATAGCATGTTACCATTTCTGACTTCCAGTTTCAAGTCCGGCCTTCCTCACTTCCTATTCGACCAGTCTTGCATTCTATATAAAAATTAAAGCAATGCTGGGACGATATGTGTCTCCTAGGACTGTATAAGTGGTTGTGGGTCCCTATGCAGGATGAGACAGCCTGAAGCACCTTTTAAGCCTCAAAAATGGTCTTGGAGCTTTACCCACTCAAAAGGAAATAATGTAGTTTCCATGTGAGTTCCTGCACACTTTTGAAGATTTCCCTAACTGTTTCCCTGTCCTGCTCTGAACCATTCTTGTTCTTGAAATTCAATTCATGTAATAATAGAGTCTAATTCATTGTAAAGACTCTTCAGAACAATACATTCACTTTCTGAGATAATCTATGCAATTAAAGCTTGCTGCAATCAATGAAGCAAAGATAAACCGTCTTCTTAAATCTTTCTGTTCTTTCCATTATCCACCTTATGTTAGCAATCTGATTCTGTGTTCCTCTGTTTTTCCCTGAAACCTGCCTGTTCATTGGTTCTATATGTTCCTTATAAGATCCTATGCAGATAAAAAATAGAGTTTAAATCACACTATTCCAGTCCACCATCTTGATTTTCTGGGCTATGCCATGTGGACAACCCTGCTAAATCTCCCTAATTGCTCAGATGCCAAAGTTCTCCATCCCTACATCACACAATTTTGTTCAATATTTGCAGATATAGAGCTGTGACTGTTTTAATGGCCTCTTCTTGTGCAACATTAGAAGTTCAATAAGTTTCATTCACACCAAGTATTTTTCCATTTGATATTGGCGTAAGATCTCATACATCTTACTTTCTAGTGGTGTTAGTTTCTGAAGATGTCTACAAAGCTTTCTCCTTCTGTAAAAGATTTTGTATAGACTCTAAGCTATTCAATCTCTTAACTTCATTTGCTTCTCTTAGCAAATTCAGGTTATATTTCTTCAGTGTTTCTTTTAACTTTAATTTCAAAATTTTAATTCTAACATTTTAATTTTTCATCCAGTGTTTTTATATTCTGACATTTTATTGTACATCACCTAGAGTGCCTTTCTGAGGAAGATGGGCAGTTCAGAAATCTGAAAAATAAATAATTTTCTACCCTAATTAACATTTTCCTGTGATTTCTCTCAAATTCTTACAAACATTTCATTTTCCTTCTGTCACTTTCCTCTCTCCATTGTCATCTTAATTAAGATACCTTTATTGTCCTTTATTATCTGGTTTTGAAAGTTTGCATACTTTAATTATCTCCCATCCTTGTTGAAGACCTCCATCTTTCTGTAGCTACCATAATAAATTATTCTCAATGCCACTTGAACTTTTTGAGATTTTTTTTCCAACTTGGTTGTCACAATATTACTTATAATTCCCATAGCTTCTCCAGGTCTCTTTCCCATAAGTTATAAATATTAAATTTCCCTATCAGTGATTTAATATTCTGACTGCATGTCATTCAAGACAAATCCTGCTGGCACATCTACGCTCTTCAATTTAGTTGCTTTGGTTTTATCAACTCAACTCTTTCTTTGACACCAATAATTCATGATCGGTTCCACAATCTGCACTTGAAAGTGATGGGTCTGAATGACCTGAATCTCTCCAATTTCTGTTACTAATACATAGTCAGTTGGATTTCAGTGTCTGTGCTGTCCAGCTAGTGTATGGGAATTGGATAGTTAGTTAGCAATTGTGAGCTGTCCCCCATCATGGTAAATGTAGTTAAGGTATCCTGGGAAATATAGTCCATGTCACGTGACCACATCTGTAATCCTGATTGGTCACTAAATTGACCCTCGATGGGTTGGGGGAGGTTTCCTCACTCTTGGCTGAACTCATGGACTCGTGGTAACTGTTCTACCGCTACGAGATGGGAGAAAAGGGACAAGGAGATAACCATCTTTTTACCTACAAGACAGATATGCAAAGGATTGGACATTAAGAAGAACTTCGTCACAAATGTGAGTTATGAGGATACCTGATGAACCAATAATAAAGACTTTGTATGAATGTTTTGTTCAGTTTATCCATCTGCATCTGTACAGAAGAGAAAATCTACCACTGTACAGAATACAGAACAGTGTCCAGTCAGCAATGACCAAACGATTCATAGAGTCTGTGTTTGTGTTGCCTGAAACAGCTGTTAGCAATAAACCAAGAACTCTCTTTGCCAAACATTGTTAATGTACTCCACTTCAGAGCTTCCTACTCCAGATTCTTCCATTTCTTCAGCCTCTGTATTTCCATCACCTTTAAATAGGACTGTATTCTTGCTTGAAGTTGCATTAAGTAGCTTCTCATGTATTCAAAAATGGCATCAGTAATAAGTGTACACACTTCTTCAAAATGTATCTGTTGATTCTAAGAGGTATGGCCCTGGCACATTTTAGTGATGTCCCTTTTATATGTCATCGTCCTTCATTCCTTCCTGAATAACTATCAGGTAGTTTATGATTGTGCTTATCTATGTATACAAAAAGGTATATTCTAATAGTAGAGAATATGCTATATGTAGCTCAGGGTTGAACTGTGCAGTCCTTGATACTGGGTAGTGTTGATTGTTTACAGATGCATTATTACCTAGCCGGGTAATAATGCATATAGATTTTGCTTCCTTTATATATAATAGTTTGCCCTGCCAGCTTTGGTAGGAGTGTGGTTTTCTCCTTAAATACAGTACCGCTTTTCACTAATTATATGTCTGGAATCAATCATTGCTTATCTGAATGTAAAATGGAGAAGATGTGTTCTGGACCTTGTTTTATCTTCTTAGTTTTTTTTAATTGTCTCTTTTGAAAAAGTAAATATGATATATTTGGTAAATCTGGACTCCCCAAATATATATAATTAAGATTACATAAATAAAACAATAAAATATGAGAAAGCAGCCATAGCTCACTCTTCAGCATTGCAACATTATAAGTGGCTCTTTGTTTTGCAAATGTGGTCAAATGAACTATAATAATAACAATAATTAATAACAACAGTAATAATAATAATGATAAAATTTCTGGGTTTTTTCTGAGATGTTCCTTTGTTCACAAGTATTATTCTCACCATTTCCCACCTAAAAAAAAATCAACATACCATACCATTTTTTAAAACGGCCCACTCTGTCCACACAAAACTAGTCCTAAATTTTTCTGTTTAGTGCACTATATATCTACTTTGGCAGTTTTAGGCTTTTCTTCTTGGCTGCTTCCTGCATTCCAAATCTGAACTGTGTGTTCTTCTGAAACCAGAAAATCACCATTCAGTAGTGCCATCATCTCTTATCATCTGCTTTTTTCAAACTTTAGAAAGGGTATTAGAGGAGTGATAAGAACTCCCTGCACATTTATAATACATTTATTAAGATAGATGCTGTTTTCCATAGACGTTCTCTGAATAAATGCAGACATCTTCCTATATCCAATCAAATAACTTCCACTGCTGTTTTCTTTGACAGAGATGTATGTTGGGATTGATCAATGGGCCATGCAAAAACAAATAGATTAACATATTCAAATTACCTTTCTTGTTACTTTTCCCAAAGAGGAATCCATGGCAGTCAATAGGAAGCAGAAGGAAATAAATTAGAAGATTTAGATGGCTGCAGTCAGAAACCCAGTTGTGGAAGGAAAGGGAAGAAATGCATTTTTGTAGGGCTTATGTGACAGGTGACTCTAAATCAGGGATGTCAAACTCAAGGCCCGCGGGCCACTGGATCCAGCCTGCAGGGTGCTTAGATCTGACCCACAGGGCCACCCTGGAAACAGCAAAGGACCGGCCCGCAGTGCCTTTGCCAGTGAAAACAAACTAAAAACAAAACAAAAGGAGAAACGTTTCCCCTTTTGCATTTGAGCATGCAAGAAGGGACAGGAAAGGAGAAAGGGAAAGAGGAAAGACAAAGAAAAATATGGGGAGATGGGAAGAGAGCAAGGAGGGAAAAAGAAAGAAAGAGGGGAAGGAAGAAAAAAGGAGAAGGAAAAGGGAAGGAAAAAGAAGAGAAGGAAGGAAGGAAGGAAGGAAGGAAGGAAGGAAGGAAGGAAGGAAGGAAGGAAGGAAGGAAGGAAGGAAGGAAGGAAGGAAGGAGATTATAATGAGAGTGAGGGAGGGTCTGAGGGAAGTCCTACCTTGGCACTTGCCCACCACAGGTTCCCCCAACATGAATTATGTTTAGCTGGCCACGCCTACCCCAGCCCCCCACCCCCCAAGGTCAAACACAACCCTGATGCGGCCCTTAATAAAATCGAGTTTGACACCCCTGCTCTAGACCTAGGTTAGAGCCATTTTACAAAACAGAAGTCAGTCATATAATAGAATTTCAGGATTGCTTTCTCTGAAGTAGGCCCTGCTGCATTCAGTAAGGTTTGGAAAGCACTTCGTGATCCACACTTAGACTAGACGACCTCCAAGGTTCCTTCCAACTCTGTTATTCTGTTGACTGGGGAACCGTGAGCATCGCAGATCTAGCCAAATCCAAAACATTTGATTCTCTGCCCAAGTAGGGATTGACATTTAAGGAATTTTTTTTTTTAATCAAGCAGCTGTTTTTTAGCCTCTGCTTTAACACCTTTAGTGAAGGCAAACCCAATCTTCCTGTCGAAAATTGGTTCACTGCAGAGCCGCTCTTCCTTTTAGGAACTTTTAACATTCAATCAAAATTTTGTCTTTTTGCAGTTTAGGATTGTTAACAGTGTTGTCACCTATCTTTTCTGAAGCTTAAACCTAATCCAAGTCTCTGCTCTTGGGCTATAAAAGTCCTCTTTTTACTCCATTTCTCCGAATGTTTTCTAAAGTGTTGCTACAATGGCCACAGTACCCAAAAGTACCCCAAAGTGGGCTTGATCAACTTCTTCCCTTGATTTGGACACTAGCCTTCCATTGGTCAATATAAGATTTGAATTAAGGAGACTAACTGCGGTGATCATAAAGTGAAGAAGTTTAAGGTGTTGCCTTTTGCTTATAAAGATATTTGGAACATCCAACTGTTGGAATGATAACTTTGTCATAAAGAAGGATCCCAGTGACACCAGGTAAGATGGGAAATCTAAAACTGCAAACTCCATTTCTCTACCCCCTTCTACAACAGGTGCCATCCTGCACAGATTTAGGCAGGATTAAAAATGATTGCTGCAATGGTTGTCTCCCTCTGTATGCCTGGACAAAAGAAAACCTCAGATATAATACTCTCTGTACTCATTCACAGATTTTGCTAACCTACTGACCTAGTTTACACAACACATTCAAACATAACATGGGTAGGTCTAATACAAATTCAGATGAAGGATTATGGTTGAGATGCGTCCTAACTACATTTTGTGTTGTGGCTTGCCTGTTTATTCCCATCCCCTTATGCAGGCATTTAATTATTCCTGCTTTGGACTTCCAGCCAAAGAAGAGAGATAGGAAGGGCAATAGAATGGAACCATTCAGGCTGTTGCATCTTTACTACACTTAGGTGTATTTCCTCCTCCTGTGCCTATGCAGGAATAACATAGGAGAAAGAAAAGGATGGGGGGAATTTCTAACACTCCATCTAGAATGGCCAATCGAGCCTTGAAGGAAGAAAGGGAACGAAGGAAGGAAGGAAGGAAGGGAAGGAAGGAAGGAAAGGAGGAAGGAAGCAAAGGAAGAAAGGAAAGGAAGGAAAGTAAAGAAGGGAAGGAAGGAAGGGAAGGAAGGGGAAGGAAGGAAGGAAGGAAGGAAGGAAGGAAAGGAAAGGAAAGGAAGGAAAGGAAAGAAGGAAAGGAAGCAAGGAAAGGAAGGAAGGGAAGGGAAGGAAGACAGGAAGGGAAGGAAAGGAAGGGAAGAAGGGAGGGAAGGAAGGAAGGAAGGGAAGGAAAGGAAGGGAAGGGAAGGGAAGGGAAGGAATGAAGGATGGGTCAGGCTTAACATATCCATCATTAGTGTTAGAGCTGGTTTAGCATGTTATGCGAGCACACTCATTGTGGTTTGTTTGGGTCTGATTTAATTGTACTTGGTGAATTTTGCTGGCTCTAAATTATTCAACAAACTCCAGCTAGCCAAATTTTATCCTGTGATTTGTAAGAATGAAGAAGAGAGTTCTCTACTTTTGCTCGAAGCCTGTTTCATGTCTTATCTTCTCTTTAATGGATAACTATGTGTGCATCTATTACATATAAGGAATTGTGCCTTCTGCAGCCTCAAAAATCCGCTGAAAATGAGTAATTGGAAAGGTCAAAGAAGGGGTCGTGTGAAAAGGGAATCGAGGGGAAAGAAAAAGGAAACATACGGTGGGAATGCGTAATGATAGTGGCTGCACTCTGAACAGAAAACTAATCAGAAAAGTAGACTCTGTAGACATTGGTGCTCCACCTTGCAAGTTAAACAGGTCTAGGCATGGACATTACCTGGAGGGGAGCATGACTGGACAGCTTTTGTTTGTGAAAAGATGTGTTTATTAGCTGTGATAATGTAAGGTCTTTTTGTGGTGTAAGGTTTTTTGTGTGTGTGTGTTACTCCTAAATAGATGGTTTCAGCATGATCATCACAATAATATTCTTGTTCCCATCCTAGATTTCTATGAGCCTGAATGAACGTTTGCTCACTATTGTATTAAGGTGCTATTTCCCTTTCTTATGTAGGTAAGTAGAAAATAATGCTACCACAAGATTTGCAGGAGCTGTGCTGGCACTGGTTAGAATGCAACATTACAGGTTGCCTCTGCTTACTGCCAGTAGTTCAATCCTGACTGGTTGACTCAACCTTCTATCCTTCCAAGGTCAGTAAAATGAGCACCCAGATTGTTGGGGGCAATATGCTGGCATAGATACACCACTCAAAGAGTGCCGTAAAGCAGGGGTCGCCAACCTTTTGGACCTCAGGAATCACCAAACTCATAATTTTAAATCCCACGGACCAGAGACCCTGGGGAAATCCCCCCCCAAAAAAAATTCTGCAGGAAAATTCCCCACCCCGTTTTCCTACTGATCAATCATTCTTTATTTGGGATCGCAGGATACCGTCTCCAGCTCTTTTTTCAGGGGGAGAGAGAGAGAGAGAGAGAGAGAGACTTTTGGCTTCATGTAAGGAAAGCAGCAGAAGCAGCAGAAGCCTTTCTTTCTCTCCCCCAAATTCCACCAGAAATGAGTCTTTGTGAGACTTGTCGCGCTGGCGCAGCCACTTGGATGCCTTGCAGGGTCCCAAAAACTAATTTCTGGCGGAGTTTGGGGGAGAGAAAGACAGACTTTGGCTGCTTTCCTTCCGTGCAGCCAAAAGCAGAAGAAAGAAGCGGAAAGAAGCAGCCTGGTGGTCAGGCGAGGTGCGTGGGGCAAGTCCCCCCTCTACACCCTTTCCCCCCTCCCCTCACTACCTCGTGTTGTTCGCAATGCAAGCGACACAAGCCTTGTGTTCCTGCGGGCCATGTGGGTGGTACAGCCTTGTGTTCCCGTGCAGCCTGGATTAATTGCTTGGGGGGTGCTTTGGGGGTGACATTTCTCTGCGGGCCACCAAAATTTTCTCATGGACCACCAGTGGTCCCTGGCCCACTGGTTGGTGAGCACTGCCGTAAAGCACTATAGAGCGGTATATAAGTCTAAGTGCTATTGCTGCGTTTATGCGTGTTTTGAGTTACTGCTACATGCTGTACTGATTTGTGAGTGTACCACTTGCTCCAGTAAAAAGGATACATGATTGATGGTATGGAAAGCTGTTAGAAGGACAAGAAGAATCAGAAAAGTTGTACAACATCCATCCTCTTTTTATTAGAGTTCATTAACAAATACAATCATCTATTAAGTATGGGCCAGACTGAAGTCTGGCTGAAAAGAGTCCAGTTAATCTGTTTCTTCCGCAGTCTCTGAAGCTACAACCATCTTCTTCTCAACAAGCTTCCTGCAAAAGGAAAGATTAAAGACTGGATTAAAATTGCCTAGGTTTGTTGAGTCTAATGATGGCTTCTTGAAGGAGGGGATATACTACCCCTACTCAAAGAAGAATTCAGTATCATTAGATCCAACCAGAGATTATCTCCCTAAAGTCCTTTACCAAACTCTTAACAGCATGAACTGTGAGAATCAGTTTGGAGTAGTGATTTAGGCACCATGCTAGAAACCAGGAGACCATGTAACTAGATGACCTTGAGCCAAACAGCCCTAAGAAGAAGGCAGAAAGAGCAAACCACTTCCCAAAGCTTTCCAAGAAGACTGGGTTTGTTCAGGCAGGTGCCAGGAGTCAACACTGACTTGAAGACACAAGTTGTATATACAACTATATATAATATGTTTCCTGGGTTCATTTATTCTATACATTCTTTTTCTTGCGTTCTACCCAATTGTACCATTTATCCCAGACCAGGTAGTACTCTGAATCATCCTTCCCATTTAATTTGAGCATGAGCCTCTCCATTTCAGCACATTCATAAATTTTTTGAATAGTAATGTGTATCGGTGGTACGTTGGGCCTTTTCCAATAATGCGCCAAAGAATCCACTCTGTGTCTTATTCAACTCAAGCGGACCTGCCTGGTTGCTGTCCAATTTAGAACAAATCCAAATGACTATTCCCGATAATGGCCCTTAGCAACAACCAACCACTAATTCAGGGGCTTCAATCTTGACCGCTTTAAGACTTGTGGACTTCAACTCCCAGAATTCCTCCTCCAGTCATGTTAGCTCAGGAATTCTGGGAGTTGAAATCGACAAGTCTTAAACTTGCCAAGTTTGAGGACCCTTGCACTAGTTGATTATTTGCAGATATGTGAAGGTCCACAAAACAGTTCTTGCCGCCATAATATAATCCCTAATGTGGACTCGTATATGTTTTCAATCAGATTCACTCTTCATTCTTCTCCCAATAAAACTCTGGGTACTTTTGACATCTCATCTTCTCAGAAATGAAGCTGAAACTCTTCAGAAAAGGATCGATAAACAAGGAGCAGACTGCTTTAGATCAGGGGTCTCCAAACTTAGTAACTTTTAAGTTTGGTGGGCTTCAACTTCCAGAATTCCACAGCCAATTTTGCGAGTTGAAGTGTACAAGTTTTAAATTTGCCAAGTTTGGAGTTCCTTGCTTTAAGATCAAGCATCTTTATCACACCCCTGTCTCAAGCAGCCATTCTCAACAGATCCCCAGGAAAAATCCCATTCATTTATCACATAATTTATATACGCCTTTCTTTTCTCTCCTCTGCTTTGGCAGGACTCTCCAAAGTCCTAGTTTAGGAAAACCACACAGGTTCTGGAGGTCTCTCACCGCCTTTTAAAGTTTTTGTTGGCACAGATCTTTTTGCCCCTTTCCACACATAGTAGTCACTTTGTCTTCCATGTTTTACCGCTTTATATGATGTATTTAGCCACCTCTGAAGCTAATCCAGAGGTAAAGGATTTCCTCGTTGGTCTGGTGCAAGAAAAGAGCAACCTATTGGCCTTGGTTTACTGAATACTAGCTGTTTTGTCCAATATCTTAACCATCTTTGTTCTGGATGATTGCTACGTTCTGTTTCAAAGCTTTTTATTTTACATTTTTCAGTTAAAAAAGAGAATGTACACCATAGATCAAAATCACTGTGAGCTGGAGAGTAGAAGGCTGAGACTCATTTCATTTGTGTCTGTAGCTCATACATCCATCGCCCTAGCAAGAAATGGGAGAAACCAATAAGATTAGAAGAAAGTCCCTATTTATTCTCTGCTGTGTCCTGTCACATCTATGTCTAAAGGCTGGAAGAAAGAATTAATTGCATATTAACTCTTACAGGTCCGGATAACATATGTTTAAGGTGAGAAATTACTGTATTTTAGGAACCTTGGTTGCAGATTGATTTCATACAACACATTTATTAAATTAATCCATTTGGGGGGATGAGGGTAACTACATAACCAGATATGCTAAACGTATACAACACAATTAGCCACAGGCACTGGTGGATTAAGCACTGACAAATCTTGGTGCCTCCCTCCTTTGTACATACTCTACAAATAAAGCTAAGCTTAGGCTACATAAACGTTTTTGTGGGGTGCCCCCTTTGGGCCTGGTACCCTAAGCACGTGCAAAATCTGCTTAAAGGTTAATACATCACTGGCCACAGGGGAATTAATCTAGAAAAATAATTCTCAACATATTATGTGATGATCTTTATCTGACCTCCTTGTGTTCTCTATGAACACATTTATAGTGCTCCTGTAGTAGTAGTAGACCTTAACTTATGACTGGTTGCTTAGCAACCATTCAAGGTTACGATGGAGGACTCCCCTCCCAAAGATACTTATGATCCAGTTCTGATGACAGGGTCCCTTCCCTTGGTCACGTGACCACGTGTTGGGTGCTTGGCAACCAGCCCGGCATCTGCTTTCAGGTTTTGGCAAAAATGGCCCTTAGTGAACAATGAGTTTGCTTTATGACCACAGCATTTGCTTTACAGTCATAGCATTTACTTTACAATCATGACGTTCATTTTGTGTTTGTGGCGTTTGTTTAATAACAACCGCAAAAAAAGGTAAGGAAAATGGATCTGGTCACATGGTAACCCATTTACAAATGTCCCAACCCATGAACCTAATAGTCAGGCTTCATTATAGTAATAAGTCAAGAACTACCTATGCTATGATTTGAGGTAGCTTGGGATATTAGCTAAAATGACATGGTTGAGCATGTCATATAAACACACTCTCTGTGTTTAGCTGTAATAATGCCCTGCACAATAGACATATCCAGTCAGAAAAGTTGCAAGAATTTCCTCCTTCACTTTCACTATGAATTAAAAAAAAAAATAACCCACCTGTTTTCCCCACATGTTCATTTCCCCACCCCTGATCCTCTACTATAGAAAGCTAGGTGCATATTATACAGGCACACAAGAATTGCAATAACAGAAAACATACGGTAGATATTGGAGTTCTCTGTACTTTGTTTTCTCACTGACGTTTCATTACCATCCTAGATAACATCATCAGTTTTGTTATTAACATCAGGAATGTTACCTACCCTGGTGGTAATGAAACATCTGCAGGAAAACAATCAAGCTCAGAGAAATGAAGAACCTAATAGAGGAATTAATAAGAAGCAAGGGGAGAAAAAAAATTAAAGCAAATTCATCTCTTGTTTTTTGGGCACATTTTAAGGAAGAGAAGCTCTTGGCTAAGTAACAAAATTGGTTTCTGACCCTACAATACTGCTTTATGCTTCCCAGTTCCCACCCATGCTTTTTCTCATCAGTAAAATTAGAATGGCCTGTTTTCCTTTTGCCATTGATACAGTTGGATGCATATTAAAGAAACTGGAAGAAAAACAATTTTTTTAAACACACAAACACACATGAAAGCAGGCATGCAAGAGCAATAGATGTTTTTAAATAAACTGAGCAAAGTATTGAGGTTTGAATGTCCCTGCAGGGAATGTTTGTGGCTGGGCAACACAACATTTCACCATCTCCTTTAATAAGGTTTTCCAAGAAAGAGCCTATAGGTACTTTAAGTAGGCAACACAGAAACATCTTGCACCACCTTTTCTTTAAACTGTAGAGGCAGATAAAAGTTGGAATATGTTGTCTATTAAGACAAGGTTAACCCATACAGTCCAAGTCGGGTAAAGACTCCATTTTCAAGAACTTCTAAAGGAAATCCACCCACACAAATCCCACAACAGGTAAAACTGGTTAGGTGAATCTACTGTTTTGAAGCCAGACTGTGTGGGGCTCCTGTGCCTTTACTAACTATATAATGGGAAATATAATTTGACCAGCTGCCTTATATAAATGCACCTGCCAACATTCTTTTAATTAACACATCTTAATTGAGTTAGTGCTGTTATATCTAATTTTCCACATGGCAGCCTATTTTTTTTTTAAATGGAAGATAGAAAAACATTCTAAACACAGAAATAAAAACAACAGAATAAAAAAAAAGCCTCAGTTACACCAGTCCTATTTGTCCAGTCATGAGGTGGGCATGGTGGACAACCCCTTGCTTTCAAGGGATATGAGAACTGCAGATAACAAGGCAATAATGCAAAGGGGATGGATTGGTATCAGTCCTGGTTTAACCCAGAAGTTGTCCCTGAGGCCTCAGCAATTTCAAGATGTCCGTCTTCAATTCCCAGAATTCTGGCAGAATTCCCCATGCTGGCTTGAGGACGGGGAGAGGAATTAGGGGAATTGAAGTCCACATATCTTAAAATTGCTGAGGTTGAGAACACAGGCTTGTGCCAGCACTCCAGGCAGAATCTCTTCAATTCTTATCAAATATACTTGAAACCAACCTGCTACCAAGTGTCTGTGGTGGTGGGGAGGTTTCTAAGGGGTCATTCCTCTCCATTCTCGTCAACTGATGAGACTGAGGGGCTGCCACAGAGAGGAGGGGGGTCAAGTTATTTTCCAAGGCACCCAAAGGCCAGACAAGGAATAATCGATGGAAACTGAACAAGGAGAGATTCAACTTGGAAATAAGGAGAAATTTTCTGACTGAGAGTAATCAACCAGTGGAACAACTTGCCTTCGGAAGTAGTGGGAGCTTCATCACTGGAAGCTTTCAGGAAGACACCAGACTTCCATCTGTCAGAAATGGTGTAGGGTCTTCTGCTTGGGCAGCGGGGGGGGGGGGGTTGGACTAGATGACCTACAAGGTCCCTTCCAACTCTGTTAATATGTTAACACTCCAGTAAATAATATATATACCCAGGCTCTAGTGATGACTAGATAACCTATGTCCCATTGAGTAATTTTTTTCAGAGGCATTTCATTTCCTAAACAGAGAAACAGAATGACCAAAGGCAGGCAAAAAAGCAGTGGCGACTTCCAACTTCCTGCTAGCCTCCCATTGAATTTCCTTGCAGGAATATGGCAGGGAACATCAGAAACCCTCCTTCCTTCCTTCCTTCCTTCCTTCCTTCCTTCCTTCCTTCCTTCCTTCCTTCCTTCCTTCCTTCCTTTTTTTATTTGTCAATTGCTTACGAGATAATAGGTATAAGTAAAAACATAGTTATGAATACATTCCTTCCTTCCTTCCTTTTCTCTCTCTCCCATTCTCCCATCTTCCTCCCTCCCTCCCTGCAGGCTGATAAGTAGGTGGAGGAGGTAGTGAAGGATTGCCAGGCTGGCTAGGAAACTGTCATGGAATATTGAAAATGAAGGTCACATGACTGCAGCAGCACAGCAGCAGCAGGCAGTACCACTCAAGCAGGTACAACTGAAATTTCATGCCCTCGGGAGTCATGAGCCCCAGATTTTGGACACCTTCCGTAAGTTAGCAAAGTTGACATATTTTGGCTCCAAAACCATTACCCTATGATGCACCAGTTTGCCCAGTTCAAGGTCGTAAAAATGAGAATTTAGCAGCAGATAGATCAGACAAGAACAACTTTATCGCTTCCATTAAAACAATCGCCACACAGAGATACATAGGCTGTGTCACATGGATAGAAAAATAACTTTTAAACAGTAGGCTATTGAATTTAATGGGATGAATCGCCTTGTGTGGTAGGTGGCTCACTCAGAGCTGATAATTCATAGCCTCTCACCCACAATAGACAAAAGAGGCTCCTTGAAGGTGCAAAACTTTTCTAACCACAGTACACATTTAAACCAAGCAGCCCACCTCCTCCTTGGCAGAAATACCACAACAACTGATCTATAAAATCTCTCCCCATTATGTTTGGTTCCAGTCCACTTTTCCTTTCTTTTGCTCTTCAAACCAAGATCTTCCTCAGATGATTCAAGGGGCAATTTCCTAGCTGGGGAAAAATGTTTCCCCCCTTTTTAACCTCTTGTCTACCCACAAGTAGACTTCCTTTCCCCTAATGCTCACTCTCATGGCCCCTGTACTACTGTCTGTTAATCTTCGTTTAACAACATTCAGAATTATAACAAACTGCTCAAAAACTACTCCGGGCTTAATTCCAGGTTCCAACGGCTGCATATATGGATACAGTCATATGACCACATTTAGGCACTTGTCAAACACTCGTTTTTGTGGCTGGTTGCAACAATTCCAGAATTACATGGCTTCAATTTCTGACTTTTTTTTTTTTTTTTTTTTTGCTGGTTTCATGCCTTTTTGGAAGGTTTCTGGCAAGAAAAAAAAACCACCCATAGAAATACATTGATTCACTTAATGACCTTGGCATTCACTTAACAATAGCATGCACTTAACAGTTTTCACAAAAAAGTCATAAAACTGGCTTCATTCACAAGAGTGCCTAGACTTATGACGGTCATGGCTTATGGCAGAAATTCCAGGCTTCATTATGGTAACACAGTTGGAAGGGACCTTGGAGGTCTTCTAGACCAACCTCTGCTCAAGCAAGTGACTCTATACCATTCCAGACAAATGGCTGCCCAGTCTCTTCTTGAAAGCCTCTAGAGATGGAGCAACCACAACTCCTGGAGGCAAGTAGTTCCACTGCTTAATGGTTCACACTGTTAGGAAATTTGTCCGTCCTTCTAGGTTGCTTCACCCTTTGATTAGTTTCCATCCATTGCTTCTTGTTTTGCTCTCAGGTGCTTTAGAGAATAGGTTGACCTCCTCTTCTCTGTGACAACCCCTCAAATATTGGAAGATTATAATCAGGTCACCCCTAGTCCTTCTCTTCATCACCTTAGATGTAACCAGTTCCCACAGCGCTTCATCATGTTTTAGTCTCCAACCCTCTAATCATCTTTGTTGCTCTTATCTGCGCTGTTTCTAGAGTCTCAACATCTTTTTTGTATTGTGGTGGCCAAAATTGGCCACAGCATTGAAAGTGTGGTAAACTTATCAACTGCTAATATCCTAGGCTGCCTGCTTAGCAAAACACTTCCTTCTCTTTTTTCCATAAACCATTGTTCAAGATTAAACTTCTGTTCCAGGCAGAATTTCTATTTCCTCATTGTTCTCCCATATGTACACCTCTCTCTCTCTCTCTCTCTCTCTCTCTCCTCCTCTCCCTCCCTCCCTCCCTCCCTCCCTCCCTCCTTCCCTCCCTCCTTCCCTCCCTCTTTCTCTCTCTTTGCATTCTACTGTTTTTATACTTTTCCTAACGTCTGACTTTTGTTTCTTGCCTTCCTGTTTTTTAGGGCAGACACCCTCCTTCTAGAGAGCCCTATTTTTTTAAAAAAAAAATTGTATTAGAATACAACAAAAGTATTAAATGTGAGGAAAAAGAAAATAACAGAAATGTGAAATGTGAAAAAAAGAAAACAGAATTTTGACTTCTGCTCTTCTTTCTATTAATTGTTATCTTACTATTTCAACTCCCTTTTTAACCCCTTCTAACCACTAAATCCATAAATCATCAATTCAGTCTTTTCCTTGTTCAGAAAAAGTCCATATAAGGCTAACCAGTCTTTAAATAAAAATCTTTATTTCAGAGATCTCTAAATCTGATTTCTTTACTGGTGAGAAGTTTCCTGTCATTTCCCACAGTCTCCACTAATCTTTATCTAAGCATTTTTGGGATCCTTTTTTTTTTTTTTGCTTACAGTTATAGCCTTGTGCCACCAAATCCTCAGTACCTAAGTTAATTTCCTTACTTCTCTTGGCAAATTCCTGCCAGTTCATATATTTCTCAACTTAATTATAACAGGTTTATACATCAGAGACTAAACTCCAGGAAATGCTTCCTTAGGCCAACAGAAGACTGAAGAATTTGAAAGTAGAGTGGACGGATGGAAAGCTACAAAGAACCAACATTGGATGGAACCAACGGAGGAGCTGACACTTGGCTCTAGCAAAATTTTGGGAAGTATGGAAATTGTTGAATGGACCACACACAGGTACAATAAGATCCAGAGAAACTCTGAACAAATAGGGCTATCCTGTGGTTTCTGCCCTTTGTAAGTATGGTGATATGCAGACAACTACACATGTGTATACCTGTTCTTTGTGTCCTGATCAGTGTATAGTTGAGGACTTCTTGTCAGTGTAACAGAACACAATTAATGTTGCTAGTTTCTGGGCAAGATCTGTTTAATTTGTTAATATTTTAGTATTGTGTTTTATATTGTAAATTTTATGTCCTATATAGTATGCCTTATTTTAATTGTGATGCTTCTGACATGAATTAACAAACAAACAAACAAACTGGGTTATATAGACTAGGATAGTGTGTTGTGTCCCTTAAATGTTAAGCCTACTTGTGGGTATATGCTGCTGTACATATGTGATTCCCACTTCAAAATGGCAGAAAACCAGGTCACTGATTTTTGGACAGTTGTAGCTGGATCCACCCAGAAAACTTCAGAAACTGCCAAAGAGAAAAGAAAAGAAACAAAAATCATCATGGATTTATGGAATTCTCCTCACCAGTGGTGGGATTCAAATTATTTACTACTGGTTCTGTGGGCGTGGCTTGGTGGGCATGGCAGGGGAAGGCGTAGCAGGGCAAAATCCCATTCCCTCCCCACTCCACTAACCTGCTTTCCAGCTCTGTTCTCCTGTGCAGGGCAACAAAAGAAGACTCAGCTGATCAGCTGGGACTCGGGAGGCAGAGAATAGATGGGGGCGGGGCCAGTCAGAGGTGGTATTTGCCAGTTCTCCAAACTACTTAAAATTTCCACTACCAGTTCTCCAGAACTGGTCAGAACCTGCTGAATACCACCTCTGCTCCTCATCTATTTTATTATTCAGGGCTTCGCTTGGTAGCACAAGAGAAAAATTATTCCGTAAAGCATATTATTATTTATACTTGTGTAGCCCTTTTTGCCAAAAGACACCAGTGTTTCACATAAATAACACTAAATACTGCAAAAACATTTGTGACACCCTAACGCATTAAAATAAAAATATGTAAGGCAAGTTTGAAACAAAGCCAACTTAAAAACAAAACAAATCCAGTAATGGCAAGAATAGAGTCCTCTGGGAAAACCAAAAACTGGGTGTGCATTTAAAGTTATCACTTTGTCAATTTCAAAACAATTTTATACTGCAATCCACCAGATGTTGCCATCCAACATTAAAGTTTGAAGTGATAGAAAGATTACTAAGTGCGTGAGAAGCAGGGTGGTGATACTACAGAATTTGCTGGAACATGAGTGTCGTGACCCTTTAAAACATTCACTTCTTTATTCTGGCTTCCCTGTTGCATTCAACTGCTTAAAGCAGCTGTATCTTTTCTGAGACCCCTGCATATTTTAATCAGAAATCTATTACCTGTTTTCATACCTTTGTACAGTATTTAGTAATGCATAGGAGGAAAATGGCAACTATTAGAAACCATGAATAGGAATCATTCACATTTGCTTGTTATAGTTTCCAAAATTATTTTGTTTCTGTACATCTGGAATTATAAGATTAGGATGGGTGGAGGGGGGAAGAGCAGGTTGCTTGAGATTTGACTGAAATAAACTAACCTGCACAATAATTAAAGCCCGACAATAATAACACAGTCTAATTTATTTCATGTTAATCAAGGGAACAAGGCAGAAATCTTTAATTTGATTTCAGTTGTTCAGGGAGAGAAATTGTCCAAGCTTTTATAATATAAACTCACCCGCTGTGCCTATATTAATGGAGAATTGTTGGAACTAAACACTTAACACTCCAGTGTTACTGGGTGTGCTAATGTTTACTCATAGAAAAAGTAATAACTTTAATATTTATGATTGCACATAATTATGTCACAAAGAAAGCATCAACACAGTTCAATCTGCTCTCCAAGACTCAGGATCAAATTTTCTCTGTCATTTTGATCTTCTAAATTTGCCTAGATTCCTCATCAAAAGAGGAAACATCCCGCGGCTGCCTCAACATAATTAAAGGCAGGCATGAGATGAGAACAACTTGTATGGACTTGTAGTTAACCAAGTTCAGAGTGACCATGAATAGTAATTTTCCCGCAGTTAAAGTGAGCCAGATGCTTTTAAGTCAGTGCCAGGAGGCATTTCACCACCAAAGAAACCAAAGGTTTGGCTTAATCATGGTTGTCTTAACCATAGTTTGACAAAGAGTTACAAGTAGTCCTTGACCAGAAGTGGTACTCAGCAGGTTCTGACCAGTTCTGGAGAACTGGTAGTGGAAATTTTGAGTAGTTTGGAGAACCGGCAAATGCCACCTCTGGCTGGCCCTGCCCCCATCTCTTCTCTGCCTCCCATTGAGTCCCAGCTGATCGGCTGGGTCTTCTTGTGTTGCCCTGCACAGGAGAACGGAGCTGGAAAGCAGGTTAGTGCGGTGGGGAGGGAATGGGATTTTGCAGTATCCTTCTCCTGCCACGCCCACCAAGCCATGCCCACAGAACCGGTAGTAAAAATTTTTTGAATCCCACCACTGTCCTTGACTTACAACAATTTGGTTTAGTGACTATTCAAAGTTACAACAACACTGAAAAAAGTGACTTCTGACTGTTTTTCACATTTACAACCATTGTAGTATCCCCATGGTTATATGATAAAAGTTCAGTCACTTGGCAACTGGCTCATATTTATGACGGTTGCAGTGTCCCAGGGTCACGTGTTCCCCTTTTGCAACCTTCTGACAAGCGAAGCCATCGGGAAAACCGGATTCACTTAACCACCATATCCATGGTGGTATGCTACTGGTTCAGACTGGTTCAGCCAAACCAGTAGTAAAGAAAAAGAAAAAAGAGCCTCCAGATCAGCTGAGAGGATAAGACCAAAAAGTGCATGGGAGGGTGGGAGGGTCTCTCCTAGCTTTTCATTTCTTCATCCTCTCAGTTGATTGGCTTGTCAGGGGTGCGCGCATCAGGGGCGTGCGTGTGTATACATGCACGCACGATTACCCACCGAACTGGTAGCGACTAAGATAGGATCCCATTACTGAACCATGCTACTAATTTAACTGCAGTGCTTCATTTAACACTGCAACCGTCATAAATGTGAGTCAGTTGCACGCACAATCACCCACCGAATTGGTAGCGACTAAGATAGGATCCCACTACTGAACCATGTTACTAACTTAACTGCAGTGTTTCACATAACACTGCAACCGTCATAAATGTGAGTCAGTTGTCAAGCATCTGAATGTGAAGTACGTGACCATGGGGATGATGCAATAGCCATAACTGTGAAAAACGGTTATAAGTCACTTTTTTTCAGTGCCATTGTAACGGTCACTAAGTGAATTGTAAGTTGAGGACTATCTGTACTAATTCCTACTCCTCTCCCACTTTCATTATAGTTCTAGTCCAGATCAACCCTGGAATTTCTAATGATCAAAAGAGACACTTTCCATTGCGGCCATGCCTCAAGTTCTTTATCTTTGCATTTGGTTTATATCAGAATAATCACTGAACAGCCCTGGTTTGAGACCTGACCGCCATGCAATGGGGTGAACTTCCGTTCCTTGCCCCAGCTCCTGCTCATCTAGCAGTTCGAAAGCAGGCAAATGCGAGTAGATTAACAGGTACCACTTTGGTGGGAAGGCAATAGCATTCCATGCATCTTTTGCATATAAACATGTTGGCCACATGACTACAGAACATGTCTTTGGACAATGCTGGCTCCCTTGTCCAACAAACAGAGATGAGCACCCTGCCCTAGAGTCGGACATGACTGGACAAGGAAACCTTTATCTTTTATATCAGAACAATAACTAAAATATAAATCAACCAAATCGATGCATCTGCAAAGTCATACTCTGAGTGACTCCTAATTGAAAGTTTTTCTTTTCTGTGTCATCTCTTTTGAAAGAATGAGTTGCTAGCCAAAAGCAATATCTCAAAGGCCCTTATTCAATCTAGGTAACCGTGTAAAACCTATATTAGATAGTCTGAGTTGCATTTATTACAGCAGGAGAAATAATGTACTTGGCATATAGGTTAGCAAGTTACTTTTATTAAGAATTAATCAGTAAGATAGCCTTCTACTTCTTTTAATGACAACTGGACTGACCAGTGATGCTTCAAAAAAAAGAGTCCTTGTAGAAAATAATACATTAAAAACTGGACATTGATCTCTCTCCCTCTCCCCCTCTCCCTCCCCCTGCATATCTCTCTCTCTCTCTCTCTCTCTCTCTCTCTCTCTCTCTCTCTCTCTCTCTTGCTTCTGTTTATGTTTTCTGAAGTATTACTCATTAGCTCTCTTGGCTCATTTTAAGGTAGATAGAAAAGGGGTGTGAGTCACTTTTGTAATCCTGTAATTCATTTTAAGTCCTTAGGAAAGAAAAGATATAAATTAAGGAATGGTTAACAATGCAATTTTAATCTCCACCCAATCCGTAGGTTTAAGGGAGATGATCAACATGCTATTTTATGCAATAACAGGGAACTCATTGTCCAAACTGATTCCCTTTGTAGTGAAAAGGCCACCATCCTTGCTCAAGACCACAGGTGACAAACTTGATCATGTCATGCAGTGGAGGGATTCAAATTTTTTACTACCAGTTCTGGGGGCATGGCTTGGTGGGTGTGACAGGGAAAGGATACTGTAAAATCTCCAGTCAGAGGTAGTATTTGCCGGTTCTCTGAACTACTCAAAATTTCCGCTACTGGTTCTCCAGAACTGGTCAGAACCTGCTGAATACCACCTCTGATGTCATGTGATGTATTGGGATGGTTCTTTTGTGTGTGTGGAGCTCGGGTGGGCGTGGCCTGTGCGTGATGCATCCAGCCCGCGAGCCACCAGTTTGACACCTCTGCTCAAGAAAGAGATATCAATTGTTTAAGTTTTCATGCTTTGCAGAAAAGCAAAGCAAGAAGCTACAGGCAAAGCTGACATGTCAACTAGCAAGATCAGATGAGAAGTATTTCCCATCCGCAAAATTCCTTTAAATTCCTTTAAATCAGAAGATCATATAAGCCCATAAACACAACAACTAGACTTAGGAACACCTTTCTGTGTAGATAACATGGGGGACACTAGGTGGCTGACAAGGCTAAACATGATAATTAAGAAATACAGGTATTTCCAGCCAAGCTTGTCTAGCCTTAAACGGAACAGTTGTATCTGTGAAATAAATGCTTAACCAGTTCTACCTGGTGTTAACACGGCTGCCTGACTTAAATGGAACTTAAAATCAAAGAAACGCCAAGGGTGCGGCCAATTGTTTGAAGCCACTTAGTCTCTTAAAAAGGAAGGTGAAGCTTCTAAACTGTTGTATTAAAGGCATTTAGATGAAGTCAGTATTAATTGGATAGCTTATGTGTATGGTGGTTATGTTTTTGTTTTTTTTCAGAAGTCTCAGCTTATTAAATTAGGATATTTGCAACTACTCTTGTCAGCAGTAAAATTTATTTATGGCCATTAGTGGTGGTGACACTGGGGCAGAACACCCAGTTGGGTTTCTGGGTCTCTTGGTTTACAGTTCAGCATTGCCATATTTTTAATTGAAAAATACCAAGACAAGACCTATCTTGCTTTCCCACCCCTAGAGAAGGCCCCTGTGCTATAGAGACGCCAACGTAACTTTTAAAGCTTAAATAGGGAAAAGGGAAAAGAAAAGGGAACAAAAGAACAAAGGAAAAGAGGGAAGGAGAAATGTTGCTATCTCGTAAAGGAAGGAAGTAGGGAGAGGAAAAAAAGAATGGAAGGGGAAAAATAAAGTATATTAGGAGGGGAAAGTAGGAAATAGTCAGTGGAGGGTAGAGTATGGTACAGTGAATATATGTGGGATTTTGGAATATCTTGTGATATTTCGATAAGAATTTACAGATTATACAGGTAGTCCTCACTTTATGACTGTAATTGAGCCATCATGATTATAATGATAATCATGTGATCAGCCCAATTTTATATATTTTTTTTGTAGCAGTTGTTAACAAACTCATTGTTCGCTATAGGCCAGTTTTGGCAGGAAACTAGAAGTAAATGCCATCATAGATTGAGGTCATGTGACCATGGGATGTTGCAAATGGCTGTAAATGCAGGCTGGTTGCCAAGCGCCCAAAACATGGTCACGTGATTGCAGAATGGGGGCAGTCATTGAAATTTGGAACCAGGTCATGAGTAGTTTTGGGGGACATTGAATCGTCACAAGGTAACTTGTTATAAGTCAAGGTAGAGAGCCCTCTGTGACACTCTGCCCTAAAGCCAATCTAGAAGAAGGGCATATAACAGGGATGCCAAACTCATGGCCCGCGGGCCGGATGTGTCACACACTGGCCACACCCCCACCCGGTTTACCAAAGAAGGGCAAAGTCCCGATAGATCACGTGATGCCGCCGTGACGATGCGAGTGACACCCCTGGCATAAAAATTGGAGAAAAATATCTGCCTCCCCAAACCCCTATCCTCAATTAATACATAAGAGTTCTAGTGATTAGAGATATACAGCAGCCACTCCAGTGGTGGGATTCAAACATTTTTACTACTGGTTTTGTGGGCGTGGCTTGGTGGGCGTGGCAGGGGAAGGATACTGCAAAATCCCCTTCCCTCCCCACCCCACTAACCTGCTTTCCAGCTCCGTTCTCCTGTGCAGGACAACCAAAGAAGACCCAGCCGACCAGCTGGGACTCAGGAGGCAGAGAATAGATGGGGGCAGTCAGAGGTGGCATTTGCTGGTTCTCCAAACTACTCAAAATTTCTGCTATCGGTTCTCCAGAACTGGTCAGAACCTGCTGAACACCATCTGTGAGCCACTCCATTGTTATTCAGCATGATAGTGTTTGATCCTACAAACTAGAAACCTTCTCCCTGCACTCTCCCCCCTCACTCTTACAATTGAAACTTAGAACCGCACCACATAACATAAATATTGATCCTATCTTGTGTATCCCCTGGAAGGAAATATAGCCCCTGTAAAGATATCCCAGTCAATAATTCTGGAGAAGTAATTAAATATAACAGGACTTCATTGGAAGTGGGAAAAAATCCATGGTGCTCATTAACAAACAGCAGCTGAGGCATGAATGAATTGTGTCACTCTTGTACCTGGAAAGGCACAAATAACCTCAGCCACTTGTATGTTTAAGAGACACTTGTTCACATGAATTAAATTCCTGCCTAAACCTGATTTCCTACCAGGAATTCAGGAGAGAGAGAGAGAGAGAGAGAGAGAGAGAGAGAGAAGATTGAATCATAATGGCTCATTTTTAGGTCATGTATAGAAGGGTAATTTTTGCTGAAGCTAATCATCTCTCCCTCTGGGGCTAACTGGGTTGTGGTATTTTCTGTAATCCAACTATATGGGTCATATCAAGATAGTCAATAAAATAACTTAGATCAGTCTTGACCAACCTAGCAGTGGAAGTCACTTCCAGAAACCCCCAGCCAGATGGATTTGCTGAGCATACCAGAGGATGAAGTCCAGAAAACTGGAGAGCATCAAGATTCAGAAAGCCCACCACAGAGTGACACACTGGGTATGTTCATGCCATACACTTAACCAGGTCAGTTAAAAAAGGTAGCAGCTGCATTCATAATCCATTTTAAGCTTGATTGGTTTTAACATAGATTTGTTTTTGTGCCTCAGTGTGTCATGCAAATCCTCAGAAGGCGTGATCCTGACAATCTTCTCACAGCAAGACCTGTAAATCAACCAGCCAGCTGCCCAACGAGTGATGGAAGTGTTACTGTAGGTGGAATTGCTTGAGAGATGGAGAGGAAGGGAAGAGCATATTGACTTCAAATAGAAGCAATTTTTTGGTTATTTTAATTTCAGAAGAAAACATAAGGGACCATTTTTCAAGTCCAGCAATATCAATGAAAACTAGGCCTTTTTACACCGTGAGACCAGCATATGGTTGAGACAATTCACACCTGCACTTTGGAATTGGACTAGCTCATGGCAATATTTGTGAAAAAAAGATATTGGAGTAATGATCAATTGAGTGAAGAGTATGATATGGCTGTCAAAAGTTTTAGGCTGCATCAACAGAACAAGAGTTTCCATATCGTAATAAGTAATCATTCATTTCTATTCTGTTGGACATGCTTAGCTTAAAGAAGAGACACTGGACAGAAGAGAATTCAATCAGTACTTGAAAAATGTCACAATGAAGATGAAGGTTTAGATTTGATTTCTATTATTCCAGAGGTCTTCCATTTCCTAATGGGAAGGAAGGAAGGAAAGGAGGGAGGGAGGGACGGAAGAAAGAAAGGATGTGGGAGGGAGGGAGGAAAGAAGGAAGGATGGATGGATGATCTTCTCTTGGCAAATAGCCAAGTAACAGTCACATTTTTATCTTTGCCTGAAAAAAAGGTTGGGAAGACTTTTGAAGTCAATGAATTATATATACTAGAAGATGTAAATAAATACAAAACATACAAAATACAAAACTGAGAAGATGCAGCTTCCTGAGGAATTTGAAATTGCACAGTCCTAATACCTTATAAATTGAACACAACAAGGACTCCAAGGCTGAAGTTTCAGTCAAGCAATAATTAAAAATATAGGCAGATCTCAGTGAATTTTCAATCATTAGTGAATTCAGAATGGTCATTTTGTGTACATTAACTTTCTCGATCTGGATCTTTAGGTCTACATTAACTATAACCTCCAATGGTTTAACATTTTAAGCTGACTGCGTATCCTAAGGATTGTCGTACCAAATCATTTAAAGATAGCACCAAGCTAAGAAAATGTTGTGGATTGCATAGGAAAAACAAAACAAAACCAAGAGCCGTTTCTCAGAATTTAAGAATTATTCATTTGGATGAGTGTTTTCCCCATGGAGAGAGACTTAAGGAAATGTTTGCAAAAAATGGAATACTAGAAAAAGCATTCCAAGTTGTTGGAATCAGTTTCACAGCTGAATAACTGTCCCTAAAATTACATTATAAAAGCACCCAGTTCTCACTTCAAGGTCATCAAAGTTGAGGAATAGATTGACTAATACGATGGGTCTTTGGATCTATTTAAAACCCCTTTCAGTGGGTTCCCTTATGCATAAAGAGAATTTCAGGACCTCCAATTACTTTGATGCCTGGTAGTAAATTAGCTGCATGGATTCTCGGCTTTCCCCCCCCTTCTTTCCAGCATACAGAGAAGTTAATTGAAATAAATTTATACAAGCAAACCTTTCTTACATCCAAAATTAGGGATATGGTCCTCTCACAAAATGAAACCATCTTTTCCACAACTAGCTTTGCTCAGAGGAAGTAGGTTCTTAATGTTCAACGTTTTGCAAACTCCAGAAATTCCTTGACAGTAGCCTGTGGAAATTCCTCCAGGAACTCTTGTTTTTAGGGGAAAGCAAGTCCTTTGGGAACACAGTTTCCAGGATCTTAATGATATATGTACTTTCTCCAGAGGTCCGGAACATTTGAATCAATATTTCTAGACCAAAATCTTGGCAGAGCATGCTTTATGTAAACAGCTGTTCCTCAGCATCCATAGATGGCTAATTAAATAAAAGTATGGTATGCACTGACTTGTGCCTTGCACATTAATCGGTGCAACCCGATAATTTGTTTGCTTTCAGTTATATACTCAGCATGCTACACACTAGGTAGATCAAGGGTCTTCAAACTTGGCAAGTTTAATACTTGTGGACTTCAACTCCCAGAATTCCTGAGCTAACATGACTGGAGGAGGAATTCTGGGAGTTCAAGTCTACAAGTCTTAAAACTGTCAAGTTTGAAGACCCCTGAGGTAGATTGTATCTCTGCAACACTGAAAGCTCTGAACCACCCCAGTATTTTCTGAAATAAAACTTTGTTTCAGTTTCAATTCAATGTACAGAAAATAAAATTTGGATTAGAGTTAAATATATTTGTAAAATAATCTAACCTAACCTAATTTATAAAATATAAAATCCAGGATAGAGCCTACATTAAATTATAATATAGTCACTAATTTGGCTAACGAGCAAGTATTGGAGCACACCACACCAGACATGTCACTGGAAGGCAAAATCACAAAACTGCACCTCACTTATTTTGGCCATATCATGTGGGGGAATTCACCGAAGAAAGCAATTATATTGGGAAGAGTGAGCAGTAAAAGGAAACCAGGCCACCAAAGAACACAATGGCTGGACACCATCAAAGCTGACACCAGCCAGAGTATAGAAAAACTCAAGGAAGTAGTGCAAGATCGAAAGATGTGGAGAAACTTGGCCCATAGAATTGCTAAGAGTTAGGTGGACTGACTGAATGGACATCATTGTCGTCGTCGTCGTCATCACCACCACCACTATCATCATATCTAAAATTACACCAAAGTAAAAATATCTATTAGTATCAGCAATATAGTAACATTCAAAATGTAAATGAATTATGGTTATTGGGAATGCCTTGCAGGAGATTGTAATGAATAGAATAGAATAGAATGGAATAGAATGGAATAGAATGGAATGGAATGGAATGGAATGGAATGGAATAGAATAGAATAGAATAGAATAGAATAGAATAGAATAGAATAGAATAGAATAGAATAGAATAGAATAGAATAGAATAGAGAACTGGAATAGAATGGAATGGAATAGAATGGAATGGAATGGAATAGAATAGAATAGAATAGAATAGAATAGAATAGAATAGAATAGAATTCTTTATCAACCAAATGTGATTGGACACACAAGGAATTTGTCTTGGTGCAAATGCTCTCAGTGTACATAAAAGAAAAGATACATTTATCAAGAGTCAAGAATCATCAGGTACAACACTTAATGATAGTCATAGGGTACAATAAGCAATCAAATCATTGTTTAGAATAAATGCTTCAGGCCACATAGAAGTGTGGGCAAAACTATTCTGTAAAATTGCTGTATTAAAAAAAAAATCCAGAGCTTGGGAGGGGGCGGGTGGAGTTGCTGTAACCTTAAAAGTAAATTTGAAGCAGTCTTAGTCATAGGGTACAATAAGCAATCAAATCATACTAAAAATAGTCAATATAAATTGTAAGGATACAAGCGACAAAGTTACAGTCATTCAGTCACAAGTGGGAGGGGATGGGTGATAAGGAGTGATGAGGAGATTAACAGTAATAGTAGTGCAGACTTTGTAAATAGTTGGACAGTGTTGAGGGAATTATCTGTTTAGCAGAGTGATGGCGTTCAGGAAAAACTGTCCTTGTCTCTGTTCCATCAGACTTCAACTGATCTTCTGTGCTGCTATGCAAATTCGCTGTAACAAGGGTGCTTCACCTATAAGCAGCATCTGGACATAGGCTGAATTTGGGTGACCAGGCTATCAATTGATCAAAGGAAGTATGAATCTGGTTCACGTGTCTCCATAAAGGGAGCAACATAGAAGGACATGTCCTGTAGTTTCTACCTCTCCTAAATCACAGGACCAAAACCAGTGTTTTCTCAAGTAAAACCTTTGGATAAAGAGGTGTAGGGGTCTCCTAATTTGCAATCCCTATGCAAAATTTTCCAGGTAACAGAGAACACTTGAACATACAGGTTTTTTTTTTTGTAAGCTGAGATTGCATTTCTTTTTGAGTGAAATGTCAAAAGCCACAATGTAAAAAGTAAGTGGGGTCAGACTCAATAGGGATTTGATTATATTTACATTTAGGGCTAAATAAAATAAAATACAATTAATATGATTAATCCCTATTTTTAAAGTTTCCTCCTATTTCAAAAATTACAAGTTCACGACAACTTCATAGCACAGGTCTTTAGGGATCTAATGTGGCTTCAGTGCATTAAATTGTTTACTGGCTACCATTCACATTCTGGAGTATCCCAATTTAACAAGGCTTTGTGTTATAAAATCGTTGTCTATAATTTTGCCCTTGAAAATGGTTTTCTTGGAATTTTTTTTATCAAACATTGTGAAAATGTTGTGCTTTATACCTTTGATGTCTAGCTGTTAAGTTTTTAAATTAAAAGATTTAAGAATGTCTGTCTGTGTATGCGACATATTAACATGGATGCAGAAAAAATAAACCATTTATTTTTCTTTGATTGGAGGGAATTTGGAAAACAGCCAGCATAGATTGGTAGTCCACATTTAGTGGCTTGTTTAGTGACTATTCACAGTTACATGAGTGATACAAAAGCAACGTTACAACCAGAGGTGGTATTCAGCAGGTTCTGACCAGTTCTGGAGAACTGGTAGTGGAAATTTTGAGTAGTTCGGAGAACCAGCAAATATCACCTCTGACCCATCTCTTCTCTGCCTCCTGAGTCCCAGCTGATCAGCTGGGTCTTCTTTTGTTGCCCTGCACAGGAGAACAGAGCTGGAAAGTAGGTTAGTGGGTGGGGTGGGAATGGAGATTTTGCAGTATCCTTCCCCGTCACGCCCACCAAGCCACGCCCACCAAGCCACGTCACACCCACCAAGCCATGCCCACAGAACTGATAGTAAACATTTTTGAATCCCACCTCTGGTTACAACCAGGGGTGGGATTCCACCAGTATAACAACTGGTTCAGTGATCGTGCCTAACCCTAATCCTAATCCTAATCCTAACCCTAACTCTGCATTAAAAAAAACCCCATACTTACCTTCAACCGCAGCCTCTGTGACTCAAACAGCTGAGGTGCAGCAAATCACTCTGCCATTCGAATCAGCTGTGCTCTAAACAAAGGAAATAAAGGACAGGAAAGAGCAGGGGTGGACAAGGCCCACATGCTGGTCGCAGCCAGCTGATCATCGGAACAAGGGGTTTACCCAAACCGGTCTGAACCGGTAGAATAGTTACAAATCCTTGTAAATTTTTACTTCTTACAAAATGGACTGATTGCTGATCAGTGTAGATTCTTCTGAAGTCTGATCAATTCCAGAAACATTGGCGCACAAATTTTGGATCTTCTTTCTTGCTACCTGTCTGCAGTAAGTGAAATTTTGAAGGACATTTGTTTGTGATTTAAATGTAGAAGTGTCAATTGATTAACCCCACTGTTTTCCCTTTCTCTTCCTACTCTGATTTTTTTCTCTCTCTCAAAGAAACAAATCTAAAGAGAACTTTTTGAATCATAAAGGCATCCCATAAAAATGCCAGATTTTAGTCAGTGGCTTTCCAAGCTGATCTAAATTATTCTGAAGTCGTCTCAATCAAATTAGGCATGTCATCTGCAGACACAGTCAAGCTGTGACAGCACAACTGTTTTCAAATAGAGCACATCTTCAGCTGGATTTAATTTCCAAAAATGTGACATCTCATTTGAACTGTGTAATAAAAAATAAAGGACAAATTAACAAAAGGCATTCTTTCTAAATTAGAGTATTACAGGATCAGATGTGCTAAATGCAGGTAGAATAGAATAAAAATAGGATTAAAAATAAAATAAACTAGAAAACCCATAACTTGTTGGATCATCATTTCAGAAATATTCTTTTTACTTAAACAGAGAAATAGAATGACCAAGGTGGGCAAAAAAATCAGTGGGAGCAAAAGTGACTTCTGATTTCCTGTTGGCTTCCCCAATGAGTTTTCTTGTGGAAACTAGTAGGGAGCATTGAAAATCCTTCCTGTCCCTTTCCTTTCTAGCAGGCAGGTAAGTGCTGTTTGGTGAGAGGGTGAGCAAGGGATTGCAAGACTGGCTGAGAAACTGTCACAAATAATTGAAAATGGAGACCATGTGACTGCAGCAGCAGGTCTGCAGTGTATCAGCAGCCAATAGCCCTGAAGCAGCCAAAACCTCTCCAAATTTCACTCTCTTGAGAGTCATATGTCTTGGATTTTGGATACATTCTGTCAATTAGCCCACTTGAGATAACTTGGTTCAAAAAATGTTGCCATATGATGCACCACTTTGCTCAGGTACAGAACATGACAACGAGAGTTTTAGTAGTATATAGATGTTGATTATATTGTGCTGTTTAGGAATTATATATACCTTTATATAATTGGAGAGGTATTTTATGCTAATAGTTTGTTGGAAGAAATGTCCATCTGGATTCAGTTTCAAGTGGGGAGAAAGACACTGGAAACATGGAGGCTGATTGGAAAAATGGATTAATGGTGAAGCAGAACCACCAAGCATGTGTGAGTCTGGGTAGCTGACCACATGGAGTGGACACTGAGAGGTATTTATACCCTCTCTTGGACTTTGAACTTGAGCTTCCTGTTCCTGTGCCAAGAGCATGTATTCTATTGGTTGCTGTCAGACTCCCATGTGGAGTCATGTTTGTCTGAGTCAAGTTTGGTGGATCCTTCGGCTGATGTAATATCCCTAGGTGCATTGTGGTGAGTTCTGCTGCTAGATGGGTAGAGGGCTAATCCTATTATGTCCCGATGGTGAAGGTCTTTTGTCTTGTAGATAGGCTGGCGTCAAAATATCTGCTGGGGGAAGGGAGCTGAGGATGAATTTCTGTTTCATTGAAGTTTTTTTATTTCTCTTTTAGGGGAAATATTCTGCCTTTGCAATATTTCCTAGAATATTTCATTCTTCTAAGAGAGGGGTGGGTGCTAACTTTCTACAAGTTCTAGGATATAAAACGAATGTTGGATATATTTTTTTGTTCTACAAATTTATCTGTTGTTTGATGAAGCGCTGTACCAAAGCAATTTTGTTGTTGTTTGAAAACACTTTTATTTGGTTCCTTCAATAGTCAAATAAAAGCATATGACTGCTGCATTCAACACTTGTGGTTTTTCCTTTGAAATACTAATTGCCTCCATATAAATTCCAGTGTGATGAAATCCTCTGCCCTTATTAATTAATGACTTACCTGCAAGCATTCAGAAACAATTAAGGGCAGACATTAGTTCTCTGTATTTAAACAATAAATTGTCCTTCATATCTGTGCCAAGCAGAGGTTTTTTTATGCCTTAAAAAAAGTAGTAAATTAGGATATTTTTATTCATTCATTATCGTCCTACATCCAAATGGACTCCTGGCAGCTCACAAACAAAATAAAAAATTGCTAGCAGCGAAGTCCATAAGAAATGTACAATCAACAACATGTACGGTCAATATTAATATTAAAATAACTGTTGCAATAATTTCACATTAAATATTAAAATGTCCGTGATAAAAACATTCATAACACCTCAGAAATAATAAATGAGACTGCTATCAAAAATTCAAGGAATATTTCAAGGTGGCCATCAGCCACAAAGCCCCTATGGAACAGTGCTGTCTTCATGGATTCCCAGAAGGCTTGTACTGTGAAGGATAAGTATCTAAAACAGGCTATTGTCCAAAGTTTTTGTCATTAAAGCAGTGTTTCTCAACCTCAGCAACTTTAAGATGTGTGGACTTCAACTTACAATCAGAGGTGGGTTGCACAGACTGTAACAACTGGTTCACCTAGTGCAGAACTGAAAATGTGAGCATGGGAATGCCCGCCTGCTTCACACATGTGCACGCCATCTGCTCACGGCAGCAAAAACAAGGAGATTTCCTGCAGTGCGGAAGCTGTGGTGAGTAGATTGGGTGAGGCGCGATAATCAGCTGGGCTGCGTGGGTGGGGCGAGCAAGCTGGATATATATGACGGGATAGCACTGGGGCGGGCAGCCGGTAGTTGGAAATACCAATATGGGAGAGCCGGTCTGAACTGGCAGCAGCCCAACACTGCTTACAATATTCCCCAGGCAACCATTCTGGCTGGGGAATTCTGGGAGCTGAAATCTGCACATCTTAAAAGTTGCTAATGTTGACAAACACTACATGCAAGAAAAGCTCATTCCTGCTTCTATAATCTCGCAAAAATATGGGATAATCAGAAGCCTCTCCAATTAGAAGATGATGGTTGCGGAGATGCCTTGATGGTGAGCCAGATAAGGCTTACAGGTCAAAGTCAGTGCTTTGAATTATAAGCCAAAATGCTCTGTTTTGTTTGCTGATAATGTCTGCATGCACTGTTTGGATAAACTATCCAGGCAGCCTCGATCTCTAATTTTCTGCAATCAAAACTTTATTATTTATTTGCTGCTACATTCTCAGTCCCCCATGAAGCCTCTACAAATAATATAAAATAAAATACAAACAATAACAAACATTATAACAAGTAAATTATATTAAACCAGATTGCCAATGATAATGAAATCTTTTTTTTGCTAATTATTATCCTGTGGAAAATCATTCTGTGCCACAGCAATGATCTCCTGCGGGGTGAGAATTTACCATACCACCTGTCCCTGAAGATGTTCCAAAATTTGATGGTTGTCTTCAATATCAGAAAGATTCTTAAAATATATTACTAAAACTCTTGAGACTTTTACCTGGATTAAACGGTGCATCATAGGGCAACAGTTTTTGAACCAAGGATGGGATAACAAAACCCATGACTCATGAGAGAATATAATTTGGGGAAATTCTGACTGCTTCAGTGCTACTGGCAACCACTAAACTGCTGAGCTGGTGCTGTGGTCATGTGATCTTCATTTTCAATTTTCTGTGACAGTTTCCCAGTCAGTCTCATAATCCTCATTCTCTCTCCCATCCTGTAGCAAGGAATTGATTCAACTTGTGGCTTTTAAAGAAGTGACAACTTTAAGTGCATGAAGAAAGGCCCCTACATTTGTATTACTTTATGTGCTCTTTCTCTGGCACACAAATATGCAGAGGTATCCATATTCCATCTTTGTTCAGAATCTCAAGGGACGTACATTGGAGAAATTGGTATTCCAGCATGGTCAGCGGTATGTCAGTTTTAGCTGAAAAAGAAAAAGAAATAAAAATGTTCTTACAGAATGGCAGATCATTCAAAAATGTCCTCTGTTAAATGAAAAGCACCCATATTTATCTTTCCATACATCTTTCTTCTTTAATACAGGCAGTCCTCGTTTTTTAGTTCATTTAGGGACTATTCAAAATTACAACGGTGCTGAAAAAGGGTGATTTTTCACTCTTATGACCATTGCAGCATATCCAGGGTCACATGATCAAAATTCAGATGCTTGGTAATTGACTCCTATTTATGACTATTGCAGTCTCCTGGAGTCCTGAAAAAGAAATTCTCAAACGTTTTGACCACTCCTTGACTTCCCTCAACAGTTCTTCTTTCAGGACTGAACTGAGACATCAAAAGCCAAAGACTCTTCAGCTCACTGGAACAATGTACAGAATTGTATTGTCTGATCGTGCAATTAAAACAGGATATTCTACACACCCCTTGGCTGCATTGTCAAGAAATAACTGGAGGAACATAGCACCATACTCAGGATAATTTCTCTGTTTTGAAAGCCACTGTTTTGAAAGCAAACACTTTGCAATGAACTGGATGTGAACTTCTATAAAAAAATGCAGAAGCCAGTTGCTGAGCTCTAGACAAAGCTTCTTCTCCTTTTTTGTTTGTCTCTAAGAACAGTTTCTGGATCAGGACTTTACAGTTCCAAACAAATCATACTTAGTTATTTATCACATCGTGAGAAGAATAATGCATAGCTCAGCTAGGAGAAAAAAGCAGAACCACCTTCAAGAAAGTTATGCATTTTGGGCACGATGTAGCAGCTGTTCCAGATGGTGGGTTGACTCAGATAAGGGCTCGTTCCTTATTTGCTGCCCGTCTTCATACAGCTTAAAATTGGCTCTTAGTCAAACTCTACGCAGAAATTAGTTTGGCAATAGAAAGAAGAGAATCTCTTTTAAAGGCTGCCCTAAATTGGATGTTCAGTTGAGCTCAGAATGATAAATTCAAGATGGTTGAGAACATGGTTTATCTGATCTGGGATGGTATAGTTCCTGCAGGGCTGCTAATGTACTTTATTGGCATTCTTTGCCCAGCAATTCACAAACAACATATTTTTACCGTAAATAAGCCTGTCTGCAGAGAAGCTAATACTCAATTTCTTAAAAAAAAAACCCAAATGTGTCAGCTATGAATATATATCCATGGTGAACGCACAGGATATATGGGTATTTTCAAAAAGTACTACTATATATACTTGTGGATAAGGCCATCCAGGGATAAGCTGAACCCAACTTTTTCCGTGGATTTTGGTACCTAAAATTCTTGGCTTATCCATAAGTATATGCAGTACATTGATTTTTTATAAGCCACGGTAGCGCAATGGTTAGAGTGCAGTACTGCAGGCTACTTCTGAGAACTGCCGGCTGCCTGCAATTTGGCAATTAGAATCTCACCAGGCTCAAGGTTGACTCAGCCTTCCATCCTTCCGAGGTCAGTAAAATGAGGACCCAGATTTTTGGGGGGCAATATGCTGACTCTGTAAATCACTTAAAGAGGGCTGTAAAGCACCGTGAAGCAGTATATAAGTCTAAGTGTTATTACTAAGTGCTGTTGCTACCCTTTCTCCTAATACAGGTACTCCTGTATTTACGATCATTGATTTAGTGATTGTTCCAAGTTACAGTGGCACTGAAAAAAGTGACTTAAGACAGCTCTTCACACTTAATGACATTGCAAGATCCCCATGGTCACACAATCAAAATTCGGATGGTTGGTAACTGACTCATATTTACGACAGTTGCAGTAATCATGTGATCACCTTTTTTTTGTGATCTTCTGACAAACAAAGTCAATGGGGAAAGCACTAAACAACCATCTACTAACTTAACAACGGCAGTGATTCACATAACAATGGTGGCAGGAAAGGTTGTTAAAATGGGGCAAAACTTACCTATCTTGCTTAGGAACAGAAATTTTGGACTCAATTTGGTCATAAATCAAGGATTACCTGTGTCTATATTTATGTGACTTTCTGGTGACTGCAAAATTTGGAGGGCTGCATTAGGAAAACTGTAACTAAAGCAATTTTTTTTAAAAAAGGACTTACTTCAAAGTAACCAAGCACAACCCTTATATTGTTAAAAAAAAAAAAAAAAAGCCATCTACAGCCCTCTGGCTTTTTCTCCTTTTATGCCGGCAACAGCCTTAAAACCAGAAGCTTTTTTTTAAAATCCACTCTTGCCAAATGCAATAATATGTCAAGTTTTCTCGAGGCTGTAGGACAAGTGAAATACAAAAGGCAAGTTTCCCCCCAGACAAATTGGCAGCTGTATATACAGTCTGAAGGACAGCAGTAATTTGTTCCTTGTCTAGAGATGCCTTCTGAAGTAGTTGGCTCCTCGTAGAGTGAAGAAAGCATGCAAGACAATCACAGCCAGCAGGCAGCCTTGAATTGGCAGCTATCGGCAGGGGCAGAGTTTCAAAACCAATGTAAGCCTGCTGCATTTGGGTGGGTGGCGGGCGGAGAAAGCTGGCAGAAGTCTTGGCCTCAGCCTCAACATGGCACTGCATCTCGCATCCTTAATGCATCTCGGTAAATAATTAAACTCTTCCTTGAAGGGCCTTGCAAGGAGGTTCTTGAAGCTGTTTATTTTATGTGCAGTTCCATTAAAAAGAAAATAAAAAAGCAAAGCACCGATCATGCTTTCATCATTCCTTGTTTGGCCATACTCCATAAACACGTCTACTTTGAGCAATTTAGCTTTTTTCTTCAGGTTTGTCACTGTTTGGATGCCTTAAAAAGTTCACAATCCCTCATAGAGCATGTTTTAGCTGCGCTGTAAACCAGCTTAGGATAAAATTAACAAAGGCCAGTGTACCAGACGCTGGTTGAATAGATTTACTCGTGTATCTTTTACCTGTCTGGCATTTTTTAAAAAAATTATTTAGTACATTTTTCTGGTTCTCTTCCTTCCGACTAATTGATATTAAAAAAATAAAAATAGGTATGTTACATTTCAGGGGTGATTTTAAATGGATACAAAATGGATTTTATAATGCAGATTTAATTATCTTGCTGCTTGTTTCCAGATCTTATAAAGTAGAAAATCAGCAGTAAAACACAAACAGTAATAGGTTGGTTTAACTATGTTTCCCCCCCAAAAAATAATAATATAGTTTTATGTGTTCTCATTGTTATATTCGGAAGGTCGGGTTCAGTTAAGACGAGAGACTTCAGTTTAGTAACAACAGCTCTTTATTTATCGGCTGGAACAAGCTTAAAAGAATAGCAGCCGCGGTGGCTCTTTTATAGAGCTCGCCGCGGCTAGGCGGCCAATGACACTTCTTTAAGTCTGCCGCGCTTGGTTTTAGCCAATCGCGGCAGACCCTTAGTGAGCCAATCCTAGCTGTCCGGCTAACCAATCAGACAGCGGTAAAAACGGACCAGTGGGAATGCGGGGTTTCAAGTCTGTGGATATGGAACACTCATGACACCTTGAACAATTGTTTTTTTAGAGAATGTATATGGCCGCCCACTCACTTTCAGTGACTCTAGGAGGCTTACAAACAATAACATAATAAAATTAACCATTTGAGCTGGATTTATGCAACATGCTACACTAAAAGATAGTCGGTGATGTTCTTGTGTGTTTCAGAACAAAGATGGAGTCAAGTAATCAAAGCCAGGTATAAAAGAGTACATCTGCCCAGTCATGTGATTGTTCTGACCAATCAGCATCCAGTAAACAGCCTGCCCTTCCTCCATTTATGCAAGCCCGGCTTACTTCGAATAGAATAGAATAATAGAGTTGGAAGGAACCTTGGAGGTCTTCTAGTCCAACCCCCCATTTAGGCTGGAAACCCTATACCATTTCAGAGAAATGGTTGTCCAATCTCTTCTTAAAAACTTTCAGTGTTGGAGCATTCACAACTTCTGGATTATTTTATTTTAGGCTCTGTGACAATTGTGTGCAGCCGTGACAATAAATCCTGTACCTCATGATAACATCACATTCCCAATTCAGAGCGGCAGTCAACCATACCATAAACATGTTTAATACATACAGCGCTACATGTACAAGTTTGTAAGCAAGTTGGAATCGGAGGTCAGAATTATATGGAAGCAAAGGAACAAACTATTCTACATCCAAAAATCCTCTTCAATAATAATGTATCATTTATTACATTTTTATATGGCAAAAATGAGGGAACTCCCCCCACCAATAATTATGTGTTCATAATAAATTCATGTGTTTAGATCATTAAATAAATATTAACATTTAAACAATCAGCCACAAAAGAGAATGCATTTAAAACAAAACCCTGGGTGAAGGCTAAGCATATTTACATCCACAAAAATTTCAAATTTGAATTATTTATTTATTTGAATAACAGAAATTAACCTAGAGCTGTATACTGTTTGTATGGGTGCCTTTTTTCAGCATAGGATCCTGGAGGAAATTTTGTGCCTCCGTGGCCCAGTGGTTAGAGTGCAGTAATGAAGGCTACTTCTGCTGACTGCTGGCTGCCTGCAATTTGGCAGATCGAATCTCACCAGCTCACTAGGCTCAAGGTTGACTCAGCCTTCCATCCTTCCTAGGTGGGTAAAAGGAGGACCCAAAATTGTTGGGACAATAGGCTGACTCTAAACCACTTAGAGAGGGCTGTGAAACACTGTGAAGTGGTATATAAATCTAAGTTCTATTGCTATTGTGGATGTAAGAAATACATTTTGATAGCATTGAAAACACAAACCCAAGTAGCCCTTGGTTTACAACCATTTGTTTAGGTATGAAGTTACAGCATAGCTGAAAAAAAGAGACTGACAGCTGGTCCTCGTACTTATGACATGCAGCATCCCTGTGGTCCAGAGGTGGTATTCAGCAGGTTTTGACCAGTTCTGGAGAACCGGTCATGGAAATTTTGAGTAGTTTGGAGAACTGGCAAATACCACCTCTGACTGGAGCTTTTACAGTATCCTTCCCCTGCCACGCCCACCAAGCCACACCCATCAAGCCCACAGAACTGGTAGTAAAACAATTTGAATCCCACCACTGCCGTGGTCATGTGATCAAATTTTGGTCACTTGGCAACCGGCATGTATTTGTGATGGTTGCAGTGTCCTGGAGTCATGTGATCACAATCTGAAACCTTCCCAGCAGGATTACAACAAGGGGAAACCAGATCTGTTTAACAACAGTGTGATTCATTTAACAACAGCAGTGATGTGCTTAACAACGGTGGCAAAAGAGGTTGTAAAATCAGGAGCGACTCACTTAATAACTGCCTTGTTTAGCAATGGAGATTGTGGGCATTGGTTGAGGACTCTCTATAAAAATGCTGGGTCACAAACTTAGTTGCCATTTTTTAAAACTCTGAAGCAGGCTTCCGCTTTTCTACCTGATTCTCAGGTTGGTTGTGGATTTCTTTCACATTTCTCTCAGTGGTGCTTTTGAGGTTTATTATTTGCTGGAGTTGACATAACCACAGAGTCCTGCTGTTTTCTGCTACACAGCTTCCTTGTTGGTCCACACTTTTCAGCCTGAAAAAGCCCCGCGGGAGGATCTGAAAGCAAGAGAAGCTATTGTATTGTAGCAATTGAGGTATTGTCTTTGGATAGTTGCCAGAAAGTGTAAGTTTTAACAGTTCATCATAGAGACTATATAAGCGGAAAAGAAAATTCCCGGTTTTAAATATTCCCTGTGGTTCCAGGAACGGAATCATAACACACCACTGAACTTTTGGCAGCCTAACCAAAGTTCAACACACTCTCACTCCCTTAAATCTTGGCCACTGTTTTTAAAAAAAATGAATATCATTAAATAATCAAGGTCTTTCACTGAAGCTAAGTCCCAAGTTTCCAAGATAAGTGGAATATATTATTTTGAGATCTTGCCCTCTTCTGAAATGAAACTGGTCTTCTAAGAAAACTTAGAGAACTCCCTCAGCTTCAAACAGTACCAAGGAAGCCCTCTGAAGCTGCATGAGAGAACAACTTCTCTGGAAATCGTTGATCCACAAATACATCATGGTCACTTTGGAAGAAAAACAACAAATAGCCGGGGCAGCCCAGTGAAAGGTTATGAAAATGGACATTTTTGAATGCGTTTTTAATGGCTGTCTTGCAAGGCTTTGCAAAATGATGCATAGTTTCTTGAAGGACTTCGACATATGACAGTCTGGTGGGGGACATGGACAGTTTCACCTGTCCCTAGAGCAGGGGTGTCAAACACAAGGCCAGCGGGCCAAATCCGGCCCGCCAGACCTCGTCTGATGGCCCGCGGTGCCGCCGCCAGCCTTGCAGCCTCCCCCTTTTTTTCAATGAATTTACTCCGTGCCTGCACGGAGTAAATTCATTTAAAAATAGCTCAAGTTAAAAAAAAAAAAAATTACTTACCTTCCGGGACCTGGCCCGACTTCTTCCTGCCCGCACTGCTCCCTGGGTGTCGGACGTGACGTCATCACGTGGCGTCCGCCCGACATCTCCAGGGATCAGAGGAAGCGCGGGCCGCGGAGAGGAGCAAGAAGAAAGAAGTAAAAGAAAGAAAGAAGTAAAAGGTAAGTAAAGTAAATGGAGGGGCAGATGGCTGGGCACTATAAAAGGGGCAGATGGCTGGGCACTTTAAAAGGGGGCACATGGCTGGGCACTTTAAAAGGGGGCACATGGCTGGGCACTATAAAAGTTAAAAAAGGTAATGCCTTGTGTTTTCCATATGTTTAATAAACAGTGTTTGGCAATATTTGTATGTTTAAAAAAAAAATTAATGTTTGTTACCAAAAACATTTTTCAATACATTGTACAATAATTGTACATTTGAATATCTACTTGTCATTATTCTGACTATGTTTCTGCTTTCAGAGCTAGTTATTACTTACATTATTACAAAAAACAGTAATAATTGAATGCAGTGACATTAATTTATGATAATAAAGAGTGGACACATAGACCTACAGATACAACCGGCCCTTTGATGGGGACCAAACTGCTGATGCGGCCCCCGATGAATTTGAGTTTGACACCCCTGCCCTAGAGGTTCCTCCTTTCCCCAGCCTACTTTGAATCTGGAGTACAACCATTAATTAGGTAATCCTTGATTAATGACCGCTTGTTCAGCAATTGTTTGCATTTACAATAGTGTTGAACAAGTGGTACTTACAACCGGTCCTTGGAGTTCTATTGCAGTATCTCCACAGTCAAATGATTGTAATCTAGACATTTGGTGACCCGGTTCACAATTACAACACTGCAGTGTCCTGTAGTCATGTGGCCGCCATTTGCTAACTTCTTTGCTGGCTTCCAAATAGCAAAAGCAATGGGGAAACCAGCAGGATGTCGCAAATGATGATCATGTGAGTCCTCACCCCTTTCCTAAGAGGTCTGTAGGGGGGCGTGCATAAGCGCACCAACGTGCCTACTGTCCCTGTCCTATTGTTTCTTTTATTTTTCTTATATGTATCCATGTATTCATAACTATGTTTTTACTTATACCTATTATCTTGTAAGCAATTGACAAACCAAATAAATAAAATAAATAAGTTCTTAACCCAGGACTAACTATAATATTCTAGCCAATCAGAATATTTCATTCTATCTTCCCACCTCCTGTTTTTTTCTCAACTTCCCAAAGAGATTCTCAATGTTGTGGCTGAGCATGCTCATTCTTTATTGCACTATTACAGTGGTGGCTAACCTTTTTGGGCTCCTGTGCCAAAAGTTGTGCGTGCACTTGCACGTTCGCACTCGCGTGCCAGCACCCAGAAAGCAATGAGCACACACCCCCATGCCCCCTACGCATGCGCATGTAATAACCACCCACCACAGCCCCTTTACCTGCACTGCGTCTCACAGCTGATTTTTGGCTGGTTTGAGCCTTTTGCAGACTCCCAAAGGCTTGAGGAAGGCTTCTGCAGGCTTTGCAGGCCAAAAACTAACCCCGTTTCATCACTTCTGGTATTTTCGGGAAAACAGGAAGTGATGAAATGGGGCTAGTTTTCGGCCTGATTTATTGAGGGCCTCATTGGGATTGTGTTTGACCTGGGGGTGGGGGCTGGGGTGGGCGTGGCCAGCTTGACCACTCATGTTGGGGGTGCCTGTGGTGGCCTGAGTGCTCTGCCAGCGAAAAGACTTCTGTTTTTGCTGGCAGAGGCACTGCGGGCTGGTCCTTTGTGTTTCCAGGGCAGCCCAGTGGGCCAGATCTAAGCACCCCACAGGCTGGATCTGGCCCCCGAGCCTTGAGTATGACACCCCTGGTTTAGATGTTTCAATGTGGCTGCCCGGCTATTCTAATCCAGAGAGTAGGTCTGCTATTTCTATGAGGGCATGGCATTAAAATGATTTTGGAGAAGCATTACAGATCCTGTGAGAGCACTTCTGTGTTGTACATCCAAGGAGACTGTAGAAAGGCATGGACATGAGCTTGAGGGAAATATTCAGAAGCCAGTATGAGAGCCACCAAGAAGAATATGACCCCTGGGAAAGGTAGTGTTAACTCCTTCTTAACTCACTGAGGTGTAAGAGAGAGGGGAGGAATAAAAAGAACTTGCAGAATTCTGCAATTATGGCCTACTGTAAGAAAGTTTAATGCTAGTTTTCTTGTGAAATCTTGGTCTGGATAACCTCAAAGGGCTGACAAAACCTTATTTGAAAAAACTTTTTCCCCTCAACTCTTAAAAATTGTTCTCCAGACAATTTTAGCATAATTTTAACTTTTAATAAACAAATTCTTTAAACCTGCAGAATCTTCTCTCCCATCTCAATCAGACTCCATTAGAAGTCACCATGTCTTATTAAACATACCAGGCTTAAAACAATGCATTAATGTAGTGCGTTAACTCGGCCTGTAGATATGCCTGCTTTTATAGGTAGGTCTACTATTGCACAGGTATAACTAAAATCCTGTGAGATGTTCAGCTCCTCACTTTATTTACCTACTATTGCTAACTCCAGCTGAAATCGGTCATAGAAGTGTCTGCTTCCTAAGAAATAGGTACATAAATGGTTCTGCCTGTCTGCCAGAAGTCATACTCCAAATATATACACTGAATAAAAGTAATTGCCTATAAAACGAAGTACTCAGTTTATACAACTAATTGGACTCTCCTTGTATATGGCAGTCACGGTCTGTCTCACACAAACCCACTCTCATAAAACACACAAACAGAAGTGCACACGTAGGCTCATACACTGGACACACACACCCTTGCAACAGAAACAGAAAAGGTGGGTCAAAATATGATTTTACTGCCCTGGAAAGAAACAGGAAGAAGGAGCAAGACAGAGGCAGAAGGAATCTGAATCAGAAGGCAGAGCAAAGTAAGACAGGTCTGGCTCAGGTGTTCCAAAAAACGATTAAGATTAAAGCAACACCTTAAAGCAACAACTAAACTCCAAAAACATTCATGCTTTTCGACAACATCTGAAGTCATTTGCATCACCTGCCAATTCAAAAGTCACCTTCCTCTGGCTAAACAGAGTACATGTGCATGTATTAAGTTGAGCATGTTTTAAAAAAACAATTTGGAAGAAGTGTCGAAGATACTTGGTGGCCCAGTGGTTAGAATGCAGTATTGCGGGGTAATTCTGCCTACTGCCAGGAATTCAATTCTCACCGGCTCAAGGTTGACTCAGCCTTCCATCCTTCTGAAGTCGGTTAAATGAGGACCCAGATTGTTGGGGGCAATATACTGACTTTGTAAACCCCCTACAGAAGGCAATAAAGCACTGTGAAGCGGTATATAAGTCTAAGTGCTATTTCTATTGCTTTAAGCCACTGATTTATTTTAATAGGAATATCTTGCCAGTAGCCTCTGATCACATTCCCGCTGTTAAAAACCACCTGAAAAAGGAAAAACAAACAAACAAAAAAGGATCATAAGATGGGGGCACAACTCTCTTAACAACTGCCTTGCTTAGCAATGGAAATTTTAGGCTTCATTGTGGTTGTAAGTCAAGGACTACCAGTAATTCCTCTTGGTCTCTGTTACCTTCACAAATGTATGTGGTTGTGGTTTTGCAAATTAACATTTCACATACTCTGTATCAGAGTTCCTCAACCTTTTGGGGCTGGCGGCCTGGAGCGAGGGAGGGAGGAAAGAAGGGATGGTTTTGTGGGTGTGGGGAAAACACGTGTGTGCGCACAAACACCCATTGCTCATGAGAGAGGGGCTGCGAGCACACCCATGATGCTTGGGGTGACGCTCACACGAGTGGGCCCACAAACACCCACAATGCTCAGGACGATGCTTGCGTGAATGGGGCCGCAAACACCTGCGATGCATGTGGCGACATTCATGCAAGTGGGGCTCTGCACAGTGGCCACACATGTACAGTGGCCAGCTACTCACACAGCCTGCTGGCCAATAGGCCGTGGCCCGATAAAGGGCCACAGCCCACAGGTTGCGGACCTTTGCTATACATAATAGGGGTACTTACAGTGATGGGATTCAATTTTTTTTACTACCAGTTCTGTGGGCGTGGCTTGGTGGGTGTGGAGTGGCTTGGTGGGCGTAGCTTGGTGGGCATGGCAGGGGAAGAATACCGTAAAATCCCCATTCCCTCCCCAACCCACTAACCTGCTTTCCAGCTCCGTTCTCCTGTGCAGGGCAACAAAAGAAGACCCAGCCAATCAGCTGGGACTCAGGAGGCAGAGAATAGATGGGGGTGGGGCCAATCAGAGGTGGTATTGGCCAGTTCTCCAAAACTCCAAAACTACTAAAAATTTCCAGATCTCCAGAACTGGTCAGAATCTGCTGAATACCACCTCTGGGTACTTCCATTGTATTTCCAGAATGTCTGGGTATCAGACAGTATTCTCCATCTGAGGGACTTCTGAAGTGTCATCATCTTAAGCCAAAGTCACGCAATGCAAACTTGTCGCACTGCATGATTTATCGTAGGGACCAAAGCTGCTTAGAAATACAGAGAAATGGTTGGAGAAAAAGGTCTACGGGTTTTGTTTAAGCTACTCCTGTTAGTCTCCTCCTGTTTTCCCATGGAAAAGTAATTGCAACTACAGCAGCCTGAAAAGATGATGAGATGAGGCTTTTAAAAAAAATTACATGCTGGCTGGGGAATTCTGGGAGTCAAAGTCCACAGATGTTCAAGTTGCCAGATTTGAAAAAGACTGCTTCAAATTTACTTTTAAGGTTGCAGCAACTCCCCCTCCCACTCCCAAGCTCTGGATTATTTTTTTAATACAGCAATTTTACAGAATAGTTTTGCAAACACATCTATGTGGCCTGAAGCATTTATTCTAAACAATGATCTGATTGCTTATTGTACCCTATGACTATCATTAAGTGTTGTACCTGATGATTCTTGACTCTTGACGAATGTATCTTTTCTTTTATGTACACTGAGAGCATTTGCACCAAGACAAATTCCTTGTGTGTCCAATCACACTTGGCCAATAAAGAATTCTATTCTATTCTATTCTATTCTATTCTATTCTATTCTATTCTATTCTATTCTATTCTGTTCTGTTCTGTTCTGTTCTGTTCTGTTCTGTTCTGTTTTGTTTTGTTTTGTTCTGTTCTGTTCTGTTCTGTTCTGTTCTACTCTACTCTACTCTACTCTATTCTACTCTACTCTACTCTACTCTATTCTATGTTTGCAGCACCCACAGCCAAGGCTAAAGATGTACATTCTACATCCCCTGCTTTCAGTCTGGAACTGCCCATGGAAATTACCTCATTCTGCCTTTCACAACATACGAGGTGTGTGAGGTGCAGAATCTGCACGTCCCTTATCTGAGGATGTTGAGTCACATCAATAGATCAGGGAAAAAAAGAGAATATGATAACATTGCTCAAATGCCTGACAGGATGTCACAGAAGAAGCAACGGCGTGTTCTCTCTTGCTCCTTAGATATAAATTTAAGTTCAAGGAAAGCAGATTCCAATGGAATGTCAGGAAAATAAAACTCCACAGAGGTATACATCAAAAGTATAATTCAGAAAGGTGGTGTTTTCAAGCAGAGGCTAGAGAGCCACCTGTTGGGAATATAGGTAGTCCTTGCTTAGCAGCCCCAACTGAGATCACTAACTCTGTCACTAAACAAGACATCACAGGACTGTGATGGATGTGCAATGTCACTTCCCATTCAGTCATTAAACGAGTCCCAGCTGGCTTCCAACTAGCAAAGTCAATGAGGAAAACTGGATTCTCTTAATGGCCATGTGATTCCTGCTGGGATACACTTCACAACCGTAGCAGAAGGTCATAAAATCAGGTGCAACTCACTTAACAGTTGCCTTGCTTAGCAGCAGTCATTCTGGTCCCAATTGTCACAAGTTGAAGACTATCTGTACTTACTGTTCACCCTTTCCTTACTAGGCCCCTGGGTTTCCAATATTTTCGGAAAAAGAGCCTTCTTCTGGGAAATTTACTGAATGTTGTGGAAGGAATTAGAATCCTTGATTTTTAAAAAAATATTTGTACTCACTAAAAGTCATCCGATTATTGTATTTTTTTTCCTTCAAGCTCCAGCTTGCTTGCTTGAGATGGCTTAAAATGTGAACTTGGATGGAAAGCAATCTAGAAATAAAGCAGAATGTCATCATTCTTTAAACAGGATGCATGGAATTAATTCCTTTGTTTTGTTGTTTTTGCTGGCAGTCAGGTTTAATATATAACCATCTGCGGCTGACCTCAAAGGAAGTCAATATGTCTTGTTATTGCTTAATTGAATAAATAACTTCTCCGGTTGGCAACAACTGGAGTGGATGCCTTGACATCCCCACACGGAAAGCCACAATGTTTAAAAGTAGCTATGACATCCTTCCTCCAATCAATATGGGCCATAAATCCATATATAATGCAAAGCTAGTAAATGAGCATACAGGCCTTTTACGACCTATGAGAAGCTGACATTTTCATTTTTTCCCAAGATTATGAGACACCAAGATGGAAACACCATAGCAAATAAGACTGAAAGAGTACAGCAGGCAAGAAGAAAAAATTGCTTGGGTAGAGCTAGCAAAAAGCCCCATTATTGCAGGACTAATGTTATTAGAATGTAGGTTACAGCATCTCAGACTGCAGATAAGATAATCTCAATGCATGACCCTTTTGTAAAATAGTACAGTATGACTCATGCTCTGCAATGCAGGGGATTTTATTTTAAAATGTGAGTGAGTTTTACAAATGTGATCTTTGATCTTGCAATCTGAAATGGTCCTAGTCCAGGTTCCTACCATGTCACTCTGCCGGAAATTGAACATGAATTTTTCATCATGTTAGACTGAAACTTTCTTTCTGAGCGGTGTCCTTCTTATAATTTTTTTTTTTTTTAAAAGGGGGAATAAAACAGAAATAAATAAAGGGAGAGCCAAAGAGGTGATGTACCAACCTTCTTGGACCTTGGATACTTGGATAGAAGTGGTGTGGTGGCCTAACGGTAAAAATGCTCGCCTCCCATTTGGAAGGTTGAGAGTTCAATCCTAGGTAGCAGCACATTTCTCTCTCCTAGGGCGCAAAGAAAAATATCTGCTGTGAACTCCGCATGGCATCAGGAAGGGCATCCAGCCAGTAAATGCTCAGCTCAGATCAGTCACCCCGACTCTACCCCAAATTAAGGGATCACAGAGGCGTAAAAAGGGGCTACTTGTCAGATACATAAAGTTTAGGTCTCATAATTCTCATCATGGCTGGTTAGGTTGATATCTGTAATATGGCCTAACTCTATATGTCATGAGAGCATGCAATATGTAGAAATAGGCCAAGGGAGACGAATATCACTGGTTGTACAACTTGCACATTCTTTCTAAGTGCTTCAGCATATGTCCTGAAATGCTCATCGGAAAACAAATGTGTGTCATACCTAACCTGCAATTTTGATATCTATTTCATCAGGATTAAATCCCCATATGTTTTCTCCCTGGCTGCACAGAGATAGAAATTGCACAAGAGCTCTAGCAAGTCTATAATAACCATGATGGGTAGGTGATGCATACCAATAGTTTAGTAGTTAAATAGCACTTCCGATAGATTCATTAACAGTTGCTGAACAGCTGTTAAAACCAGTATTATTATACTAAGCAAGAATGAGAACACATTACCACAGTTAATTAATGTACAGTATATACTTTTCCTCCAGCAAGTCAGGATGGTATCATAGAACTATTTCCTCCACTTTTTCCATATGTAAATCTCCAGGTAGGGAGGGCTAAAAGAGAAGACAGGTAGTCCTTGATTTATGACCACAATCAAGCCCAGATTTTTGCTCCATTTTATGACCTTTCTTGCCACAACTGTTAAGTGAATCATTGCAGTTATTAAGTTAGTAACACAGTTGTTAAGTGAATCTGGTTTCCCCCATTGACTTTGCATCTCAGAAGGTTGCAAAAGGTGAGTACATGATCCAGCGAATTTTGATTACATGACTATGGGCATGCTGCAACAATCACAACTGTGAAAAACTGGCATAAGCCATTTTTTCCAGTACCGTTGAAATTTTGAACAGTCACTAAACAAATGGTCATACGTCAAGGACTACCTGTATTGGAGCCAAAGTCACTCAGTAAACATGGCCCCAAACTTGGATCTTTCTGGTTTTACTCCAGGACCTTAAGCAAATATGGTGTAGCTGTTAAGATGTTAAATTAGAACTGGTAGATCCAGGATAAAATCAATCAATCTATCTATCTATCTACCTACCTATCTATCTATCTATCTATCTATCTATCTATCTATCCATCTATCTATCTATCTACCTACCTACCTACCTACCTACCTAACTACCTACCTACCTATCTATTTTGTCAAGCATGCATTTGATAACAGATATAAGTATAAACATGATTATTAATACATGAAATGTGTACCAATAACAGAGAACATTAAGACAGGGACGGTAGGCACGGTGGTGTGCTTATGCACACCCCTTACAGACCTCTTTGCAAAGGGGTAAGGTCAACAGTAGACAGTCTGTAGACAGTTTGGGGTTAGTGGAAGAAATACTCTACAGAGTCAGGTAGAGTATTCCAGGCATTGACCACTCTGTGCTGAACATTTCCTGCTCCAACTCAACTTTTTTTCTGGAAGTTAAAAGTTCCAATCTAACCTACCTCAAAGAATTGCTGCTTGTGGATAAAATGAAAGCAGATGCTCATGGGTACTGTCTTGAATTGTTGGAAGAAATACAGGAATACAGAAATCTCATGAGTAAATGAATTGCTTCTTGGCAGGAGTGTAGCAGAACAACAGACAGAGTCATGAGAGTCATCAGCCTAGAGTCATTATGTTCTTACAAACGATCTAAGTGCAAGACCTCTTGAATTCTGTTGACTCTTATTTAGGTCCAGTTTAATGCTGTTAGTGGACTACATTCTTGTGTAGAGGGAGGAGCAATGAATCTGAACTGAAACTTAATGTCTGGTCACTCCTGGCAAGAGGTCTTATTCTGTTGATAGCAACTTTCCAGCATCTGAAACAGGCTTACAAACCTTTATATGGAATGTTAGAAGCTTAGGAGCTAGTATGGTATAGGATCTAGGTGTAATTATGGTTTAGTAGTATGACTCAGGAAATCCTAGTGCTAATCCAGCGTCCAGTATTGAAACTCACATGTACTGTATTAATTCTTAGGATAATGAATCAAAATATAAAGTGTCCTGCTTATAAATGGGTTTCGGATCTTGTATTCCTTTTGGGGATGGGACTGGGAAAAATGATTTGGAGGAAATTTGAGAGCTTATACAATTGCTTTCCTTTGTTTGCCATGTCACAATGAAGACAATGATGGTGATAATTGGGGAAAAAAATCTACTGAAATTCAGCCTGGAACTAGAAGGAGTTGCAGGATCTACAAAAAAACAAACAAACAAAAAAGATATTTGGACTATCATGACCTAATATTGATGGATAGGAAGGGCCCTCATATGAGCAAGCTAGTGAAATGTCAGGAATATCACCCCAGAAATGATACTACCACAACACGAACCTTCTCAAGTACAAACCAATGTTGATTTCCTTTCAATCTTGCAGAAATCTAGAGATTGCCTTTGTCCATACCCACTTAACCTTATCCTACTGATACCTGATTACAATCAACCATCAGGCAGCCTTTGACCCAGAGGTGGTATTCAGCAGGTTCTGACCAGTTCTGGAGAACAGGTAGCAGAAATTTTGAGTAATTCAGAGAACCGGCAAATCCCACCTCTGACTGGAGGTTTTACAGTATCCTTCCCTTGCCATGCCCACCACGCCACGCCCACAGAACTGGTAGTAAAAAATAATTGAATCCCACCACTTTGACCCCATTAGAGTTCTACATCCATGGTGAAACCATAAATGGACTCCTTAGTATTCTCCAACACCTGCTATTCTTTATCACTGTCCATGCTATCTGATGAAATTTGATGTCTAAAAAAAACTTCAGGACATCAGAATTTCAGAGTTCTGCCCTAGTTCCCAGAATTTTGAAGCCATAATTTCAAAATTCCTCTGCAAGATTAGCTCAATAGGCCAGACCTATTTTATATCAGTAACGATCTGCTGTTTTCCCATTGGCCTGTATAACAGGAAAGAAGAACAGGGAAAGTGAGACAGAGAGAGAAGACCAAGAAAACCAGAGAAAAGCTGAAAATAAGAAAGAGAGAAGAGGGAGTGACACCATTCATTTTTGACTTTGATTCCAGCCACCACCAGTTTTGAACCCACAACAAATTGATTATGAAACAACAGATACATTAATTAAAATACATAGATTTTTCTCCAGGATGTTTTGTCTTCCATCTGGTCTTTCAGTGGTGTATTTATGATTGTTGTAATAGAGTCTACCCACCTTTCAGTTGGCCATTCTTCAGATATTTCCAGCATGGAAAAGTAAAATTCTGAAGGCAAATACAATTTTTGCTTTAGTGTGTCCAAAATACGATATACCAAGCTTGGTAATTTGTGCCTCAAGTGACAATTATTGACTTATTCTCCCAGGAAAATGCAACCTTACATTTAAAATAAATGCATAACTGAGCTCATGATTTTCTCCGTTCTTTCTGCTGTTTCTCCTTCCTAGGTTTCTGCTGGAGGCATGGAGGATGATAACACAGACAAGATCCAAAAAAAAACCCTGATCAAAACAAGGTCCATTTCTGCCTGTCCTGCAGATCTAACAGAGGAGTCTTTCAAACCCTCAACACAGCCAACAGTTTACACATTTGTAAAGAAGCTTGTGCAGCCATTTGACTCTTGCCACCAGCTCGATCGTCTGGCTCCACAATATCCCCATTCATTGCCCTCTGGTGCAGAAAGAAAGGGAAACGTGTTAGCAGCTGAAAGAAGTGTAACTAAAGTTTCCTGTGGCTATTTCCAAATATATTGGAATAGCTTGTTTACACCTCCCTTGGCTCTCTAAGAAATACTTACCTGCAGATTGTTTAGCTGAGAATTGATTCTATATATATATACGTATATAAAAACTCTCAGCAGCTGTAGGCTGCTTCTGAAATGCAAAATCCCCACGCAGTGGAGAAAAATCTTTGAAGCACTAGAAGATGGAAATCTTAACATAGGACAATTCAAGCTTTGGGACTGAATTCTGGTATTACACAGAATTTAGTGACGCGGTGTGGCATAATACGTATGTCTATGGAGATTCTCAATTTAATTCAATTCAATCCAAACCTTGATTGTCAGAGTACAACATGTGTACAATGAGATTGGCTGAGCCTCCCTTCGTGCAACCCCCGCCACACAATACAACTCACAGAAAATCCCTAACCCAGTGAATCCTACCAACAAACACACAATCCTATTGCACCATGTGAACTTATTGCACGTCGCACTCTTACTATGTTGTTGTAAGGTTGTTTTCATTCAGGAGTCTGACAGCCCACGGGTAGAACCTGTTCTTCAGCCTGTTGATGCAGCTGGCTATGCTTCTATATCTCCTACCAGATTGTAGGAGAGTGAAGAAGTGCTGACCAGGTGTGAATCATCGCTAAGGATTTTCCTCACTCTTCTAAGGCAATGAGCCCTAGCAACATGGCAGTGCCAGGGAACAGCCCACAATGTTTTGTGTTGTAGTGTCTTTCTACCCATGGCTGTCAAGCCAGCATACCACACCGTAATGCAGTGAATGAGGATGCTTTCTATTGTGGACCAATAGGAGGTCATCAGATGTTGTTCCACTTTGTTTTTTCGGAAGACCCTGAGGAAGTAGAGTCTCTGTTGGGCCTTTCTGGCCACCTGGGTCATGTTGATTTTCCAGGTGAGATCTTCGCTGAGGTAGACTCCTAGGAATTTAAAGGAGGAAACTCTCTCCACACAGCCCCCCCTCAATGTAAAGTGGGGCAGGTCTTTCTTCTTCCAGAAGTCTAACACCATTTCCTTGGTCTTGCTGATGTTCAGGTGCAGGTTGTTTTCTAAGCACCAGGTGGATAATTTTTGAACCTCACCCCTGTACGCTGTTTTGTCGCCACCTGTAATAAGACCCAGTATGGTGGTATCATCTGCGACCCTAATGATCACAGTGGATGGGTCAGACGATACACAATCATGTGTGTACAGTGAGTATAGGTAGGGACTGAGCACACAGCCCTGTGGGGTGCCAGTGCTAAGCTTCAGGGAGGGGGATTTGACAGACCCAAACCTCACTGTTTGTGGCCAGATGATTCTTAATGATCCACATCATGGTTCTCCCAAAGGTGCTTTTCCAAAAGGCAGATGACTTCCTTGTTTTTTCCTTGAAGATGTTTTGCTTCTCGTCCAAGAAACCTCTTTGGTTCTGCTGAGTGGTGGAGAATCCTTCCATTCTCCACCATTCAGTCAGAACTGAAGAAGCTTCTTGGATAAGAAAGGAAATATCTTCAAGGAAAAAACAAGGAAGTCCATTTGCCTTTTGAAAAAGCACCTTTGGGTTAAATTGTAGATGCGGATTTAATAACTGCTATAGCTAAAAATTATGTATAGCTCAGTGCTACAGGGAGAAGTTTATCAGACATAGTCCCTCATCTCAAATGTTGTTAGCAAAATATTGGCATTTTTGAGGAAGCAAAATCATTGTTTCATGCATCTGAAGGATTGTAAAAAAGCAATTTTTTTCCTGGAAAACATTTTGCTTCTCATCCAAGACGTTTCTTCATTTCTTATTCAGTATGGCTGCTGCATGAGCAGGGCCCCAGAGTACAACTGGGAAATGGTTTTCTGCCATTCTCTTCCTCTGTCACCACACTCTGATGGAAGGTAGTGAGAAGTTGGATCCCCAGGAGGGAGGGGGTGCATTCCAGAGGAGCAAGAGGCAACACAGTCTGGGTATTTTGTGTGAGAGAAAGTGGGTGAAGACAATCCCTCCTTAACAGTTCAGAGAGTATATTGTAGATGTGGATAGTAGCTTTCTCAGCCCATCTTGGAAAAAATAAATAAATGCACCATTCTTGATTTTGGGCCTGACACAGACCTTACTATAAAGGATGCAGTGGCTCAGTGGGTAAGACGCTGAGCTTGTAGATCAGAAAGGTTCGGCAGTTCGAATCCCTAGCGCCATGTAATGGAGTGAGCTCCCGTTACTTGTCTCAGCTGCTGCCAGCCTAGCAGTTTGAAAGCATGTAAAAATGCAAGTAGAAAAATAGGGACCCTTTTGGTGGGAAGGTAACAGCGTTCTGTGCACCTTCGGCGTTTAGTCATGCTGGCCACATGACCACGGAGACATCTTTGGACAGCGCCTGCTCTTCGGCTTTGAAACGGAGATGTGCACCGCCCCTTAGAGCTGGAAACGACTAGCACGTATGTGCAAGGGGAACGTTTACCTTTACCTTTTCCAAGGCAACTCAGCTCCAATTGAAACAAAGCATTGCAAGAAGTCAGAAACCCCACTTATTTTCTGGCAGTATCACTGGAGGCTAAACAGGATGCTAAAGTCTGGTCTTTTGCTTTGCAAGGTAAAAAGAAGAAGAAGAAGAAGAAGAAGAAGAAGAAGAAGAAGAAGAAGAAGAAGAAGAAGAAGAAGAAGAAGAAGAAGAAGAAGAAGAAGAAGAAGAAGAAGAAGAAGAAGAAGAAGAAGGGGAAGGGGAAGGGGAAGAAGAAGAGAAGAAGAAGAAGAAGAAGAAGAAGAGAAGAAGAAGAAGAAGAAGAAGAAGAAGAAGAAGAAGAAGAAGAAGAAGAAGAGGAGGAGGAGGAGGAGGAGGAGGAGGAGGAGAGGAAAGGGAAGGGGAAGAAGAGGAGGAAGAAGAAGAAGAAGAAGAAGAGAAGAGGAAGAGGAAGAGGAAGAAGAAGAAGAAGAAGAAGAAGAAGAAGAAGAAGAAGAAGAGGAAAGAGGAAGAAGAAGAAGAAGAAGAAGAAGAAGAAGAAGAAGAAGAAGAAGAAGAAGAAGAAGAAGAAGAAGAAGAAGAAGAAGAAGAAGAAGAAGAAGAAGAAGAAGGGAAGGAAGAAGAAGAAGAAAGAAGAAGAAGAAGAAGAAGAAGAAGAAGAAGAAGAAGAAGAAGAAGAAGAAGAAGAAGAAGAAGAAGAAGAAGAAGAAGAAGAAGAAAGAAGAAGAAGAAGAAATTTAAAAGAATAATAACAAAAGCAGTTCACTTAGGGCTCCTAGACATACCAAAGGAGGTGTCCATGGGTATGCTGATGCTGGTAGGCATAACATTGCCTACCCTTGCCTGAACAGTTCTGCCGCTGAAGTATTTGGATCCTGGCAACTCAGTAAAAGGCAATTGCGAACAACAAAATCAGATGCCTGTGGCTACGTTTCCTAGGTTGGTTCAAGGCTTCAAGTTTGTGTGTCATAGCACAATTAATACAGCATCTGGATATAATGCTGTAAGAAAAGGTTAGACTGGACAGCCAGTTTGGTGTCCTGGTTAAGGCCTTGAGGTAAAACGGGGGTGTCAAACTTGATTTCATTGAGGACCACATCAGGGTTGTGTGTGACCTCGTGGGGCTGTGGGGGGGGGGGGTGGCGGCGTGGCCAGGGGGCATGGCCATCTTGATGTTACTCATTGGTGTTACTCATTTTCAGCCATGACGGCCAGCTGCAACCCTCTGCCAGTGAAAATGGAGCTGGTAGAGGCACTGTGGGCCAATCCTTTGCTGTTTCCATGTGACCCACAGGCCTTGAGTTTGACACCCCTGAGCTAGAAATTGGAAGACCAAGAACTCTTTGTCCCACCTTAGGTACAAAGCCAGCTGGGTGATCTTGGGCCAGTCATTCCCTCTTAGCTTTAAGAAGGAGCAATGGCAAATGACTTCTTAAAAAACCTACAAGAAAACCATAGGGATTTATCAAGGCCATCTCATGAACTGGACACAACAAAAGGAATTGGACAGAACAAAAGGAAAAAAAAACAAAACGTTTCAATGCATTCTCCAAAGGTCATTCACCTAGTGATATTGTTAATCCCTGAACTTCAACAGTTGCAAAAATACATATTTACTCGTCCATTTTCAGGTATAATCTAGCTTTCTGCCTTTGTTTTTTAAGAAAGCAGCACTTAAAAACATTTTTGCCCCAAATCAGGGCAAGATGCTGATTTGTAAATATCTAGCTCACTCTGAAGCAATCAGTTCCACTTCATTAGCAACTTATCAAAATTCTCAAAGTCAGATGTGGCCTCTCCACTCTTTGCTTTTCTGTTGGATTTCTACAGGAATTGGAGAACTGAGAAAGATGAATAAACAGCCGAGGGAATTCAAAGCTGATAAGCGAGAAACTCTGTAGGTTGATTGGTTCTTCCATCATACGGTTCTTCACTCCTATAGCAGAGTTTTAATTCCTTTATGACTTATTATTTAACAGAATAACAGAGTTGGAAGGGACCTTGGAGATCTTCTAGTCCAACCCCCTTCTCAGGCAGGAAACCCTATCCCATTTCAGACAAATGTTGTCCAATCTCTTCTTAAATACCTCCAGTGATGGAAGACCCACAACTTCTGAAGGTAATCTGTTCCACTGATTAATTCTTCTAACTGTCAGGAAATTTCTCCTTATTTCTAGGTTGGTTCTCTCCTTGATTAGTTTCCATCCGTTGTTTCTTGTCCTGCCTTCTGTTGCTTTGGAAAGTAGGCTGACCCAGGGGTGGGCTACTATGGGTTCGTCCGGTTTGGGAGAACCCATAGTTAATCTTATGGCCGGTTCAGAAAACCATCAAATCCAAACCCTGGCTGGCCCCTCCCACACTGCCCCTCCCAGGAGTCTCCACATGGTCCATTTTAGATGTGAGGTAAGTGCAGGGTTCAGGGAGGCTCAGGGAGGGTGAAAAACAGGCCTCCCAGAAGCTCGAGAAGGCCAGAAACAGGCCCATTTCCGGCCTCCAGAGGGCCTCGGGAGCCTGGGGTAAGCTGTTTTCGCCCTCCCAGAGGCTCAAGGAAAGCCTCCGGAGCCTAGGGAAGACAAAAACAACCCCCCCGGTGCAGGAGGTCAACTAGGCCACGCCCACCATGGCCACGCCCACCCAGCAACAGGGCAGAGAACCGGTTGCTGAAATTTTTGAAGCCCACCACTGGGTTGACCCCCACTTCTTTGTGGCAGCCTTTAGATATTGAAACACTGCTATCATGTCACCCCTCGTCCTTCTCTTTATTAAACTAGACCAAGGGCCTTCAAACTCAGCAAGTTTAAGACTTGTGGACTTCAACTCCCAGAATTCCTGAGCTAACATGACTGGGAAAGGAATTCTAGGAGTTGAAGTCCACAAGTCTTAAAGCTGTCAAGTTTGAAGACCCCTGGACTAGACATACTGAATTCCTGCAATTGTTCTTCATATATTTTATTCTCCAGTGAGGAGATTGACTCTAAAGCCTTAGAGTAAATTAGACTGACATTTTACTTAGTGGTTTTTTTTTTAAAGTAATGCATCTGTTGGGAAGCACATTTTCTCATTTCTATCAGAGCAGAAGATGCTTTTTCAAAAGTAATACCTTAATGGATAGCAAATGAGAGTTGTTTCCTACTCAAAAATAGTCTCCACTCTTCCTTGCGTTGGTTAAAAAAAAGTATGGGTGTGAACTTTGTGGTCCCCATTGCTGTTCCTTATTCTGCTTCTGTTCCCAATTCACTGCTATAGTGTGATCTCCCTATAAGGCAATTGGCAGCAAAATCTCTCAGATTTTGCACACCTTGAGGCTACGGTGTGCAAAGAAGGAGAAAATTCTGTTTAAGCAAAGATAGTGAAGCACTAGTTAAAACAGGCCCATGGCTGTTTTCCTAATAGTCTCTTTCTCTCACACACATTCTTTTTTCTTTTTTGGCACAAAGGAAATTAGTGACTGGACTTTACTATTTAGCTCCCATTAAGAAATTGACTATAGATGATCTCTGCAGTCAAGCATCATTTGCCCTTGATAATTCAGTCTTTAAGTGCAGATTCTGTCCAGATGCAACTATAAATGGCATCTCTGAGGCTACTGCCCGCTTTCTGTTCCTGTAGTTTGTTTATTTTTAAGTCAGCATTATCCCTCTATTACATTTATGGCCCATTTCTTCTCTGCACACTTAAGGCATTGTACAAAAGAGGGGTTTCACTAGACCAGAGTGAATTGAATAGAGTCTTCCCTGTCCAAGTTCAAAACATTAATCAGATTACCACACTGATTCTCATGGAACTGGGTTGGCTTTCTAGAAAAAGCAGGGTGGCTTCAATGTTTAATTGTTATGGACTGTGACTTGGTTGTATTTTCTTTTGAAGTTGGGAATGTCATTGTGAGCTGGTTGATGATGCAAAGCAATATGCTGTCAGAGTTGGATTTGGGGGATTATGGATGTTTCCTTTTTTAAAAGCTGCATTAAATTCGTTTTAGTCCATATGGCAATATTCGTGAATGTTTTACTTCAACCCATTAGGAAATATTTCTGCTGATTTTTGGTCAGAAACAAGCTCCTGCCCTGCAGAATGGAGGTTACAGGCCACTGATCGTCCTCCCCTAAACCAGAAGATTCCTTCTAATATAGAGAAACATCCTTTGTAGGAGTAGAACATGAAGCTAACTTAGAAAAACAGATACTTTCATCATATGGACATCTGCAATCCATGAATTGATACCCCCTAGTTTCAGCACTGAGGATTTATGACAATTGGAAGTTAAACTAGCGGGAATGATGTTTTCACCATGCCACTTATGGTCCTCTTTAAAAAAAAAAAAAGTGGAGGAACTCAACTTTTATTTGTCTTTACTAAGGCTACCTATTTATTTTTCTAAGAAGTTTTTAAAAATGCACATTCTAATTCTGTCCCTGATTTGGCCTTTCCAGTGTGAAAAAATAAACCCCAGATTTTGTGGTTTGTGATGGCTGGCACGGATCTTCTTGCTCCCGAGGCATCTAGGTTTGTATAGGAAGAACGTAATTTTGCATTTTGGCTCAGCTGGCTGCACATCAGGAAACAAGCACAACATGGTTTCACACAAACAAGTGTAAATCACCCTCCTTCAATATTTTCAGATGCCTCTTTAGCTGTCAGGCAACAAGGCATGGTGTTTGCATGAGAATCACCATATGCTATGAATTATTATTATTATTACTCATGTCCTAGTATTAGTGAAAGCTGGTTTTTTTAAAAAAAACAAAGGCAGGAGAAACATTCCAAGGAACAGATAAATAAGAAATATATCTCCTCTTAGGAGTATTTCCATTTCACAAGCAGAGATACAGCAGGTTGATGGTTGTGCTTGATCCCTCTCTCAAGCTAAGCCTGGTCATCTCTTACATGTCCTAAGCCATAAAAAGCTTTAAAGGCAGTGAATGTGTCCCTGTTGTTGAGTTGCTATATTGTGTCTGACTCTTCGTGACTCCAAGGACCATAATATGCCAGCTGCCCCATCCTACACTCAGAGTTTGCCCAGATTCATATTCATTGTGTCCATGACACTATCTAACCAGATTATGTCCCTATAGGATGGATATTTCTCCTTTGTTTCTTGTATTTAATGCATGTATTGATTTTTAACCCATTACTTCTTTTGTTTCCCTGGAGAAATCAGATGCGTGTATATCTTGCCTATTCTCAGAGAAAGTTAAATCTGTCGGAAGATGGCAGCTAGGATTATTATGTTGGCTATGAGAATTGTGGCTGAATTACACTGTGATATGTATCATAACCCATTTAGACTTGCAATTTATGAACCTACTGGCTTTGTTTGAGGTTCCTTTATTGGGTTCCCTTCTTTCAACAGTGGCCAAGCTCCTGTAAGCATGGGCTCTTAGCATTCCACATTGCAAAGAGTTTAATTGTAGCTTGTTTCAGGCATACAATTTGTCTCTCCTTCCCCTTTAAAGTGGATTTATGATAAGGAGAGGCTATAAACTCTTCTCATTTCACATGTCAGCCTTGAAATTTGACCTTGTGGGTCCCATCTGTCATGGACTCTTTTAAATTTAGAAGAAGGTATCTGGATACTCCCATTTGGTCTTTGTACCAGGTAACTTGTTATAGCACATAGCCAACAACTGCAACTCAGAGAGCAACATCAATACAGATTTGAAATGTTTTATTGCTGGGTCATAAAGTTTTTGATAATAATAGAGAATTGAGTAAATAATTACCTACACAATACTTAAAACTTCACAGACTCAAAGCTTCCATAAACTTGCTTTGTAAAATGAGTTGCAATGATCTGCCTGCAGGCCCAAAGGTGCTTTCCAAAAGGCAACTGGAATTTTTCTCTTGATATTCTTAAATCAGTTAACAACCAACGTTCAGAGTGCTAACAGACCAGATGGCTGCAAAGAATATAAATTATTCCATTTCCCACCGTTCAGTAAAAACTGCTTCTTGGATGAGAAGCAAAATATTTTCAAGGAAAAACAACAACAGGAAAGTCCAGTTGAAAAGCATCTTTTGGGACAACCATGACCTGAATGATTGAGAATCTCCATGGACTAACTCCTTGCAGGAAAAAGGTAGAGCCACAAGAGTTGTCTAAAACAGTCCGGGACTTGAACACCTGAGAATTCAACAGGCTGGGAAAGGGAAAGAATAAGAATAAGGAACACACACCTGAAGAAGATCTGTCAAGGACCTGAAAGTTAGTTTTATATAGTTCCAGGGTAGGCTTGGCTTGCTTAGGGACATTGATGTCCTTTCCCTTCAAGGAAACATATTGATGGCCTTGGCTTGGCCCATTGTAGGCGCACCAAATTCTTGGGTTGGGTGTTCCACTAGAACCTGACCCTTCCATCAGTTCTCTGGCTTGTGGACTCATGGAGTTGTTGCAGATACCATATTGCTTGTTGGCTCTGTAGGCCAATAGCTACTCTGGCCTGTCCCTTCAACTTCAGTGGATTCAGAGGAGACCATAACATGTACTGATTCTTTGCTTCTTAGACTGCAACATTTGCTGTTTTGTCTTTCTATCTGGTGCTATCAGTAGCACTGACAGTAACCTGGCTTTGATCTCTCTGCCAATTCATTGAGGGCTCTTCTGTCTCTGTCACCATGGGTAACTTCTTTGCAATCTGACTTTGGACCGTACAAATATACCTTTGTGTCTTTCAATTCCTAGCTTCAAACACTTGGTAAGACATTGCCCACAAATCTTCCTTTTCATTCCTGGCATTGCCTAGAGTGTAAGAGAATAAATAAGCTATATTTATTTCCCCTAAACTGAGTTCAGCAGGACCATCTTTCCATTCTGAGATTCAAATATCACTGTAGCATGAGGTGATAAATTGAAGCTTTAAGTATGTGTCATTCCTTTCATCAGATACAGATGAGGCTGAAACTCCAGCAGTAGTAAGTAATGCCTGATATATCTTCTGGCTCCAGAGATTAAGACAAGAGAACATATCCCTCCCACCCTTTTTCCTAGTTGCTGAATCCAGTGGCAAATAGTTCACTGGAAATCTAAACCGGGAAACAAATAAACAAATGATTTGATCTCTGATCACTCATGTTCATGTCGGAAGCACCAAAACACTTTGTGACACTTCCACAGATGCCTCTCCAGATGTTAACTTGGAGGAGGATGGGCCAGTCCCAGGCGTTTCAGGAGAGGAGGTGGCTGATGGCTCTGAGGCGGGAGCTGTGAGTCCAAGCGAGGGGGACAACGATCAGAAGACCAGTTGGCTGAGAGTGATTTGGTTGAAGCCCAGCTGCAGGAGGACAACCCTGAGGCTTCAGGTGGGGAAAGCATGCAGCTGCAGCTGGTTAGTGATGAGAAGGAGAACCTGCCTTCTGTACTGATCCAAGAACATGCAGGGCAGAGAAAAGTCAGGAGCAGCTGAGGTCAGCCTGATTACTCCATGAGGAGGCAGCCTCATCCCTCTTGATGGGCTGCACCATAAACTGCCTATTTAGCACAGCAGACAGTTGGAGACAATGCTGGGAACAATGTGTTGTTCCCTGGTCATTGTGATTTCCTGCCTTGCTTTGGATTGACACTGCCTTGACTTTGGATTGTTGGACTCTTGACTTTTCTTGCCTTGTGAATCCTTTTGTATTGTGAATTTAATTTGTCTGGTGGACCTATCTTGTTTGGAAACTTTCATGTGTCTTGTGGACTCATTGGGCCATTGCTCCATGGACTAGCATTGGCTTGTTTTTGGCCGGACTCAATTGGGATGGTTTTAGTGAAGGGAATTGTTGGGGAATATTAATAAATATTATAAAACCACTAAGCCACCATCGTGTTGTTGCTTGCACCTGACACTTTCAGGATAAGCAATATTAGAAAAAAACATAAGAGTAAGAAAATAGTAAGTGAAATAAATTAAAGGAGAAGAAGTGTAGAAAATCCAGTAAAATCTCGTTTCTACCAACATCATTCATTATACTTCATATCTTTCTTTCTTGGAAAAGTTTTCCTGTTTCCACTGCATCTATACATTGCTTTATGCATGGTTGTTCTTTAAATTTTTGGTCTTTCTTTTTGAAAATTACAATAAGTCCATCCAAGCTTCATCCTTTTAATCCATTCACTCTTCCTTCATGGATTCGTTTTGTGATTTGCTCCTCATTAATCATCTCAATATGACCTCAATGTGCTATTTTCAGACGTTCTCCCACTTTCATATTCAGTCTATGCTCATTCAGCACTCATACATTTTTGACTGCATCCCTTGTTTTATCACATACATTGTTCTCACTGTTCTCAGCTTTTGTTTCTTTTGATATTACCAACTCTCAATTCCTTATAACCTTATAAGGCAGAAACAGGATGTTATATACAGCCATTTTGCTTCTTTCAACAAATACTCAGCAGTCCTTATACTACTCATTACCTTACTACCAATGTTTGTACTTATTAAAATGCCTCCATCCATCTCACCATCTTTAGCGCATATTCTACTAAGTAGACACATCCATCTACCTTTCACCATTTATGTACAACCTGTAATAATTTTATTTCCCCTGCGAAAACACATCCTGGTTTTTAAGACATTCATTTTCAGATTGCTATTCCTTGTTGATACAATGGATCTAAAATTTACAGAAAACCTTTTGACTTCTCGCTCAACAACATGACAACAGCAGCATGAAAAGGCAAACATTCATTTACATACCAACTAACACAATGTGTGGATATAGTGGTGTAAGAGTTAAAGTGTTGGAGTAGACTAGAAAGATCTGGTTTTAAGTCCAACCATTCTTGGTCCAGGAAACTCCCTTGTCCCAACTTACCTCACAAAGTTATTGTGGAGAAAAATTGGAGGAGTTCTAAATATGCTGCTTTGAACTTCTGGAGGAAAGGAAGGATGTAAAAAACAACAACGAGTCATTATAAGCATTAATTATATCCAGAAATAGATTAAATGACATTCTAATTTCCTATCAAAGTCTTTACAGATTAAAGTGAATAAATTAATGCATCAACGGGATCATTATTAAATAAGACTTGGGTTTGGTTCTGACTTCACTCAAAGTTTTGAGGAAACAAATTTTGGCATTTATTCAAAAGGCAAGAGAGACTGTCAGCCTAGAAAAACACAGCACAACCCAATATTGAGACCACATCAGTAGTGCTCATTTGTTTAATGCTGGGCCAAACTGCATGTTCTTGTTTCATTTTCCCTGTTGGTGATGATGACAAAATATTCTCACAAAATGTTCATAATCCCCATTCCCCGGTAGCTCTTCTGGAGCCATATTCCTCTTCACAGATGTTTAGCGCTTTAAATGTTTGAAGCACTGCAGATACACAGTCTACCTGAAATCTTTGTAACAATTTTGGAAAAGAGAAAAAAGGAAGGGTATGTGGGAGATTACCAGTCTGCGCCTGAGGGAAGTGTCAAACATGTCATCAGTCTTGAGTCCTTCATGCCTACACAAGATCTGAGTCCAGCCCACATTCCTGTGAATTCCTGTGTCTCTTATCTACCACCAATTTGCTTTGACTGTCTGAAGTTCAGATTCTTGTAGACAGCTTAAGCTTGCAATAAATCTTTACACCCATTTGAACTGCCTGGATCACCTGTTTCCCCCAGCATTTGACAGGGTGGTTGAAAACTGTTGTTAAGAGAAGAAGACAAAAATCCCAAATAAATGATAAAACATCAGGCTGAAGGAGCCAAGATTGACACAAGGAGTTACTTCAGAGCAGTGTGGGACTCAAATTTTTTTTTTACTACCGGTTCTGTGGGTGTGGCTTGGTGGGCGTGGTGTGGTGTGGCGGGCATAGCAGGGGAAGGATACTGTAAAATCTCCATTCCCACCCTACTCCAGGGGAAGGTTACTGCACAATCCCCATTCCCTCCCGCTCTAACCTGCTTTCCAGCTCCATTCTCCTGCGCAGGGCAACAAAAGAAGACCCAGCCGATCAGCTGGGACTCAGGAGGCAGAGAAGAGATGGGGGCGGGGCCAGTCAGAGGAGGTATTTCTGCTTCTCTGAACAACTCAACATTTCTGCTACCGGTTCTCTCCAACTGGTCAGAACCTGCTGAATACCACCTCTGCTTCAGAGTAATGTTTTTATTGTTGCTCACATATAGACAGAAATATTTCCACATTACCGCGCTTATCAGCCTAACTACTACATAGACTCTGTGAACTACTAGGCAGAGCCTGTCTTCACTCTCCTTCTACATACCAAAGACTCCAAGCTACGTTGTCTCTTTGCTCTCTGGGAAGGAGCCCCTCCCTCCTGCAACTATGGACTACCTTCTACCACATCAAGGGAATTCTGCATAGGAACCAAACCTCACCGCTCTTTTCTAAAAGTTCTTACTGTTCTTGGAGCAAAGGACGGGGTGGGTGGGATTAAAAAAAACAACCCCATAAAAGTCATGATTCTGATTGCAACCGAATGATCTTGTTTGCTATGTTTGGCATATTTTATTGATTTTATTGTCATTTTTTTGATTACTGTGAACAATCAGAGCCACATGAACTAAATATTTAATTCCTAGTAATAAAACAATACCTTTAATGTCCTTCTGATTCAACAACTTCTGATATTCTAGGTCCTTCAGAAGGACTTGAAAGGTGGAGAAAAATGCCACGTTCAGTCTAAACATCTGGCTGATTGTGACCAATTATAATAATTAGCCTTCTGAGGAAGATAGGCAATTAAGAAGTGTGAAATATAAATAAATCAATAAGCAAGCAAGCAAATAAATAATAAAATAATAAATAAAATAATAAATAAATATACACTGCTCCAAAAAATAAAGGGAACAGTTAAACAACACAATGTAACTCCAAGTCAAACACACTTCTGTGAAATCAAACTGTCCACTTAGGTAGCAACACTGACTGACAATCAATTTCACATGCTGTTGTGCAAATGGAATAGACAACAGGTGGAAAGCATAGGCAGTTAGCAAGACATCCCCAATAAAGGAGAGGTTCTGCAGGTGGTGACCACAGACCACTTCTCAGTTCCTATGCTTTCTGGCTGATGGTTTGGTCACTTTTGAATGTTGGCAGTGCTGTCACTCTAATGGTAGCATGAGACGGAGTCTACAACCCACAAAAATGGCTCAGGTAGTGCAGCTCATCCAGGATGGCACATCAATGCGAGCTGTGGCAAGAAGGTTGGCTGTGTCTGTCAGCGTAGTGTTCAGAGCATGGAGGCGCTACCAGGAGACAGGCCAGTACATCAGGAGATGTGGAGGAAGCCGTAGGAGGGCAACAACCCAGCATCAGGACCGCTACCTCCGCCTTTGTGCAAGGAGGGACAGGAGGAGCACTGCCAGAGCCCTGCAAAATGACCTCCAGTGGGCCACAAATGTGCATGTGGCTGCTCAAATGCTCAGAAACAGACTCCATGAGGGTGGTATGAGGGCCGGACGTCCACAGGTGGGGGTTGTGCTTACAGCCCAACACTGTGCAGGATGTTTGACATTGGCCAGAGAACACCAAGATTGGCAAATTCGCCACTGGGGCCCTGTGCTCTTCCCAGATGAAAGCAGCTTCACACTGAGCACATGTGACAGACATGACAGGGTCTGGAGATGCCATGAACGTTCTGCTGCCTGCAACATCCTCCAGCATGACCAGTTTGGCAGTGGGTCAGTAATGGTGTGAGGTGGCTTTTCTTTAGGGGGCCGCACAGCCCTCCATGTGCTTGCCAGAGGTACCCTGACTGCCATTAGGTACTGAGGTGAGATCCTTGTGAGACCATATGCTGGTGCGGTTGGCCCTGGGTTCCTCCTAATGCAAGACAATGCTAGACCTCATGTGGCTGGAGTGTGTCAGCAGTTCTTGCAAGACGAAGGCATTGATGCTATGGACTGGCCCACCCATTCCCCAGACCTGAATCCAATTGAGCACATTTGGGACATCATGTCTTGCTCCATCCACCAATGCCACGTTGCACCACAGACTGTCCAGGAGTTGGGGGATGCTTTAGTCCAGGTGTGGGAGGAGATCCCTCAGGAGACCATCCGCCACCTCATCAGGAGCATGCCCAGGCGTTGTAGGGAGGTCATACAGGCACGTGGAGGCCATACACACTACAGAGCCTCATTTTGACTTGTTTTAAGGACATTACATCAAAGTTGGATCAGCCTGTAGTGTTCTTTTCCACGTTAATTTTGAGTGTAACTCCAAATCCAGACTTCCATGGGTTGCTAAATTTGATTTCCATTGATAGTTTTTGTGTGAGTTTGTTGTCAGCACATTCAACTATGTAATGAACAAAGTATTTAATAAGAATATTTCATTCATTCAGATCTAGGATGTCTTATTTTTGTGTTCCCTTTATTTTTTTGAGCAGTGTATATTCAGAGTTTTCCTTGACTTCCTTCAGCAAGGATTCTTGACTTTTCTTAATATACTCATTGAGGCCATGCTCTTCCCCCTTTTCATATAGGTGAAACAAACTGTGGAAGAAGAAAAGTATGGCCTTATTTAATGACTACATTAAGTCATGCCAAGAACTCTAGGTGAAGGAAGTCAATAAAGGAAAGCTCTTAAAAACAATGAAGATGAAGGCTGAATATGGAAAAGAAACAACTGAAAACCAATTTGTAAATTGGAAGAACAAGGCAATGCATGGTCAATAATTTGGAGAATATAGAAGGAAAAGCCAGTTTAAAACCCCCACATGGAATTGGTTACGATTAGGAGAGTTAAGGAAAGAAATTGAAGGCTTTGTTTTAACGACTGAAGAACAAGCTTTGCCACCTGATTTCATAAAGACAAAAATTCAACACGTAATATGCAATGGTAATTATCCCCTTTGTAGTAAAAGGATGAAACAATTGACTATCAGTGTCTTCAATAAAACTTCACAAAATGACTACAAGCAGTGACCTGATCAAGTTTCCAAAATTCAGTCAGTCAGTCAGTCAGTCAGTCAATCAGTCAGTCAATCAGTCAGTCAATTTCTATAATCAATTAGTCAATGCAAACTGTGCATTGGAAACTTTGTCAGAGGTTTGGGTTTAAATATAGTAAAAACTACTGGAAACATCAAGTTGAGAAGGTTTTGGGAAATGAGCAGGTTAAGCTCTTATGGGACTTTAAGATCTAAACAGGCAGGCATCTTGTTCATAACATGCCTGATATAATAGTTATTAAAAAGAAAAAAACTCTGGTTCACTGATGTTTCTGTACCAGATGATGTTAGGATTGAAGAAAAACAATTGGAAAAAATTACAAAATATTGGGAGTTGGAGATTGAAGCTGAACACTTATGGAAAAAAGAAGTCTATTTTTATAGATCATGGAGCCTTCAGAGCAATACCTAAGGGATGCCCTCAACATCAAGAGATATTGAATTTATCAGACCTGGACGCACCAATTTTATTTAACAAAAACCCACCCTGTTTTGCATTGCCTATATTCTTAGACACCACATTAATCATTCTTAGCTCCTTGGTTAGGAATTGAATTATTAAGTTTCCACCCATTTTAGGCTGTGAATCTACCCTGTTTCCCTGAAAATATGACCTACCCTGAAAGTAAGTCCTAGCTTGATTTTTACACATGTGCCCTACCCACAAAATAAGCTCTAATTAAGACTCCAGAGTGGGCGGGTAAAAATGAAGCTAGGGTGTGGGTGGGGGGAGGGGGGGGTGGAGCTGCCCTACTACTTACCTTTGGACAGTTGTAGCCAGGGCTCACATACCACGACACCTGCCTCACCAGCCCATTTCTTCTGCAGCCGGCAAAACTGGCAAGGCTTTCCGGAAGGCCTGTGTAGCTGATAACAAAGCCCTGGATTGATCTGGAGCTCTGTTACTGGCTGCAGAGGCCTTCGGGAAAGATTTGCCAGCCACTGAAGAAGAAGTTCCTGAAGGCCTCTGACAGCAAAAAGGAGGCCGGGGGTGATGCATGCAAGTGAGGTTAGTCAGTGGATGACATCCCCCCAAAATAAGACCTGGTGCCCTTTTTGCTGTCAAAATATATATATATAAGGCAGGGTCTTATTTTTGGGGAAACACAGTAGCTATAGACTACCCATAGATAATAAAATAACCATACTTTTTTATAAAGAAGAAATGTTGATTAGATCATATGGTACCTTGGTTTTAGGAAGGAGACAGACTATTAAAAGCAAGGAGATAACAGATAATCAGAATGGAAAGGATCTTGTAGGCCATCTAATCCAACCCCCTGCCCAAGCAGGAGACCCTATACCATTTCTGACAGATGGCAGTCCATTCTCTTCTTGAAAGCCTCCAGTGATGAAGCTCCCACAACTTCAGAAGGCAAAGCTGTTCCATTGGTTGATTGTTCTCACTGTCAGAAAGTTTATCTCCTTATTTCCAGATTAAATCTCCTTGTTCAGTTTCCATCCATTATTCCTTGTCTGGCCTTCAGGTGTGCTTTAGAAAAGTGGTTGCCAATCAGTGGTGGGCCTTGAGAAAATGTTGGTGGACCACAGAGAAATCTCACCCACAGAGCACACCCCCCAAAGCAATTAATCCAGGCTGCACAGAAACACAAGGCTGCGCCACCCACATGGCTCGCAGGAATACTCCCCGCCCACTCACTCCTTACCAGGCAAACTTGCCTGCTAAAATTGCTATTTTTCCTTTTTCCGACCATCCTCTGTTCTGCTGTGCTGGGAGATTTAGATTAGCTAGGAAGCAGTAAATGGTTGGATTTCTTGCTTTCCAGCTAATCTTTAAATCTTCAGCTCTGCTTCCCTTAAGACTGAAGGTTTGCTTTCAAGCAAATTCAATGCAGACTCACAGCAAGCAAATTTGAGAGACTGAGCTAGCCGATGGCAAATAGATAGATCACTGAATGATTCTGTGAGCAACTCAATCTGCCTGCTTTGCCTGATTTTGGGTAAAAAATGCTTTTTTTAATAAAAAAAATCAATATTTACATGCATGGTGTGTTGTGAGTTAATTTTGTGAGTTTGCTTGCAAGCAAATTTTATGAGTTTGCTTACAAGCAAATTTTATGTGACAGACTGAGCTAGCCAATGGCAGATAGATAGATCTCTGAATGAATCTGTGATTCTGTGAGCAACTCAATCTGCCTGCCTGCTTTGCCTGATTTTGGGTAAAAGTTGCTCTCTTTTTTTATAAAAAATTCAATATTTATATAAATATTTATAATATTTACATACAAGCCATGCCTAGCCAGTCACATGACCACCAAGCCACACCCACAAATTAGGCCATGCCCACAGAACCGGCTAGTGGTCCCTGGGATCTAAAATTATGAGTCTGGTGGTCCCTGAGGTCCAAAAGGTTGGCGACCCCTGCTCTAGACCAATCCCCTACTCAAGCAGAAGTTCCTATATTATTTCATACAAGTGACTGTCCAGTCTCTTCTTAGAAGCCTCCAGTGATGGAGGAGCACCCACAATTTCTGGAGGAAAGCTGTTAATTGTCTTCACTGTCAGGAAATTTCTCCTTATTTCTAGGTTGCTTCTCTCCTTGATTTGTTTCCATCCGTTGTTTCTTGTCTTGCCTTCTGGTACTTTGGAAAATACGTTGACCCCCTCTTCTTTGTGGCAGCCCCTCAAATACCGGAATACTGCTAATCATGTCACCCTTAGTGACATGATAGCCATATTGATATACCAATTGATATAAACATCAATTGAAACCTAAACAACCATTTTATCAAGAAATATGGTGTGAGACAGATTTCTTTTCTTTACATGCAAAAAAAAAGTCCCACGTTCAGGGACAATCTGAAAAACATCCCAAAAAGCAAATGTCCATGGAGATTCTCAGTCCTCCAAGTCATGGATGTCCCAAAGGTGCTTTTTTTTTTTTTCAAGAGGCAACTGGACTTTTTTGGTTTTTACTTTTGAAGACATTTTGTTTCTCATTTGAGAAGCTTCTTCAACTCTGACTGGATGGTGATGAATGGAAGGATTTACACTCATTGCAGACAGCTGGTTGCTCTTGCAAGGAATATAAATCTGCAAGGAATATAAATCCTTCCATTCCCCACCATCCAGTCAGAGCTGAAGAAGCTTATTGGATGAGAAGCGAAACGTCTTTGAAGAAAAACCAGAAAGTCCAGTTGCCTGTTGGAAAAAAAAAAACACCTTTGGGACATCCAAAAAAATCAGGTTAATGGGGGAGGAAACTCTTCTCTGGAATAGATGCAGATGAGCTAGATGGGGAAAAAATAATTTCATCTGACCAAAAACCTAAAACCTTTTTTGGGGGGTTGCTTGAAATTAAATCAGAGCTGGTTGTTTTTTTTCCCATGTGCTCAGCAATGAATTCTGCAGAAAAAGGGTGGATATGCACTGATTGACTGACTGTCCATTTCCTCCCACTGAGGTTTGCATTATGAAATTGGGATATGATAGATAAATCAGACCAGATTGGTGGGTTTGAGCAGAGCTGGGGAGATTTGCATAAAAATCAGCAAAGTCTTTTTAATTTGCTTTCTATGCAATGCACCAAAGTTTCCCCCAAATTGGTGGTTAAAACATCTCAAGAATAATTGCAGGAATTGGGTATGTCTCGTTTAATGAAAAGAAGGACTTGGGGTGATGTTATAGCAACCTTCCAATATTTGAAGGGCTGCAACAGAGAAAAGAGGGTCAATCTATTCTCCAAAACATTGGTTGCCAACCAGTGGGCCGGGACCACTGATGGTCCGTGAGAAAATTTTGGTGGTCTTCAGAGAAATGTCACCCCATAAAGCATCCCCAAAGCAATTAATCCAGGCTGCGCGGGGACACAAGGCTGCGCCACCCACATGGCCCATGGGAACACAAGGCTTGCGTTGCATGCATTGTGAACAACATGAGGTAGTGAGGGAAGGGAGGAAAGGGTGGAGGGGGAACTTGCCCCAAGCACCCCACACGCCGCCTGGCCACTTCTTCCCTCTGCTTTTGGCTGCACGTAGGATAGCAGCAAAGTCTTTCTTTCTCTCCCTCAAACTCCGCCAGAAATGAGTCTTTGGGACCCTGAAAGGCATTCTGCTCCAAGAGGCTGTGCCAGTGTGACAAGTCTCACAAAGGCTCATTTCTGGCAGAGTTTGGGGAAGAGAAAGAAAGACTTCTGCTGCTTCTGCTGCTTTCCTTGAAGCCAAAAGTCTCTCTGTTTCCCCCTGAGAAAGGAGCTGGAGACGGTATCCTGTGAAAGAAGAGAAAGTTATTGAAAGTAAAAGTTCTTCTTGGTCGACCCAGGGCTTTGAGATTTATCTAATTTAATTCCTGGAAAAGATGGTTTTCTGATGATTTCTTCCACAAGAGAAAAAAAAAAGCGGCTATTTTGAGGTGCTGAAGGAAAGTTTACTCTCCCTCCCGACGGAATTAAGCCGGAAGGGAGAGGATAAAGAAAATTTATAAATTTGGACCTTGTTGGAGGAGATGCCTTGAAGACTTGAGGACAGAAATACAATCTTAATAAGGCTTTAAAATATAGACTTGGATTCTTTTTTTTATTTGTTTGATACCACCCTGGAAGAGGAAGGGGGAATCTTGGCTTGCTTGGATTTATTGAGGATTGTGGATTTTGGGATTGTTTTGCCTTTCTCTCGGAATATTTGGTTGGTGTAAGAAGAAAGAGGAATAAAGAAAAGAAAAGATTTATTTATAATGGCTTTCCTTTTTGAAGACCTGAGGGATGAATATGAGCAAATAAAAGCAATCTGCAAAGATGGCATGGAAAAAGCTTTTCTATTCCTAGAAATGGCGCTGGTCAATTACCAACAGACAATGGAACAGATGGAAACGGAAGAAGAACAACAAGGAAGAGACGAAGACGCCATCTTCATTGAATCCCAAAACTTATCTAAGGAAGAAGGAAGGAAGAGAGCAAGGAAAATGAAGGACTTAAGATCTAAAAAACATTTGAGAAAGAGAAAAATATGATGCAAAGTAAATATAATGATAACAAACAAGAGAAAAAGGGAGCGCAACAGAGAAGGGATCCCAGCAAGGCAGAGGTTAGAAGAAGAAGGGGGGTAGGAAGATTTGGTGGGGGAAGAAAGAAAGGGGAAAGGCGGAGAAAAGCCTCAAAGCTTTAAAATTGGATGGGAGAAGAGGGATTTTTTTTTAGAGACAAAGGATGAAATATAATTTTCTGTAAGAAAGATTCTGCTAAGGTACAGAAGATGGTATTGTAACATTTATATTTGAAATAGTAAATTAGAATGCTTTAAGATTTAATAAGAAATTAAAATGTTGAAGTTTTTATTAATGATTGATTTTTAAAATGTAATAAAATATTGAAGGAAAGGAGGATACAATGTATTTAAACATTTTTGGTGGATAGAATGTACCAAGCAGAACCAAATTGGGTATTTGTTATGTTGAATGTTAATTTTACTAACTTAGGGGGAGGATAGAAAGGCATCATACTCTGATTAGTGATTTCAGGAGAAATTTTTCTTTTATTATAAGAAGAGATAGAGGGATAAATGAATGGGCAAAAGATACAAATTTAATGATTTAATTAAGATGGATTAAATAAGATAGAAATGTGAAGAGTGATATGTGCTATTATTTTAGCCCATGCAAAGAGAGGTAACTGGGGCCAAGGTACTTTACTAAAAGATTTTTTTTATGTTTGTTTGTGTTTGTTTGTGTTTTATGAGAATATTGGGGAAATTATTGTAGAAAAACAGGGAAAGATTCAATATGTAATGATTTGTTTGTTGTTGAAACTTTTAATAAAACTTGTTTAAAAAAAAAAAAAAAAAATCAGCAAAGTCTTTTTAATTTGCTTTCTATGCAATGCACCAAAGTTTCCCCCAAATTGGTGGTTAAAACATCTCAAGAATAATTGCAGGAATTGGGTATGTCTCGTTTAATGAAAAAGAAGGACTTGGGGTGATGTTATAGCAACCTTCCAATATTTGAAGGGCTGCAACAGAGGAGAGAGGGTCAATCTATTCTCCACAACATTGGTTGCCAACCAGTGGGCCGGGGACCACTGATGGTCCGTGAGAAAATTTTGGTGGTCTTCAGAGAAATGTCACCCCATAAAGCATCCCCAAAGCAATTAATCCAGGCTGCGCGGGGACACAAGGCTGCGCCACCCACATGGCCCATGGGAACACAAGGCTTGCGTTGCTTGCATTGTGAACAACATGAGGTAGTGAGGGAAGGGAGGAAAGGGTGGAGGGGGGGAACTTGCCCCAAGCACCCCACACGCCTCGCCTGGCCACTTCTTCCCTCTGCTTTTGGCTGCACGTAAGGATAGCAGCAAAAGTCTTTCTTTCTCTCCCTCAAACTCCGCCAGAAATGAGTCTTTGGGACCCTGCAAGGCATTCTGCTCCAAGAGGCTGTGCCAGTGTGACAAGTCTCACAAAGGCTCATTTCTGGCGGAGTTTGGGGGAAGAGAAAGAAAGACTTCTGCTGCTTCTGCTGCTTTCCTTGAAGCCAAAAGTCTCTCTGTTTCCCCCCTGAGAAAGGAGCTGGAGACGGTATCCTGTGATCCCAAATAAAGAAGGTTCAATCCGTAGGAAAACGGGGTGGGAATTTTCCTGAAGACTTTTTTTTTTTATTTTCCCACGGCCTCTGGTCCTTGGGATTTAAAATTATGACTTTGGTGGTTCCTGAGGTCCAAAAGGTTGGCGACCCCTGCTTTAGAAAATAGCTTGACCCCTTCCTCTCTGTGGCAGCCCCTCAAATATTGGAAGACTGCTATCATGTCTCCCCTGGTCCTTCTCTTCCCTAGACTAGCCATGCCCAGTTCCTGTAACTGTTCTTCATATGTTTTAGTCTCCAGTCCCCTCATGATCCTGGTTGCTCCTCTCTGTGCTTTTTCTAGAGTCTACATACATACAATGAGGAGAGTGTTTAACTCTCTCCCATGCAGCCTCAAAATAAATTATGCAAAGCTTAAAATTATGCAAAACTCCAAAAGAGCTGCTGAGCCAAAAGTCAAATAACTGGGCTTGGGAAGCTCATTGGAAGGCCTTTGATGCCATAAGGCTACAAAGAGGTCAACACAAATATCAGATTGATGCCATGCTTCTGTGTGGAAGAGATCTTAGGCCTTCAATAAGTCACCTAAAAACAGTTTCTCCAAGTTTGGAGTTTTCAGAAGTTTACATTTTGCCTAGAGAAGAATTACAAGCTTAAAAGTTTTCCCACTCTTCTCTAATTGTTCACTTCACCCAACAAAAAGTATCTTTAATACAGATCCTGCAAAATAAGCCAGGTCTCAACACTTTGAGGTAGACCAGATTTGAACACTGAAGTCACAAGTACCAAAATTACCTTTATTACAGAATTACACTAACCGAATCTTGCAACTCGGAAGGTGCCTCCCTTATCCTGGCTTTTATCCTAAAGAGAATGAGGGAGGGTCATATCTGACTCGTTATTTCAAATTACAGGTAGTCCTCGACTTACAACTGTTCATTTAGTGACGGTTCGAAGTTACCATGCCACTGAAAAAAAACGGCACAACCATTTTCCAAACTTACCACCATGGTCATGTGATCAAAATTCAGCCACTTGGCAACTAACTCATATTTATAACAGTTACAGAATCCCAGGGTCATGTGGCCACTTTTTGGGGCCTTCTGACAAACAGAGCCATTAGGGAAGCCAGATTCAATTAACAACTATGCTACTAATTAAACAACTGCAGTGATTCACTTAACAACTGTGCCAAGAAAGGTCATAAAATGGGGCTAAACAACAACTGTCTCACTTAGCAACAGGAATTTTGGGCTCAATTGTGGTCGTAAGTCGAGAACTACCAGTACATTTCTCCCTAGGACTCAGATTTCTCTTCTCAGGCCAATGCCTTGGCTACAGCTCTTCTTCCTCTTCCTGGAGCTTATTCTCACAATCCATTACACCAGTATGTTTTATTTTCTATGTCACTGCAATGACCTTTTAGTGAGAGGCAAGTTGTAAATATTTGCTTAATAAAGAAAGTTTGGTCTAATTTGTCTTATCTGATAATACAGATCACTCCTTTGAGCAATCACAGAAAGTAAGGATACATGTTTACACACAAACACACACACTTGCATACCGCAGATATGCATAGGTGTTATTCAGTGCAAAAACATGATTAAGCATCTGCTTCACTGAAGTTAGCAACATTTGGGAAATTGTTTTAACATTGCTCTTGTCTGTGTTCATGTAAGATTCAGTTGTGCTATCAGGGAAGAAGTTGCTGTGCGGAAATGCTCCCTAATATCTCTTTAATTTCCAGCATCACTTAATAGTCAGACTCACAAATCAAATCATAGGTTCTAACCCAGGTGTACCTCTCTAATTATGGGTTAATTTAGTGGCAAAAGGAAACCAGGCCGCCAAAGAACACAGTACTATCAAAGCTGACACCAGCCAGAAGTAGTGCAAGATCAGAAAATGTGGACAATTGGATGACTTCTTCTTCTTCTTCTTCTTCTTCTTCTTCTTCTTCTTCTTCTTCTTCTTCTTCTTCTTCTTCTTCTTCTTCTTCTTCTTCTTCTTCTTCTTCTTCTTCTTCTTCTTCTTCTTCTTCTTCTTCTTCTTCTTCTTCTTCTTCTTCTTCTTCTTCTTCTTCTTCTTCTTCTTCTTCTTCTTCTTCTTCTTCTTCTTCCTCCTCCTCCTCCTCCTCCTCCTCCTCCTCCTCCTCCTCCTCCTCCTCCTCCCCCCTCTTCTTTTCTTCCACCTCTTCCTCCTTGTCCCAGAACCTGAAGGTTTCTACACAACCATTTTGTGTACAGCAGAATGAAACTAGTTGCAGTTCCATATCTGTTCTGTTTTACCCTACTTCTGCCAGGGAAGGGGCTGGGAACCAGCTCTTGTTAATGAAAAGCAAAAATGGTTCAGGATTTCAGGGCCCATGAAATCAGCCAGATGTCTCATCAATGTATAAATCCACAGCTTCAGGTGTTTCTACAACTGCAGTTTCAGGATTAGAGCACTGACCTACCTTTACAAGATTGTACATAGACTTATCGCAATCCTATTTGCGCTTGGAAGGATCCAAAAACCATTCAGCTGTTGTGCTTGACATGAACCCTGCTCACAGCTTTTCCAATTCCAGCTGGTGATTGTAACTGTCTTTGCGTGCTAGAAGTGCTACTTCAAAGAGTGTGCTTTCATGCCAGCATCTGCTGCTCTTCCAGTAAATGTGAAGATTCTTTAGTTTTGCAGCCATTTTCTCTCCAAAGCCTTTTTTAAAATCTGCCAAGCAGTTTATGGATTTTAAATGGTATCTCAATCTGATTTAGTAAAATGGTGGGGGTATTTTTTTTGTAACTGCTGTTGCAATATAATAACAATACAAACGTGGCACTTTAACTGTAGTGGAACAGGGGACAGTGTGTATAATTGACATGGTGACACTATGGGACAAGGGTCTTCAAACTTGGCACGTTTAAGACTTGTGGACTTCAACTCCCAGAATTCCTGAGCTAACATGACTGGAGGAGGAATTCTGCGAGTTGAAGTCCACAAGACTTAAAGCTGTCAAGTTTGAAGACCCCTGCTGTGGGACAATAGAATTGATCTGACCCAGCCTTTGTAAGTAATGATAAGATGCTTACTCGTGAGTAAAACAAACCCCCTTTTCAAAACAGGGCAGGAACAGTCTTTTTATTCACATGGATAAATAAAAACCAAATGTAATTAGTCCCAACAAACCTGGTTCTGGCCAAGGAATCCAAATTGCTTGCTGTATACTAGAAAATGAACAGCTGTCTGCGACAACCGGCCACTCCCAAACCTCTACTATTTATTTCCCAGCCAGGGAGGGGCTGGCTAACATCCGCATCTGCTTTTCCCTGAGAGCCGGCTTATTGCTTTCCTTTGCTCGCCTCTCCTTTCTGCGCATACGTGCATCTGGGATGGGCCCCATCTGTTCCTCCCCCTCACTCAACTCAGGCCCTGAAGACAGCTGCCTCTCCACCTGGGGGAGGATGGAAGGCCCCGGCTCTGCCTCTGTCCATGATGCTGTTTCCTTACCAGAGCCTTCCAAAGGCTCCGAAGCTGCCCCAGGCTGCCCCTCAACTTCCTCCTTGTCTGACTCTGCTGCTAGCTCTGCTGGCAGCCGACAGGCCACAACAAGAACCGAATACCTAGCCTTAGAGAAGATCACAAAGAATTAAGATCTGAAAAATCGAAGTTGAAAAGATTATAGCATAAACTGGCCATGGGGGATGGGTTCCCAGTGGTTAACAGCATACTAGGTGCCATATCAATAAAATCTTGGATGACATTTAGAAAATCTGCATATTGACAACATTTCCATCTGTCAAAAGACCACACAGCTTGGATCTGTACATATACTACACTGATTCATTATGACATCCTAGGTTCTTGGGGAAAAACTTGATGTATACGAAGGCCAAGACCAGCAAAGGAATTGGTAGCTGTGATTTCATGTTGTGCATATAATAATATGAGATCTGCTTTGGCGGTTAGTTATCCAGTTATCCAGTGGAGAAGCCTGGGCACTGAGTCAAGACTAAAGCCCTACTCCAGCCAGGATTATATCATACAGTAAAATTACAGTTATAATGATGGCACAAATTCATGCCTTTATGGTGACCCCAAGCGTGTTCCTAGAAATGTGCCATTTATGCAGCCCTTTGCAATCAAAAGTGGTCCAGTTAAGAGAAGTAGCACCTCCTGGTTGCCATCAACATTGTAATACTGGGAATCTCTTTTTGATGGATCTTTGATCATGCCAATCATTCCATGCATTTGTGCAGCTTCAGTGCTGAGGTGTACTTGCTTGATTAATGGCAATTCTAGGCTGTTGTGTAACTGTGTTCCTGGTGTCATCTTGTTCATGGTCCCAGTGAATGCTTATGGATAATGCAAACATTTAGATAGAGCTGTCCTAAGATTTGCTTTGAAAATTTGCTTCCCCCTCTGCGAAAGAAGCTTTTGACTTCCAGCTTTCTCATGTTTGCAAATTAGTCTTTGGTGGTGTTTTTGAACTTCCTCGGTGATGGTTGTAGGTGGTCCTGGATACCATGCTGATGTTGCTTCATTCACACCTTCTTCTGCCTCAGAAGAATTCTCTTGTTTCCCCATCAGGAAAAGCTGCATGAGAAAAGTGTTGTGATGATTCCTTTATTTGGAATTACATGCACATTGGGAAGGTGAACACCACACTGAATGACTGTCTCTCTAGCAATGAATAGCAAAATTTTCACAAACACTCTTTTTGTAATTTTATCCCAAGAACATCACACTCCATTCATAAAATTTCTGTGAAAACAACATTCTCATCTGAAAGAAACGTTGAAAAGCAATTCTCATTCATTAAATTAAATGAGAACAGTAGGGAAAAAAAATATGCTCAACGTCTCAGTTTTATACTGTTTAAAATCAGACCCCTGTGGTGGCTGGATACATAGTCCCTCACACCCATTATTTTTGATTTCAAGATCGTTGCTGTTAATCATTGCATTAAAAAGTCTGCAATTTCAACAGCGACTGTACTCTCCACAGGCCATTCTTCACATGCAGAGCAGGGGTGGGATTCTACCAGTTTGCACCTATTCGCTAGAACCGGTTGTTAACATTCTAAGCAGTTTGGAGAACCGGTTGTTAGAAGAAATTACTGGCCTAATCCTATAAGGAAGGCAGGAAGGAAACATTCTGGTGTTGCTTACAGAAACTGCCTCTCTGTTAACCCTTATTACATTCTTGGCAGGACTAGACTTCCCGTCTCAGGAACTTCTCTGGAGGTTTTTTTCCCTTCCTTTGCTGGTAATTTGCTTGTGTGGAGTGACCATTCAAAGTTACAATGGCACTGAAAAAAGCGACTTATGACCATTTTTCACACTTACGACTGTTGCAGCATCCCCACAGTCATGAGAGGCCAGGCGAGGAGATGTGTGCCTCGATGTGAGTGATATTGAGTTGGCCATGCCCAGCCAATAACATGACCACCAAGCCACATCTACCCAGTCGCATGACCACCAAGCCACGCCCACCAACTAAGCCACGCCCACAGAACCGGTTGTTAAAAAATTTGAATCCCACCCCTGATGCAGAGTATAATATGGTCCAGTTGGTATTAACATGGGACTACAGATTTAAGATGGTTGGAGGTCTGATCAAGCTGTGGTGAAACACCACTGAGAAGTTCTGTTTCTCCTAGGCAGGAAAGGAGGCAGAGTAAAGTTCTGAGGCGGGACAGTCTGGTTAGTTGTTGAAAATATGAAATAAAAGAGAAGTAGAATAATCTCTAGGCTATGAGAAATGTAACCATCCATTTTCAATGATAAAAAGTTATTTGGCACTTCTATACATGTAATTTTAGCCTGGCTAAACATGACAGGTTCATTCTCCAATTCCTCCTAAATCCATAGTACATAAATCCACTGTCTACTTTGCGATGACAGTTATCATCTGTTGTGAAACTCAATTTTATTTCTCAGATCCCTGGCTGGCCTGCTGATTGAGAAGGGCTCTCTTGAGTTGCATGAAGTTGGTCAAAATTGGACACCAGGTTTTTTTTATAAGATAACTCAATATCTGGGAAAAAGGCTCACGTTCAGAAAGGAGGCAAATGCAATCTAAATGGATAGTGGCAATCTTTAAACAGAGGAAGAAATGCTTACCTTAGCAGAGGTGTCTACAGGGTGTTGTCAAATAGCTAACACTATGGCTGTGACAGGGTGATCGACCCTCCATTTGTTTTCTAAGTGAAACATACATCAAATCCAGATAGAGCTTTGATCACAATACTGTAGCTGCCATTCCGTTTTGTTTTTTTTAACCACATCCTGTGGATGCCCATGTAATCCAGAAAGTGTTTTAAGTGCTCTTTGGTGGCACCTAGACGATTTCCTCTAAAAAGTCAAGAGAAGAGGTAAAGTATGACTGTGGGGATACCTAGTCATCCAGGTCATGGTTGTCCTAAAAGTGCTTTTATTCAAAAGGCAACTGGACTTTCTTGGTTTTTGCTTGAAGACATTTCGTTTCTCATCCAAGAAGCTTCTTCAGTTCTGACTGAATGGCAGAGAATGGAAGGATTTATATTCCTTGCAGTCATCTGGTCATTAGCATTCTTTCTGAGAATTGTTGAGACCACTTGGAGGTTTATCTGTGCTCTCAGGGTCACCTGAATAGTGCAAATGGGCGTGGAACCTTATTGGAATTGCTAAAAGGACTGTGTTATAAATCTGTACCCTGAGGGCACAGATAAACCTCCAAATGGCCTCAATGACTCTCAGACCAGATGACTGCAAGAAATATAAACCCTTCCATCTTCCACCATTTATTCAGAACTGAAGAAGTTTCTTCAGTTGAAAAGTGAAACGTCTTCAAGCAAAAACAAAGGAAGTCTAGTTGCCTTTTGAAAAAGCATGTTTGAGGGAAGGTATGAGTTGGAAAATGCATGGTTCATGGGTAGGCAATATTTGAAGGCTGAAGGGTTAGATTTCAACCTTCCCAGATTTTGTGGGACCAGGGAGTCTTCGACTTACAACCATATGTTTAGTGACTGGTTAAAGTTACAACGGCAATGAAAAAAATGACTTATGATCATTTTTCACATTTATGCAGCATCCCCATTGTCACGTGATCAAAAACGGGGATGTATTTATGACAGTTGGACTCTCCCAGGGTCATGTGGTCACTATTTGTAATCTTCCCAAGCTTCTGACCAGCAAAGTCAATGGGGGAAGCCAGATTCACTTAACGTCCACCAGTTTCCCTTAGCAACTGTTAATATGTTAATGAATGTTTTTCCCTGCCAAATGTTCCCAGGCTATACAGTATATTTTTTCTCTCTGAAACAATGAAGCTTGGATAGCCCCCTAGAAACAGGAGGAAAATCTGTATTATTTCCCACCCCCCATGAAACTGAGACTTCCAGTACTTAAATAGATGTACTTTGAAAAGCATCCATGAAAGAGACCTAAAACAGGATGGACACCTTGTATTGCAGGCCCAATTGGCAAAAGAAAGCTCAAGACCACATAGGTTGGAAACACGTGGAAGAGGTCTTCATCCTACAGTGGATATACAATGGCTAGAATGATGATGATGATGATCATACATCATTTAATTTATGGTTAAGGATGGATCTGATTGCTTAAAGTCATAGTATTACTTACAGTCACTGTTGCCTTAGTAACATAATTCCTTCACACAGCCAACCGTACCCATGCCTTTCAATTAATAGCAATTCCTTATTTTGGCATCTGTGTTAAAATGCAAAATGGTTCATTGAACACTAATGGTGGGTGGGTGGGTTTCTATCATTCAAAACAAGAACTGTAAAGAATAAGAAAAAAAAAAGAAAAATATTTTTTCTTCTTCGCTTACTTGAGTCTTTAAGAGGACTATAAATAGGATTTACATCAGCCCCTGAAGCAAATAAGGACAGAGTAAAAGAAAAAGGAGGTCCAGTTCTCTGGATTTGGTCATAGAGCTGAAGGAGCCATTAAAGCCACAAAGATCTATCCCTGCCCAGTGTAAGAATCCAGATTAAGTATTCTCAACAGGCAGTTGTCTATTCTTTGCTTGAACAAATCCATAGTTCCCTGCTTTTTCTGTTAGAGCTTTTGCCCCATTAATGTTCAAATTTATTTTGACTTTCTGTAAATTAAATTTATTATCTGACAGAACAAAAGAGAACAAGTCCTGAGTTTTTCCCCTATGCCATCCTTTAAATATCATATCCTCCTTCAGTGGCCCTTTCTCCAAGTTCAATAGACTAGCTTCTTCCATCTTTTTTTAATAGGAACCAGTTTCTTATTTCCTGGCTGTTCTCATTGCAATTTTCTGAATTCATACCGAATTATTAAAATATGGGTCCAGAACTGGACAGGCTTCTTCAGATAAGTGGACCCGAGGCACAATAAATTGAGATGTTTAATAGGCATCCAAACTTCCACCATTCTTATTAACATTTTTCATTAGCTACCTTGTGTAACATAGTCTTTCTTTTTGGTGTACCCTTCTTTCTTCTTGGGGATTTTGGCTCGCGATTTCCAGTTCTGGCTATGGATTATTGTAATTCACTTGACTTCTGATAAAACTATACCTTTTGCAACAAATGGAGTCAAGGATTGTTTCTGCTTAGGAATTCAAGCTGAAGCAGGTCTGACGCCTCCATTCTTACCTGCCCAAATGTTGAACTGTCTAAAGATGTATTAAATTGATTAAACTGATTGATTAAGCAATTGCAGAATCTCTGAAACATGTTGTGATTCCATACAGTATTTTTTACGATGCAATTTGAGTGACAAATGTTGTTGAGAATATCATCCTACTGTGCTTCATTGAATTTTGTTAATGGCTTGGGTTTGTAATTATTTCATAGCCTGCAATTTGCCTTTCTGAGCCGTCATTCACTCAGCTTATTAGGATATGATTTATCCTAGAAACTTCATTGGAAGTGTTAATCACAGTGTCAAGACTGAAAATTAAAACATGCTCATCAGGATACCAATAATGGAATTTCCATTTTCTTTCTGCATTGAGATGCAAATTAACATGACACTCAATTTCATTGCTGAAATCCTAAATCAAGTAAATAAACACACAAACACACCACTTCTGTCTTGCATTAATGGGGAGAAGTTTCTGAAAGACCAACAAAAAGGTTGGAAATATGAACTAAGAGATTGAATTTAGTAGCTGGAACAGTGAAGTGGATAATAGGCCAGAACACACAGTCATAGTTGATTAGTTGGAGAGTGCTGACTCCTGCAAGAAACAATCTTTGCTATGTTAGTATTTTCCTTCCTTTTTCTTCTGTGTGTTCTGTATACAGTATACTGATTAATTTCATCTCATGATATTCCTGTGTTCCTGACTATCTTGTGTTCTTTCTTTCTGGATGATGACAGACTGCTGTAAGTTTGAACGTGTTATATATGTATATGTCTACAAGTTTGTGTTAGTGTCTCTGACTTCATCTGAACAGCTGCTGTGCCATTCCTTGACATGAACCTCAGAAAACCTCAGGAATTTACTCCTAAAAGGGCATCTTACCTTCAGTTTTTGAATAATTTCTTCAGTTTTTTAATAATATGGAATCTCGACATCTCAGGCAATCTTAAGAAATCTCAGAAGATTTTGGTAGGCACACAGAACCATAAAAAATGGCTAACTCCTGGGCTAACAAAAATTGAATTAAACCAACTGGTACTATTTCGGAGGACTTAGGTAAATTTATATCAGATATCAAGTGTTTAGGAACTTGGACAATCTGGTTTATAATAGAGTTCGTGAGAAGAAATTGTGGATCCTGGTAGATCACAGATTAAGCGTGAGCAAGCAGATGTCAAAAAAAGTGCTGCAGAGTGCTGCAGATGTCAAAAAAAGTTAAAGCACTCTTGGGATCAATAATGTCAAGAACATGGGAAAACACAGGTAGTCAGGTTAGTCAGATTTCACCTGGAATACTGGTTCCAGTTTTAGTCATCACAATACAGAAAATGTATTGGGAAATATGCAGAAAAAAAGCAACATAGATGGTGAGGAGTTAGGAAGTTAAATTCTAAGACTTAAAGAAATTAGGTAATTCTAGGAAGAACAACTAAAAGGACTGGGCATGTTTAGCCTAAAAGAATAGAAGACTAAAAGGAGACATGAGAGCAGCTTTCATATATTTGAAGAACTGTTACAGGGAAGAGAGTGTGGATTTATTCTCCTTAGCTATTAAGGGGAGCCAATGGATGGAAGACTCACAGAGAGAGGTCCAAACTCAAATAAGGAGGAACTTCCTGACTATGAGAGTTATTGAGCAAATGTAACAGCTTGCCTTCTGAAATCACGGGCAATCCAGAGGTGGTATTCAGCAGGTTCTGACCAGTTCTAGAGAAGCGGTAGCAGAAATTTTGAGTAGTTCGGAGAACTGGCAAATGCCACCTCTGGCTGACCCTGCCCCCATCTATTCTCTGCCTCCCGAGTCCCAGCTGATTGGCTGGGTCTTCTTTTGTTGCCCTGCACAGGAGAACAGAGATGGAAAGCAGGTTAGTGGGGTGAGGAGGGAATGAGATTTTGCAGTAACTTTCCCCCAGGAGTGGGGAGAGAATGGGAATTTTACAGTATCCTTCCTCTGCCATGCCCACCAAGCCACACCCACCAAGCCACACCACGCCCACCAAGCCATGCCCACAGAACCGGTGGTAATATTTTTTTTTAATCCCAGCACTGGGGCAATTGGTTATTGGAGGTTTTCAGGTTGAACAACCATTTGTCTGTGATGGTCTGAGAACTTCTGGAGAGCAGTTTGGGCTAGAACAGGGACCCCCAGCTTCTGAGTCAGGGCCCACTAGTGGACCTTGAGCTGTTTGTAACAGGGCCACAGAAACAAGGGGCTTGTGTGAGCAATGGGTGAGCATGTGCCTGCATGCTCCATTTTTGTGAGTGGCAGGTGGGCATGTGCACTACTCACGCAAATAGAGGTGTGTGTATGAGAGCTTGCCAACTGCTTCTCCAGAGCCATCCCCTCCCCTCCCCCACACCAATCTGCAAAGTCAGAGAAGGTTGAGGAGGTCTGGACTAGAAAACCTCCAACCTCCCTTCCAACTCTTGTCTTCTACCATTCTATGGCAAATATGAACTATGATTCCACTTACGATCCACTTAACAACGGCAGCAAAGGTGGTGTTCAGCAGGTTCTCTCATACCACCTCTGACTGGCCCCGCCCCCATCTATGCTCTGCCTCCCGAGTCCCAATGATCAGCTGGGTCTTCTTTTGTTGCCCTGCCCAGGAGAACGGAGCTGGAAAGCAGGTTAGTGGGATGGGGAGGGAATGGGGATTTCCCAGTAACCTTCCCCTGCCTCGCCCACAGAACTGGTAGCAAAAAAAATTGAATTAACTTAACGACTGCGGCCAAAAAAGTCAAAAATGGGGCAAAATTCACTTAATAACTGTCTTGCTTAGCAACAGATATTTTGGGCTCGATTGTGGTTGTAACCTGTAAATCTTCATTCTGGATATGTCGATGAGAGTTCAGGAGTGTTGAGAGCCCACTGAGAGCCCACATGTGTTTAACACGGCAGAGCCTAGATTTGTATTTCTACTTATTACCATTTTCAGTGATGCTGAGAAGGCCCTAAGATCACGCTGCCAGATCTGATGAAAAATGAGCTATTTTCAAGTCCATCTCTTCATGGACTGTTTTCATTCGCATTGGTTAAGGACCCCGTTTGCTTTCCTCCCTGTTCTGTTCCAATAAAGTTGCACTTTATGTCATGTCTTTTCGATCATAAATCTGAAGGCAAGGGCTGCTTTTATTACTGACTGTTGCGAGACTATTTAGGAGCCTTTCGATGAAAAAGTACAGAGGAGAAAAATAGCCCATCGACTTATGCTTGCTTCAGAATCAATTTAATGGCCAAACCTATCGCAGAAACATATCAATGACGCAGGCATCTGCATCACGATTTTCCTCATGCCAACCCAACCTCCTAATTCAATTTCAATACATTTTACCCTTGATCTTATTTCCTGAATGGTGGAAGGGGAGATTATTTCCTCTGAACTCAGCTCTATACGGTCATTGCTCCTTCTTATGATTAAAATGATCAAAATCTTACAGTAGCCCGACATGATAAATTAAAGTCTCCAGTGGGTGCCATCCCTTCTTCAGGTACAGCCAAGTATGAAAGTCCCTGCTGTGAGTATATTGCTCTTCAGAGATTAATAGATGAGAGCAGGCCCTGCTTGTAACTGCTTTGCAAATATTGGATGGCCTCTTGTTGCGTTCTTTTGCTCAGCATCCTTGGGAAGCATTCAAATCCTTTCCCCCAGGGGTGGGATTCTACCAGGTCGCACCTATTCGCTAGAACCGGTTGTTAACATTCTAAGCAGTTCGGAGAACCGGTTGTTAGAAGAAATTACAGGCCTATTCCTGTAAGGAAAGCAGGAAGGAAACATTCAGGTGTTGCTTACAGAAACTGCCTCTCCGTTAACCCTTATTACAGTCTTGGCAGGACTAGACTTCCTGTCTAAGGAACTTCTCTTTTCCCCCCTCCTTTGCTGGTACTTTGCTTATTTGGAGTGACCATTCAAAGTTACAATGGCACTGAGAAAAGTGACTTATGACCATTTTGTCACACTTAACACTGTTGCAGCTTCCCCACAGTCATGAGAGGCCAGGCAAGAGATGGTGCCTCGATGTGAGTGATATTGAGTTGGCCACGCCCTGCCAATAACATGACCACCAAGCCATGTCCACCCAGTCACATGAGCACCAGCCACGCCCACCAACTAAGCCACGCCCACAGAACCGGTTGTTAAGAAAATTGAATCCCACCCCTGCCTTCCCCCTGAATGCGGTTATTCCAATCCAGTATTCGGGCTTCACATTTACAAAGGCAGCGGTTCGAGTAGGGGCTGCCCTACTTCAATCTGCTGAGATGGGGATCTCAGAGCATTCTTCCCTTCCAAAGATTTCCCCGCCCTATGGAAAATCAACAGGCCAGGAAGAAGGCTGGATAAGGAGTCTTCTGCAGTTTGTGTAAATACTCCCAATATCACAATAATTTGTGATTATTCCCTACTGTGGATGTCTTCTCTTTAACTTGAAATGGCTATGATACAACCTCCCAATTCTGAAAATACTTAAATAAGCATCTGTATCAGTGATGATGTTTTACCGGTTCAGCCCGGTTCTGCCGAGCCGGTAGCAGCGATGAGCAGCAGAGAAAGAACCTGTTCTTTCCACCGCTCTGCTGTTGGGCCCACCCACCTGCCTGGGCTCCCATACTTACTTTTATCCTCTGAATTTGAAGCCTCTGCACCTGCACACCGAGCCACACCCACTGAACTGGTGGTAAAAATATTTGAATCTCACCATTGATCTGTATGGAGTCAGATCAATTAATAGCAATAGCAATAGCACTTAGACTTATACACCGCTTGACAGTGCTTTACAGCCCTCGCTAAGCTGTTTACAAAGTCAGCCTATTGCCACCAACAATCTGGGTCCTCATTTTACCCACCTCGGAAGGGTGGAAGGCTGAGTCAGCCTTGAGCCTGGTGAGATTCGAGCTGCCAAATTGCAGGCAGCTGGCTGCAGCAAAAGTAGCTTGCAGTACTGCACTCGAACCACTGCACCCCTGAGGCTCTTAAAAGCTGCTTTATTTATTTTTAAATTTATTTATTTCTTTAGAAAATTTGCATGGCTGCCCAACTCATTCACAGTGACTGTGGGCAGCATAAAAGAATTAAAAACCCAATGCAAAACCCAATAAACCCACCACCCTGATGACCACAATGAAACCAACCTCTTGATGGGCTCCATAACACCTTGGGATCCCAGACCTGCTGGCAAAACCACGTCTTCAGGGCCTTTCAATAGACTGTCAGGATGAAGGGCAATTTTATTTCCACAGGGAGGAGCCACCACCGAGATGGCTTTTATTCTTGGTCCTGCTAGCTGGATCTCCTTAAGAGCGGGGACCTGTAACTTATTCTGCCTCCTGCCTCTGGTGGGTCAGGTAGATGTAAATGGGAAAAGATGATCCTTCAAGTAATATGACCAGAGGTGGTATTGAGCAGGTTCTTTTTTTAAAAAACAAACTTTATTAAATTTTTTTAACACACATAAACAAAACATAGGATGTAGTGACATAAAATATCTTTTCTAGAAGAAACAAATAAACCATCTTATTTGAAAAGAAGATAATTCCAAATTTATCACACTTCTATATATATATTTATCTTGTCTACTCAACTTCTTATCTTTTACTCCCTTTCCTTCTATTTAATTATATTTCTTCTGCCTTAATATATTTTCATTAGTATTCTTCCACATCCTATCAGACTTAAACAAACATTACACAAAACATAAATACATAAAACTTCTTTTTGGAAGGTGGCTTACCCCGAGTTAACTCTTTTTATACAGACATCAATCAAAATTTATACTCACTTAATATACTATCTCATATCTTATTTAGCATTCTCTAATTTTCCATATATTTTCTCTCTCCTACTCATTCTTTTAATTCTGTTTTATTTATTCCCTCTCAATTAAATAATTATATTTGCATCTTTGGTCCGTTTTCTTTCAATCACCTACTTATCCTTTCTATCTAATACAATATTTCTCCTGTAAACCCAAATTGAAGTATGACAACTTTTTATCTTCCCCCTAAATAACACTTAAAATAAAACATATTTTCCGTGCTGATTCTGCTCCGTACATTCAAAGTATTACATTTCAAAATAATAAAACAAACAAATAATATTGAGTTTGATAAATAATAATAAAACTAAAAACAAGTAAAAAAATATTAAATTTATAATACAATAAAAACAATGTTTCATAGGAAATTAAATTTTATTATTAATTCTTAAACAATTAGTATTGAGCAGGTTCTGAACAGTTCTGGACAACTGGTAGTGGAAATTTTGAGTAGCTCGGAGAACCGGCAAATACCATCTCTGACTAGCCCCGCCCCATCTATTCTCTGCCTCCTGAGTCCCAGCTGATTGGCTGGGTCTTCTTTTGTTGCCCTGCACAGGAGAACGGAGCTGGAAAGCAGGTTAGTGGGGTGGGAATGGGGATTTTACAGTATCCTTACCCTGCCACGCCCATCAAGCCACGGCCTATTGCCCACCAAGCCACGCCCACAGAACCAGTAGTCAAAAAAATTGAATCCCACCACTAAACATGACCAAGGGCCATGTAGGATGGATATGGACATTTGTGCATTTTCTTAATTCTGTAACCTAATGCAGTAACTACAAAAACTGAAGGCATCATAGATTTGGCATTACAAGTCCAACATTTGTAACAAGACAATATAAGTTTAAGGCTAACCAAAATGCTGAAAAAAACCCCAACAACATAGAAAAGTGTTTGGTTCTCCAAAATTTTTGATCGGACAAGAAAAACAAACTTAATTCCAAAAATTAGGTCAGCCAATTGCAGTTCAAAAATGGAAATTGTGAAAGTGCCTTGAGACTCTTTCTTCTGTATGCTGAAACCATTAATAAGTTTTCTCATGGTCCCAAGTTGGCCATCACTTGGATATGTCTATGATTATACTAAGCTTAGCATATTTAACAAGAATCTCAAGTTCTTGTTTAGCAAGCAAGCAGAATGCATTAATTGGCTAGAGAAACTTGATGTTATTGAGGTACCACCATCTATCACATCTTTTATTTTGGTGGACTTTCATCCACCACTGCAACCAATGTTCAGAGGAAGCCAACTCTGTCTGATGGACCTTCATCTGTGACCTTGTTTGTATGCATGAAGCTCCTCCCGTGGCTAACTTTGACAGTTTTACTTGCTCAGGTGTACTGAATCTTGGCTGGTAGCCATTGCCCCTTTGTAGTGCTTCTCAGTGGCTCTAATGAACAGTTATTTTATGGCAGACATTTGAAGAATTCTACGCTGTTATCTTCGCCCTTGTTCTATCATCTTTTCTGCATGCTAAAGATTCAGATCAATCCATAACTTGATATTATGCCTCCACAGGGATACATAAAAATGGTTTTGCATCAACATGTCTCTGTATGTCTTTGCCAAGTGGCTCGCAATGATGCACTTTAAATGACTGAACTCTTCTCAGTCCTGACTGTTTGTGTTTATGCACGAGAACCAATATGGAAAAAGGGAATAAAGCAATGCCCAGTCCAGGCAGCTCATCCTTAACTCTGGTTTTATTTTAGCTTCCAACTGTGCTCTCTCCAGAGCTGGTGGGAGCTTCATCTTTCCCAATAAGCATGGCTAGTAATTAATTCATTAGTTAATTAACAACAGTCAACTCCTCTGGGCAATCCCAGGCTGAGAAGGAAGCTTCCCCCTACCCTCTTTAGTTTGTGAGAAGGTGTTCCAGAAAGACTAGGACAGATTTTGTTCCTTTATTATTAAATGCACACCCCTCCTTTCTAGTCTATTTCTATAAACACTCAGAGTAGCTTACAGAAAGACTGTGAATCATAACAGTAAAATCAATACAATTTTAAAAAACCCAATTGCCCAAATTTGGTGGCAGAGATGTCATTTTGTCACTTTCCTATGTCTTGGGAGATTGGAAGCTAACTATACTGTATCTCCTTTGGGAGTGTGGGCCACAACCTGCGATGTCTTTCACACAGCCTTTTGTGTTGATCAAAGTAACTGGGAAGATTTAGGGCAGGCAGCCTGACCAATAACCAACCAGAAGCACTGACCTTTTTGAAAACCAGAACAGAAGGCAAAGGGTAGGTTCCTTTGTTCTCTGAGATGGTTCTTTTAGCTGTAGGCAAAGAAGGCACACAAAATTGATCTCTCGCTCTTTTCCATCAATTCCATCTATCTGGGGTCTTTCTACCCTTAATCCGAACTGCTAAAAAAAAAAAAGTTTAAAAAAAGTTTTAAAAAAGGTATAAAGTCCTTACATTTAAAAAACATCCAAGTTACCCAGGAGCTTGCTATTCCTGAGACCATCATCTGTGAACTATCCTTAAATATCACACTTCGATTCTTACTATGTTACAGAGCACCTGATTATGACATCAAACATGTAAACAAGCTAAATTCACTACTAACATGGGCAACATCCTGCCCACATGCTTTTATCTTTCTTGGTGACTTCAATCTACCTCATATTGACTGGACCCTAAACGAATGTACAACTGAACCCATACACGCAACCTTCTACAATGCTGTTACAAATCTGGGACTGGAACAACTAGTAACCAGCAATACTAGACTAAACAACTGCCTCGATCTCATCTTCTGCAATAGTTTGAATTTAATTTATGGAATAAAAACTAAAGAACCCTTTTCCAACAGTGACCACAATATGATTGACTTTTGTCTCAACATACGCCCACACAAAAATCATCACAATGGCGTAATCCCCAATTATAACTTCAAAAAAGGCAACTATGATCTTATAGACAACGATCTTTCATTCCTTGATTGGCAATCTCTATTCACTGGATGCAATACTGTTGAAGACCATTACAACATATTTTTACTTGAAGTCAAAAGAGTCATCAAACTATATGTACCAACAACAACTCCAAAAACCAGAAAAAACAGATTACCCATAACAATAAGGAAGCTTCAATCCAAAAAGAAATCACTTTGGTGGAAAAACAAATTTGCTCACGTTGCCAACTTCAAAAGCCGATACAAAATTTTATGCCACCAGATATAGACTGAGTGCACCAATTATCACATTAAACAAGAGGAAAACCTTCTACACACCAATTCCACCCGCGCTTTCTACAATTTTGTAAACAACAAACTAAAAGACTCAAGGTCCATCCCACCCCTGAAAGGACCTAATGGTAAAGACTGCAATGATGACACCATTAAAGCCAACCTCTTTAACACATTCTTTGGCTCAGTATTTGTAAATAGCAATGGATCATGCCCAGTATTTCCTAGTCGAACCACAGAAAACTACAATGATCCAATACATATCGATTTTACAGAAGACAATGTTGAAAAAGCACTATGCAATCTAAAACCATCTCTATCTATTGGACCGGACAGAATATGTGCCTACTTCTTAAAAAAGCTATCCACTGCCATAGCAGAACCTCTAAGCATAATCTTTGAAAAATCTTTCAGGACCAGCTCCTTGCCAAAACTATGGTCACAAGCCACGGTCATCCCCATTGTCTAAAAGGGAGACCCCAGCCTAGCTGAAAATTACAGACCAATCTCCTTATGCTGCATCACCTGTAAAGTCATGGAATCAATTATTAACCAATCCATTATCCTCTACTTAGAGAGAAACAACCTACTCTCCAATAAACAATTTGGTTTCAGAAAAAATCTATCCTGTAATCTGCAAGTCTTACACTGCAAAAACATATGGACTACACAACTTGATCAGGGCAAAACAATAGGCACAATCTACATAGACTTCTGTAAAGCCTTTGATTCAGTGGTACACAACAAACTACTCCTAAAATTAAAATCTTATGGTATCTCTGGACAACTGCATAACTGGATAGAAGCATTCCTCTCAAACAGACAACAAATGGTCAAAATTGAGAGTGTCCTATCAAATTCTGTACCTGTCAATAGTTGTGTCCCCCAAGGCAGTGTTCTAGGGCCAACTCTCTTCATACTCTACATAAATGACTTCTGTGATCATATTAAGAGCAACTGTGTTCTCTTCACTGATGATGTAAAGCTGTTCAACACCACAGACAATACTGCTACTGTTAGATCTGGAGGAGTGGGCGTAATAATGGAGACGAGGCATCGATAGTGACTCAACTCAACACTTTAATAGTGACTTCAGAACAGAGCAACAACAAGGGCAGCAGCAGCTCTTTTATAGAGCTAGCTGCTGTCACAACAACCAATGCAATTGAAGTAACCGCTCTAAAAGCGTCCAATCGGCGACGGCCCGTTGTCAGCCAATCAGGTCAGCCCAAATCGGCCAATCACGATTCGCTTAACCGCGGGCCAATCAGAAGTGCAGGCTTACAAGCCTGCTGCTGAAGTAAGTTAGTATAGTTTTTGACGAATGAGTTTATTTAGTTCGTAACACCTCTCCCCCCTAGGTTCCGTCTGAGGGGTGGGGTGACGTATTCTCGTAAGTAGGCAGGCCGTTTCACCTGTCTATTCGATTTTCGCTGTTCCACCGGTCTCTGCTCTGGCGCTGGCTCCGGTGGGCTGTTTGTAGAACCGGGTGGCGAAAACGGTTCCACTATTCCGCTCGGGGACTCAGGGCTGTCTTCTCTGTTGTCATCCGGGTTCCCTGGACTTGCTTCTATGGCCGGGCTGCTTTGTGGCGAAACAATCACCCAGCTCGGTCCACCTCCGGAAGGTGAGTATCCCATGGTTGGCTGTGCAGACTGCTGAGCGTCAGTTAGTGGGTCGTCTGCTATTTCTATTTTGGCCCCCTCAATTTCCCTTCCCCCCCAGTTTTAGATTCAGGGGTTGAGATAGGGTTAGGTGCCAATCGGGAACGAAGTTGGTCTATATGGCGCTTCCATAATTTCCCATCGCTAGTTTGTAGACGGTAAGATCTGGGGCCCGTAATTTGAGTTATAGTAGCGGGGACCCACAATGGATCACCCGCGAAGTTTTTCACGAAGACTAAGTCGCCTACCTTGAATGCACGACACTTGCTGCTGGAACCGCAAGGTTTTTCTGGTGTGTAGGTTGGGTGTAGGCGATCGAGGTGTGAGCGAAGTCTCCGGCCCATCAGAAGTTCGGCCGGGGTTCTGTTTGTGATGCTGTGCGGGGTGATGTGTTGGAGGAGAAGCATTCGGGTTACTTTGTCGTCAATGTCTCCATGTTCCATCTTGTGCAGGGTCTTTTTTATGAATTGGACCATACGCTCAGCCCTGCCATTGGCCGCAGGGTGAGCCGGCGAAGTTAAGGCATGGCGGATGCCCCGGTCAAATGCTAGGGCAGTGAATTGGGGACCGTTATCCGAGACTAAAACGTCAGGCAATCCGTGCGTAGCGAATAGTCTATTTAATTTATTAACGACGGCTTCTGTGGTGGTGCTCTTCATTTTGTGGACTTCGAGCCAGTTGGAATAGGCATCCACAGTTATGAGAAAAGTGTGTCCCTTGGTGGGTCCTGCAAAGTCAATGTGGATGCGGGACCAGGGACCACGAGGTGCGTCCCATTCAGTTGGAGGTGCCTTCGGTGGGGTAGTGCGAATTTCCTGGCATTTGTTGCATGTGGCTACCCAGGCTTCTATCTGTTTATCGATACCTGGCCACCACGCGTAACTTCTTGCCAATGCCTTCATTCGCACGATGCCTGGATGACCATCGTGCAACAGTTTTAGGACGGTGTGTTGTAATTTTTCTGGAATGACGACTCTGTCTCCCCACAAGATGCAGCCCTTCTGGGAAAACAGTTCCGTCTGTCGATGTTTGAAAGGCGCGAAGGTTTCGTTGGGTTCGTTGTCAGGCCAACCTCGTTCCACCCAGCTGAGGACTCGAGCGAATACAGGATCCTTTTTTGTTTCCGTGGCGATGTCTAGTGCAGTCAGGGGTGGTGCAGGGAGAGTTTCGATTTGGAGTGCAGTTAAAGTTGGAGCTGGAACGTCTATGGCTTCTGGTAGCGGAGAACGACTCAAGGCGTCAGCGTGGGGAATGGCTTTCCCCGGGCGGTGTTGCAGTTGATAATCGTATGCGGCTAGAAACTCTGACCAACGGGTCATTCTGGGTGATAAGATGTGGGGAGTTGGTTTGTCTCCCGCTAAAATGCCAAGCAATGGCTTGTGATCGGTTATTATGGTAAACGGTCTGCCATATACATATTCATGGAAGCGTTTAATAGCGGATACAATAGCAAGAGCCTCTTTATCTAGTTGGCTGTAGTTTCTTTCAGTCTTCGATAAAGTTCGTGAAAAGAAAACAATAGGTGCTTCATTTCCGTTTGGTAGGACATGACTTAAGATGGCTCCTACCCCAAACAGTGAAGCGTCGCAGGTGACCGTTAAAGGCAAAGTCTCGTTATACTGCATTAATACAGCGTCTGAGGTTAAGAGATCTTTTACTTGCTGGAATGTTCATTCTTCCCGATGTCCCCAGACCCAGGAAGCCTCCTTGTCGAGTAGTCTATGTAGGGGCTCAGCTACAGTCGCCTTTTGGGGCAAGAAGATGTTATAAAAGTTAATGAGTCCTAGGAAGGCTTGGAGGTCTGTTTTATTCCTGGGTCTTGGGGCATTTTTTATTGCCGTTACTTTTTTTTCAGTGGGATGGATTCCCTTTTTGTCAAGAAGGTACCCCAGGAATTCAACCCTCTCCATACAAAGTTGACACTTGTCTTTTTTTACTTTCAAACCGGCGTTTTTGAATTTCTGAAGAACCGTTCTGAGTCGTTTCTCTAATACGTCTTTAGTGGGGGCAGCTATCAATACGTCATCGAAATAAGGCACGACTCCTTTTATGCCTTGTAGCAGTCTCTCCATCAGGCTTTGGAAAATGCCTGGTGCTACACTCACTCTGAACTGGAGTCTATTACATTTAAACGCACCTCTGTGCGTGACTATAGTCTGGGCCTCAGCAGTTTCTGCATCTACGGGTAGTTGCTGGTATGCCTGGGCGAGGTCCAATTTTGCAAATATTTTTCCGCCACCCAGGGAGTGAAGAAGATGTTGGACCACAGGTAAGCGTTGCTGAAGCGCGTGATTTAGAGTGGCCCGGTAATCCCCACAAATTCTTATCGATCCATCAGGCTTTATGGGAGTTACAATCGGGGTTTCCCAACGGGCGTGATCGATCGGTTCTAACACCCCCTGAGCTATTAATTTGTCCAATTGTTCATCGATCTTTGGCTTGAGTGTGAAAGGCACTCGACGAGGCTTAAGGCGGATGGGTGCAACATCAGGGTTGAGGCTAAACGATATGGGGGATCCCTTGTACTTGCCTAGCTTCTCGGTGAACACGTCCTGGAATTCTTGGATGAGGGCCACTTCCCAATCGCTGTTCCCGGTCTGGTGAATGCCAGCTAGTTCAATTCCCAGTGGAGCGAACCACTGTAACCCCAACAAGCTGGGTCGGTCTCGATCGATGATGGTAATAGGCAGAGTTGCGGTGTGGTCCCTGAAGGACACCTGGACGTGGCGGGAACTGGCAACGGGAATCCTGTTTCCCTGGTAGTCCCGTAATATGATTTTTTGGGTGCTGAGGTCCTGGCGATGGATGTCAGGGATCAGCTGCTTGAAGGTTTTCCACGAGACCATTGATAGGGACGACCCTGAGTCTACTTCCATTACACATGGACGATTCTCAATGGCGACCTTCACTCGGATCTTTCTCGCATCCAAGGATGATGCGTGACCAATGGTAATGGTTTGATCCGCCTCTTCTCACCTAGCTGACGCAGCAGGCGCTCGATTTCTGTAGTGATAGTGGTTCCATTGGTGATTCAGACGGTCCTGATTTACAGGTGGGCTGCCACTCCTCTACTCGTTGTAGAATACCTTATGCCACCAGACTTGAAATTCTGGACCTAGAAAACCTTGAATTACACCGTCTTCGGTCTGATCTAAATATGGTATATAAAATCATACATTGCAATGACTTACCTGTCAATGAATACTCCAGCTTCAACCATAACAACACAAGAGCACACAATAGATACAAACTCAAGGTTAACCAAACCAAACTTGATTGCAGGAAATATGTCTTCAGCAACAGACTGGTCGATGTCTGGAATACTCTACCTGACTCTGTGGTTTTTTTCCCCAAACCCCTAAAACTTTAACCTTAGACTGTCTACTATTGACCTCACCCCTTTCCTAAGAGGTCTGTAGGGGCATGCATAAGTGCACCAACGCTTTTATTTTTCTTATATGTACCCATTTCATGCATTCATCACTATGTATATACTTATACCTATTATCTTGTAACGATTGACAAATCAAATAAATAAATAAAATAAATAAAGGAGTCCATACAGATTTTACTCCACTAGATTTTGTCAATGATAGGGGGCAGATTCAAGGCCTAAGGACTTTTTTGGGGTCATGTGGCCATCACAGACCAATTTACCTTACCACCAAATTGGAACCTATTTATCTACTCGCATTTGCATGCTTTTGAACTGCTTGGATGGGGCTAGGACTGGAGCTTTCAGGTCTCAAACCTGGGCTGCCATCTTTCCAACCAACAAGCCCAGGCTCTTAAACACTGAGCCACTGCATCACTTCAGTCTTAACTGAAGGTCCTCCTCATATATCAGACCTTAACTGAAAGCATGTGTAGAAATAGTTGGGTATATTGGGAAATGTAGTCCTTTGCATCTGGACAGCCTCAGACGGGGTAACCTGTGGTGCATTGAAAGTTAGATGATCTTTGCTTAGACAAAAAACTAATAGAGAGGGCAGACATAGAGCTTATGGAGCCAATTATGTATGTGTGAGTCTGTCTATCTAAAGTATCTATTTCACCATATGGATATATTATCTAAAACATGGTTCTGATTTGAATTAGGTAATTGCTGAGCTCCACTTGGAGGGACAAAAAAACCCTATCTCTAAACACTTCAGAGCTTAGTTAGGATCATAGACCAGCACAGATATCATTCTCAAAAAGAAGAGCAATCAAAATGCATGGGATATATGAGAGTTGTGTTTGACAAAATCCCTTGCAGACTGAAAGGTGATAGGAAATAAATACTGGGTTCCAAATACTTAAAAAACCTGCTGTAGTTTATTTTCCTCAAACTTTTAAGCAGAATTCTTGATCAAGGAATTGATAACAAAACCAGACTCTTTGGAACATTTATTTATTTATTTTATTTTATTTATTTATTTTGTCAAGCGATTATAAGATAACAGGTATAAGTATAAACAGTTATGAATACATGAAATGGATACATATAAGAAAAATAAAAAGAAACAATAGGACAGGGACAATAAGCACGTTGGTGTGCTTATGCATGTCCCCTACAGATCTCTTAGGAAAGGGATGAGGACAATAGTAGACAGTCTAAGGTTAAAGTTTTTGGGGTTTGGGGAAGAAACCACAGAGTCAGGTAGAGTATTCCTGACATTGACCACTCTGTTGCTGAAGTCGTATTTCCTGCAATCAAGTTTGGTGCGGTTTACCTCAAGTTTGTATCTATTGTGTGCTCTTGTATTGTTATGGTTGAAGCTGAAGTATTCATTGACAGGTAGGACATTGCAATATATAATTTTATGTACTATACTTAGATCGGACCGAAGGCGGCATAGTTCTAGGTTTTCTAGGTCTAGAATTTCAAGTCTGGTGGCATAAGGTATTCTACAACGAGTAAAGGAGTGGAGAACTCTTCTTGTGAAATATTTCTGGACTTTCTCAACTGTATTAATATCAAATACGTAATGCGGGTTCCAGACTGATGAACTGTATTCAAGTATTGGTCTAGCAAATGTTTTGTATGCTCTAGTTAGTAGTGTGATATTACGAGAGAAAAAGCCATGTAGGATTAGGTTAACAACTCTTAATGCCTTTTTGGCTATGTAGTTACAGTGGGCTCTAGCACTTAGATCATTAGAGATGAGTACTCCAAGGTACTTTACAGAGCTTGGATCATCAAGGTCTTGACTATTCAGCTTGTATTTTATTTCCTGATTATTTTTTTTGCCAATATGTAAGACAGAGCATTTATTTGTTGAGATTTGAAGTTGCCATTTGTTTGACCATTCTGATACATAGTCAAGATCTTTTTGTCTGTGGTATTGAACAGCTTTACATCATCAGCGAAGAGAACACAGTTGCTCTTGATGTGATCACAGAGGTCATTTATGTAGAGTATGAAGAGAGTTGGTCCTAGAACACTGCCTTGGGGGACACCACTATTGACAGGTACAGAATTTGATAGGACAATTTGATAGGACACTCTCAATTTTGACCATTTGTTGTCTGTTTGAGAGGAATGCTTCTATCCAGTTATGCAGTTGTCCAGAGATACCATAAGATTTTAATTTTAGGAGTAGTTTGTTGTGTACCACTGAATCAAAGACTTTACAGAAGTCTTTGTAAATTGCGTCTATTGTTTTGCCCTGATCGAGTTGTGTAGTCCGTATTTTTTTGCAGTGTAAGAGTTGCAGATTACATGATAGTTTTTCCGAAAACCAAATTGTTTATTAGAGAGTAGGTTGTTTGTCTCTAAGTGGAGGATGATGGATTGGTTAATAATTGATTCCATGACTTTACAGGTGACGCAGCATAAAGAGATTGGTCTGTAATTTTCAACTAGGCTGGCTTCTCCTTTTTTGAAGATGGGGATGACCGTGGCTTGTGACCAAAGTTTTGGCAAGGAGATGGTCCTGAAAGATTTTTCAAAGATTATGGTTAGAAGTTCAGCTATGGCAGTGGATAGCTTTTTTAAGAAGTAGGCACATATTCTGTCTGGTCCAATAGATAGAGATGGTTTTAGATTGCATAGTGCTTTTTCAACATTGTCTTCTGTAAAATCGATATGTATTAGATCATTGTAGTTTTCTGTGGTTCGACTAGGAAATAATGGGCATGATCCATTGCTATTTACAAATACCGAGCCAAAGAATGTGTTAAAGAGGTTTGCTTAAATGGTGTCATCATTGCAGTCTTTACCATTAGGTCCTTTCAGGGGTGGGATGGACCTTGAGTCTTTTAGTTTGTTGTTTACAAAATTGTAGAAAGCGCGGGTGGAATTGGTGCATAGGTTTTCCTCTTGTTTAATGTGATAATTGGTGCATTCAGTCTATATCTGGTGGCATAAAATTTTGTATCGGCTTTTGAAGTTGGCAACGTGACCAAATTTGTTTTTCCGCCGAAGTGATTTCTTTTTGGATTGAAGCTTCCTTATTGTTATGGATAATTTGTTTTTTTTTTCTGTTTTGGGAGTTGTTATTGGTATATATAGTTTGATGACTCTTTTGACTTCAAGTAAAAATATGTTGTAATGGTCTTCAACAGTTGTCCAAACCAAGCATCGGTGGTCCAAACCAAGAACTCAAAATAAAATATCACACCAAAGGAGAAAATGGGACAGGCAGTAGCAGTTTGATGCTTGTCATCTTCCAGTTGCACCAACACCCTGGCAGTCTCTGGCCACTGTTACCCTTCTCAGAAAAAAAAACACGTGGCACTAAGCAACCCACATGGTTGTTAAGCAAGTCCATTTTCCCAAGTGGGCTTTTTTTGCCCCCCAAAGTAAAAAAGTTATAAATCACAGTCCCTTGACTGCAGGACACTGCAACAGGTCACAGATATGAGCTGGTTGCCAAGCACCCAAAATGCAATCATGTGTCACTCTGTCTGTGTCAGTCTGTCTCTCTGTGTATTTCTGTGTATCTCTGTATCTGTTTCTCTCTTTGAGAGAGAGAGAGGGAGGGAGGGAAGGAAGGAGGGAGAGAGAGAGAGAGAAGTCATAACTTTGAGGACAAGTCATAAATAAGTTTTTTAGCAGTGGCTGGGAGAACTAAAAACCAAACCCTCAATTTCCAACTGCCTTGTTTTCTTTTATTTTCCCACATCTAATGAGAGACATAGAGGAAACGGATAGATTAGGGTTTCTTTTTCTCCTTTAGAAGGAGATTTGCCAATAGATTTGCAAATAGATAGCTAGGGCAAAGAACTTGGAGCGAGCCACAAATGCTTGGAAGTCATTGTATTGTTATCAGGAAGCACCTTGAAACATTTTCTATGCATACAAAGGCAGTTGTGCATATATTCCTTTCATTGATGGGAGAGAAAATCCTGGGTTTTCATTAGAAGAGCCTTACATTTCTCAAGACCAAATTAGTTCTCTTCACTTTCGTTGTGAAAGGTTTCTTTAGGAACGCTGGCTTCTGGTTGCTCAAGCCCCATTTATATTTCTTTTAACTCTTTGAAATGGCAGCTCTACTGCAGCTCAATAGAGGAGATTGATTCAGAGGAAAACAAACATTTTCCTGGGCTTATTCATTATGCAGTCAGAGTGGCGAAAGATTACAGATTTTAACCAGGTTTCACATTCACTCATTCCTTCAGAGGTCAAAGATGCACTACGATCTCATTCTATTAACTTTGGTGGTTTTGTGAGCCTTAGCTACTTTTTGGGATTCTTTGAGCACTGATTTTTCTCAGATGTTGCCCTTATAAAAGAAACTCCCAGCTATTATTGTCACGCACTTGATATCTGCAGCATATTAGCAACACTCCTTTTTTTAAAGCTAAGGCATGGGATGCCAAATTGCAATTCACAGAGATACAGGGGAGACTGAGGTGTTGTTTGCAGGGTTTGGTTCAGAAAGTCAAGGTGGCACCTGCAATGGTCTGGCCAAAGCCTTGCCTGGTTTTGATGGGTATTACATGTGCACGTAAAAACCAAGCAGAGCTGTGATCACATTCTCATGACTGCCATCTTGACTTTTTTGAAAGTACTCTGCAAGACACCCCTGCTGGAAGATGACAAAAAGAAAACTATGCAATGGTGTGTGGGAATGACCTTGGCAGAGGAGGCAAAGCAGTTCTGCCTAGCTAATGTTCAAATAAGAGATGGCCTAGCCCACCAACATAAAATGTTCTACTGCTGGCACCCGGCACCCACAAGATTGGCCAAGATATATCCAAATTTAAATCCAAACTGCTGGAAATGCAGACAAAAACACGGTACCTTCTATCATATATGGTGGTTATGCCCTGAAGCAAAAAAATATTGGAAGAAAATACAAATGTGGTTACAGGAATTAATTGGAAGTCAAATAGATTTTGTACCAGAATTATTTCTTCTAGGGATAATCAAAAGGAAATACAATAGAAAGATAAAGTACTTGGTGATACATGTATTAACAGCAGCAAGGATTGCCTATGCGCAGTATTGGAAGAAAGATTGCATACCATCCGAAGGCTTAGTAATTAAAAATTTTTTGAGTGCACGGAAATGGATAAATTGACTATAGAACTAAAAGGAAAAGTAGATTCATAATATTATGCGATATGGGAGAAATGGTATCATTGGATAGACAATAGAAATAAGAAAAGAAAGCATAGGTAATAGATATAGATAGTATAAAAATAGAATGTATAGATTGTATTGGACAGGACATGTACATGTATATAAAATGTCATAATACTGTTTATTAAGTGATTGAGATATGTAAAAAGGAAAAACCCAATAAAATATTTCCAGAGAGAGAGAGAGAGAGAGAGAGAGAGAGAGAGAGAGAGAGAGAGAGAGAGAGAGATGGCCTAGCGCAGAGCTGCATATTGTGAATGAAGCAAGAGACTCAGAAGAGATCTTAAGTAATTTCTTGGACTGTAAAAGTGGCAACAGGAGAATTGTACTTTCAGACTGGTTGATGTAGCTTTACAATAAAGTAGAATTAATCCAATTGTATTTTCTGTCTGGTTTAGCTGGAATGGCTGACAGTTCAGAGGTCTGAAATGGTCTATCCTCCAGTGTTGTCAAATTCATCTATTTTTATAACAAGTGATCAGTCATTTGCAGTCTTAAATATTAGGACTTATTCGTAACATTCCTTTATGGGGCATGGGCTTGGACTAGATCAGTATTTCTCAACCTTGGAGGAATTCTGGGATTTGAAGTCCACACATCTTCAAGCAGGACTAGAAAATGTAGAAGCTCTTCTCATCCTCCCATTCCATGATTCTATGAAATGGTACTTATTATGGGTGTGAAAATTAGCCTCAGTCTGAATGATCAGTGTGATTCAAATTGACATGTTGATTTAAATTGTCAGATTGATTTGATGGAATTGGATCATTTGAATCAGGTTGATTAGGTTTGAATTATCTTGCACTCTAAAAACATCTGTGCCTTAAAGTCATCCAAAGCAGTACAGATCAGATTGGATTAAGTTGGATGCATTTGATTCAAAGGTAGGGTTCTAATTAAATCAGGGATCAATTTCAGAAAGTTTTGGTTTGAGATAGCCTTTGAACAGAAGTTCCAAATCAGTCATTACCACCCCTCCAGTATATAAATCCTCTTTTCAAACAGTGCAGTTCTGAAGTTTCTAAAAATCTGTTTCCGTTTTAGTATTAAAAAAAATGTTGCATCTTCCTTGGCCGGTTCTATTTTTGGATCCGCAGGCATCTAAATAAAGAAAACATCATCAGAACTTTAGTGTGAGAAATGTGCTATAAACCACAAGTAAGTTATAGAGAATAGAAAAGGGCTGGGAAAAAATGCTCTGCTTTCATTTTTAACTTTTAACACTCTTTAGAATTTGCATAAATATTGTAGAGGAATATTAATTTCCATTATTTATGATTCTGTTGAACTTTGCAAGGATGTGCTTTGGCAGCTGAAAAATTGCAGTTTTAAGGATAGTGCAGCTTGCATCATAAATAATCTAAAAAGGCCTCAACTTTCCCCACAATAGCCTCTGAAGGAGAGTGTACTTAAACATGGAATAATTTCCTGTCAGTGGAGCAAGAATTTCCAGAATTAATTGCAAGAGATATCAAAATACAAGTTCATCATGTTACAAAATGTCTGTGCAATATATATATATATATATATACAACTTTAAAAGCACAACTATAATGACGTGGGAAAATACCCGAACAAAGTTGAATACCATATATATTCATATGCATATGCATATGCGTGTGTGTGTGTGTGTGTGTGTGTGTGTATACAATACAGAAGCCTGATGATGGCAGATGAGATTCTGCCGAAACATTGCTACAATTTTAAAAGCACAACTACAATGACGTGGGAAAATACCCGAACAAAGCTGAATACCATACATGTAAGTACCCGCGAAAACTTAAGAAAACAAATATGTGTGTGTGTGTGTGTGTGTGTGTGTGTGTGTGTGTGTGTAGGTCTAGGTGTGTTCGGGTCTTTTCCTGTGTAAGATTAAGAGTATCTTGGCGACGTTTCGGTGAGGTCTCACTTGCCATCCTCAGGCTGGTGCTTTCAGCTTTGTGCCAGTGCAAGCAGTGTGTGATATGTTTTCTTAAGTTTTCGCGGGTACTTACATGTATGGTATTTGCTTTGTTCTGGTATTTTCAGACGTCATTATATATATATATATATATATATATATATATATATATATATATATATATATATATATATATATATATATATTGCATAGACAGTTGCATTGGTTTGGTTTTTGTTGTTTTGTGCATCCTTTCTTTCTGAGAATAAATGGAAGAGGCTACTTCTTCAAAGGGCATTAAAAGTGTACTTATGGAAGTCCATTGCCAGAAGTTTTCAAGAACAGATTGCACAGCCATTTGCCCAGGATAGAATAAGGTCCCCTTGGGCAGTGGGTTGGAATAGAAGACCTCCAAAGTTCCTTCCAACCTTATGACTTTGTGATTCTAAGTGCTCCCCAAAAGTGTCTTCTGTCAGGTGTACTTTGGAGATGTAATACATCAGAAACCGCTATACAACCACCTCTTGCCTTATGAACTTCCAACTGCTGATTCAGGCCCACAGGAGTTTTAGCTACCTTTAGTAAATGAAGTTCAGGCTTTCAGCAATTTCTCTGTTCCTGCTCAAAATGTGGAGAAAGAATGATGAAGGGATAAGTAGAGACCACAAGCTGAGCCATAATTCCCCATTACATGAGCCAACCCACAGAAAGCAGCCAACAAGGGTGGTAAAACAGACCTCAGCCAAACAGAGAAAATGCATCCCAGGATAAAAGATGAGGAGAGATGTTATAGAGATGAATATTTAGATTGTATAATTCTGTAACTTAAATAGAAGCATAAATCACCTCAACAACATCAAGATTGCAATCAGCTGGTCGTGTTGCTCTTCAATCTCTCTACTGATGTTCAAATTCATAGCTGTTCTTCTCCTTTCTGGAATGTTTAGTCTGCTATCCCTACAAAGAGAACAGCAATTCTCAACTTTTTCTTTTAGATAGACCAATAAGTAACCAACACTTTAGAGAACCACCAAGACTTTGGAGAACCACTAAGGACAGAAGGCACCAGGCATATGTACAGGTAGTCCAAGTGGCCTCAATGACTCTCTAAAAGAATGCAAATGACCATCTGTCAGCAAGGAATATAAATCCTTCCATTCTCCACCACCCAGTCAGAGCAGAAGAAGCTTCTTGGATGAGAAGTGAAACCTCTTCAAAGAAAAACAAGAAAGTCCAGTTGCCTCTTGAAAAAGCACCTTTGGGAAAGCTAGGAAATCTTTCTTTCTTTCTTTCTTTCTTTCTTTCTTTCTTTCTTTCTTTCTTTCTTTCTTTCTTTCTTTCTTTCTTTCTTTCCTTCCTTCCTTCCTTCCTTCCTTCCTTCCTTCCTTCCTTCCTTCTTTCTTTCTTTCTTTTAGATTCTTCTTTTGATTTCCAGACATTTAGATAAATAACAGGCAGGCTGTTTAAAGGAAAACAGCAGCCTCCTTGCTAAATTCTCTCCTGATTTCTTCTCACTTTTTCTTTTTCTTTTTCTTTTACATTTCCACTGAGCTTGTCAGCCAGCTGTCTGAGTTGAAGGGCAAGATGGTGCCACAACTTCACTTTTCTGACAGAAGCCAACACAGGTGTCTGGCACAAGCCACAATAATGCCGAAACGACACCCATCATACCTGTGCAAAAGATGCAAGTTGCAGCCTTGTATCATTTGATGTGATAACTATAATACTGAACTTGTTGTCATTTACTGCCCATCTTGCACCCACCTAAGGAAGCCAGCTAGGATGTTTCCTCCCACATTGTGCTTCAGTGCAACATCAACGTCTTCAAGGCCAGTAGGCTAGTTTGGGTAGGGTGGGATAGAAGATATGCCATATGGCCCTCATAAAAGTACATGACTAATGGCTCAGGAAGAATGACCAGGGAGTGGATATTGCTGTCCCTACCATCTGCTACCTATGGCGATAGCCTCTGCCTGTCCCTTGTTAGAAGGGCGTAGTGGCTTAACAGTTAAGATGTTGGGCTTGTTGACCAGAAGTTTGGCAGTTTGAAACCCAAGCCCTGCATGGCAGGGTCAACTCATATTTTTGCCCCAGTTCCTGCCTACCTAAGCAATTCAAAATCATGCAAATGCAAGTAGATAAATAAGTACCACTTCGGTGGGAAGGTAAGAGTGTTTTGTGCAGTTCGGTGTACAGTCACACTAGCCACATACGGAAGTTTCTTCAGATAATGCTGGCTCCCTTGGCTAAGAAACAGAGTTGAACACTACTTCCTAGTGTCAGACATGACTGGCTCCCTTGGCTAAGAAACAGAGTTGAACACTACTTCCTAGTGTCAGACATGACTGGCTCCCTTGGCTAAGAAACAGAGTTGAACACTACTTCCTAGTGTCAGACATGATTGGCTCCCTTGGCTAAGAAACAGAGTTGAACACTACTTCCTAGTGTCAGACATGACTGGCTCCCTTGGCTAAGAAACAGAGTTGAACACTACTTCCTAGTGTCAGACATGACTGGCTCCCTTGGCTAAGAAACAGAGTTGAACACTACTTCCTAGTGTCAGACATGATTGGCTCCCTTGGCTAAGAAACAGAATTGAACACTACTTCCTAGTGTCAGACATGATTGGCTCCTTGGCTAAGAAACAGAGTTGAACACTACTTCCTAGTGTCAGACATGACTGGCTCCCTTGGCTAAGAAACAGAGTTTCTGGACAGTGGAAACCTTTACTTTTACCTTTCTGCCCCATGGTAGGGCCAATTCACCAAAGGTCCTTTAAAGCAGTGATCCCCAACCTTTTCGACGCCGCGGCCCAGTACCGGCATCAACTGGGCGCCGCCATCTTTTTGGCGAAAAAGTGCTTCCGGTGACCTCACCGGAAGCACTTTTTCATCAAAAAGATGGCGGTGTACGCTTCGTGAGCTTTTTCGGTAGAAATGGCTTTCTACCCGGAAAAGCTCACGAGCGTGGCACCGCCATCTTTTTGATGAAAAAGTGCTTCCGGTGAGCTTTCTACCCGGAAAAGCTCACCGGAAGCACTTTTTACCAAAAAGATGGCGGCGCCCAGCAACCAGCGGCCCGGTAAGGCTTGTTCCGTGGCCCGGTACCGGTCCGCGGCCCGGCGGTTGGGGACCCCTGCTTTAAAGCTATCAGACTATCACTAGACAGCTTGGGGTGCATGTCTGCTGCAAGTAAAGTGCCATCAACAGGACTGCATTGAAGAAACTGGATTTTCATTGAAGGACAAGAAGTAACTTAATCTCAGGAACTTCAGAGTCAACCTTTCTTTTGCCTTTTTCCATGCCCCGACCTCTTCTCCCTCTATTTTGTTTCCTGCATTCCCCATTTCCTACCCTCTGCCTGAATGCTAACTTAGGTTGGTGCCAATGAGTCAAATGGAGGAGACACTTTTGGGTTTAGATCTTGCAGAACTATAGATTGCCATATGAAATGAATGAATGAACTGATGAATAAATGAACGAACTGATGAATCAACCATCAGACTGTACGGATGGGATTTTTCCTAGTCAAAGATGGGTAGGGAATCACTTAATGAGTTACCATGTATCACATCTGCTGTTTTCTTTCCCTCTCTCTCATCAGTTCAGATGCAATTTTGAGCCACATCACATGCTGCTTTAATGCTCGCATCATCTGATGGCTGGATACGAGACGCTGCAGTGAGAAAACACCCCCACCCTCTCTTAATCACTAAATATAAATCCTGCATGAGGCAGCTGTCTTCCTTGTTATCTCTCTTATTGCTATATTATTACATTTAATGATCTGTGTATGATTTCCCTTGGCATGATGAAAGAGCAGCAGGCAAATCTGATATAATGTGGCCATCTCCTTTGACGTCTTTTGTGCCTTGATCAGGCAGAGACATGAAGAATTATTTCGAAACCTGGTTCAAAGAAGGAAAAAAGGGGTAGGAAACTGACATGGCTTCTTCTCTTGTGTGACATGGTGCCTGGGCCGGACAAAGAAAAGGTTGTTTCTCAGAGCAAATTGGTCAGCACCTGCACTCACACACATGCACACATACGCACACCAGCAGTGGGATCCTATCTGTTCCACTATCGGTTCGATGATCATGGGCACGAGCGTGCGCAACTAATGCACGCACACCTAACATGCACACACAGCTTTCCCCACACCAGCTGAGGCCTGCAGCACCAATCAGCTGAGACGATGAAGAAGAGAAAAGCGTAGGGGTGGATGGGAGAGCCGATTCTGAGCTTTTCTCTCCTTTCTCCTCTCAGCTGATCGTAGGAGGCTTTATTTTACTACCGGTTTGGGTGAACCAGTCCAAACCAGTAGTATACCACCACTGACACACACATATTATGGAGGTTCACCTGGGTGGCTGCAAGCAAAGCCATGCTTCATTCTGTGGTATTGTGACCCAGAAATTATTTCCAGAGTCGGAAAACATGAGAGGGTAATGGAAGTCCCAGAGGTGTTGGTAGAAACCACATAAAGTGTGAAGGAGAACCCTGTTTCCTCTATGCAGGCGGAGATGAACATAACAGAACTTTGAAACAAGGGCTTGGTTTGCTTGACCTTGGTGGTGGAATAAAATCATCTTTGTATAACACACTGCATACAGCAGTCGGTTCATATCATTTGGATTTAGATGCAGTGATAAACCCAGTGATAGTGGACATAGGGCATGTATGTCACAAGTGACCCATCATGCCATTTTTGATGACTTGCCAGATGTCAAGCACAGGAAATCAGGAGTCTATGCAGTTCAGATGAATATATTTATTGTATGCTATAGCTCTCTACAAGAATCTGAACTATTAACGATCAAAGCAGGTTGGCAGAGTCATGAAAATCAAGGTGGGCTCCTTAGATCTCTTGTGGTCATGAAGGGACTCAAGACCAATGATGTATTTGACCTCTCCCTTGGACTCAGTCTAATTATCGCCTACACCAGATTTCTGGACCTGTTCTGACCAAGGCTTCCCAAGACCATAATTAAGCACAGGCTTAGTTAAAACAACTCTTGTTTTATTTCAATGCTGGGAATTATGTTCATTCCCAGCCAGTAATGAGTCCCAAACAGTCCCTTCGAGATAAGCACCCACCTTTCTTTCCTTTGAATTGCTGCCAACAACTAGAGTGCCAAATGAACTATAAAAAACCAACTGAAGTACAAAGTTCACACAGAGCTTCAAGGATTAATCCAAACAGAACAAACTACTTTGCTTCCTACAAAGGTTTCTTCACTTTTGCCTGTCCTTTATACCTCATGGGAGGGGCAATCACCATCCAGCCTTACTCCTGAGTCGGCCCTTTTGTTTCAGCTGCTCTCACCTTCTAGCAGCTCTGTGCACACGCACACTGGAACAGGCTCCCCTGGGTCCTCTGCCTCACTGCTGCCAGACTCCAGAGGTTCCGGATTCAGCACCCCACTCCCAGATAGTCTTGGCCCCATCTCTGCATCGGATGTAGGACCCTCATCCGAGTCCTCTCCAGACTCCCGGACTGGTCCTTGTTCTTCCCCACTGCCCGATTCTGCTGCCATCTGCACAGGCTGCTGGAGAACCACAACAGAACCTTCTGGAAGTTGAGCAAGAAGACCTTGCTCTTGCATAGCCTCTGAGGAGTCAAAAAATCATGTTCTAGAGCAATTTTGAAGTATTCAAAAATTGTGCGAATGTTCCCACATGATTTTCAGTGAGGCCCTACAAGAGCAGGATTATCTTGAGTACTAGCTGAAGAAGAGACAAGAGGATATCTGGAAAGGTTCCTTTTATTCAGAGTGGGGGTGAGGTGTATGACATGCCAGCAGAGTCAAGATAGGTATTTTCTGAATTTTTGACACGCCAAGTCCAAAGAGTTTGCCATCACTGTGATAACCTCACCTGGATAATTTGAGTTAAAGATGGGTACATTAAGTAATTGCAAGGGGATTTGCACCAATTTGTAGAAAATATTTTGCTGGTCTTTAAAACTGGAAAAATATTAATGTAGTAAAATATTACCATGTGCCCTGTGCCCTGTGTTTTGTTTCTAGCCATTACTGTTGCTTTTTTTGTGAAATCTTTTGGATGGCCTACAAAACTGAAATAATTATTCAGCCATTTTGGGGTCAGCTTTCTTTGCTAGGCAGTTATGTGTATTTGCAAAATAAATATATACATCAGTAAATAGTGGCTAATGTGCAAGCTGCCCAAGGATTCTTTCAATGGGAGTAAAATGTGCTTAATAATGAACTCAATGTCCTTGTTGAATAGCTGCTACAAATAAACAGACAATAGGTGCATTTCCCGATGTTTAATAATTGCTGCCAATGTTGCAGATGTTGATTAGTGTGAAGGACCCTCATTGCCAGCAAAATAGATCTCACCTTTGGTAATTAGAGCCTTAGGGTGAAAGGGCCAACACCTCCCTTTTATGTACAATAATCAGTGTGTGAAAACTTGTTGATTTCCCTCAATCAAGTCCATGCAAATCTAAAGAGAAGGAAAAGAGTAGGGGTGTCTGCAAAAGTTTTCTTCTTCTTGTTGTTGTTTTTTACAAACACGAGGTGGCCATTTTAAAATTTGTGTAGCATAAAACATGCAGGAAAAGAAAGTGTGAGCTTCAGTTGGGTGGTCATTGTCATGATCTTGACTTAACACCCCTATACCTTGCAGGAGCTCCTGGAGGGAGGGATATAACTGAGGTTTAGTTTTCTTATCTTCTCAAGAGAAGAGATTCCATGGTGTGCAAACAATAGATTTTGCTATAAGAGATACTTAGTGAAATAAGCATCCTTGGGAGAATGTTTGAGTCCTTGCTAAGCATGCATGAATGGGTTCCTAAATTAAGAGATGCTGCCTTTTGTCCAAATGACTAGGACGGGATCAATGACTAGGACGGGATCAATGACTAGGATGGGATCAATGACTAGGACGGGATCAATGACTAGGATGGGATCGTTTTCTTGGTATTGTCAGGAGTCTACTTCAACATCGAAGTTCAAAGGCATCAATAATCTTCCAGCAATGATGGGATTCAAAATTTTTTACTACTGGTTCTGTGGGCATGGCTTGGTGGGTGTCGCGTGGCTTGGTGGGCGTGGCTTGGTGGGCATAGCAGGGGAAGAATACTGCAAAATCTCCATTCCCACCCCACTCCTGGGGGAACGTTACTGCCAAATCTCCATTCCCTCCCCACTAATCTGCTTTCCATCTCCGTTCTCCTGTGCAGGGCAACCAAAGAAGACCCAGCCAATCAGCTGGGACTTGGGAGACAGAGAATAGATGGAGGCAGGGCCAGTCAGAGGCGGCATTTGCCAGTTCTCCGAACTACTCAAAATTTCTGCTATCGGTTCTCCAGAACTGGTCAGAACCTGCTGAATACTATCTCTGCCTTCCTTCCGTATTTCTTCCAAGTCCAACTTCTGCTTCCATAGAATGTCCCAGGGAATTGCTTGCACAATTCCGATCTTTGTATGTAAGGACACATCATGGCTTTTGAATATCAGAGTGAAATATAGGCTGCTATTAATCTTCTCAGTGGTGTCAAGATCTGTCAGCTGCCATCTTAGGCTTGCTTGTGCTTTGCTACTATGCGGTGACAGTCTGCCATGAACTCTGGGGATGGGAGAGAGGGGTGCTTGGGGGAAAAGGAATTAAGTTCTATATCTCCCTGAAATGCTGCTTCAGGGACACCCGGCTGGGAGAAGAAGGCAGCTGCATACCAACCTATGCTTGAAGTGACTATTCTGAAAACATCTTACTTGAACCTGATTGGTCATTGGGGGTGGGGGGTGGGGTCAGAGATGGGAGGCAGTTAAAGGTGGAAAAAGTTGAACGTAAGGATTTTGGGGTGCAATTCTCAGTTCTGACTATGCTTGACTGCAATACACTTGACTTCAATAAAACTATTCCTTTCCCAATGAATGGAGCCAAGGATCGTTTTTACTTAGAATTTTAAGTAGTGGCAGGTCTGACATGATCAGATTACTTTTCTCCTTGCACTCTGGACAGGAAGCAGTTTATCAGACGGATGTGAATCCTAAGGGATCTGGTTAATGTCTTTCTTAGACATTTTCAGGCATCTTAGTTATCTGTTTAATTTTGCTGCTGTTCTGTATTTTTGTTGAGAGAGTACAGTTTTTCTTTCCATGTTTTATTCTGTTCTGGGCCACACAGAGTCCTTCAGAAGCGAGTTGGCTTATTAAAAGTTGTTAAATAAAATGCAAAACAAATATATTTTTTTAATGAGAAGGAAATAAAAGTTCCATAAGATCAGCAGAAGAGTGATGGCAGGCAACCCCTCCCATTGCCCCAATTAGAGCTATTCTGATTTGGGAGTTGTTTTCCCAAGCATCACATTCAAATCTCTCCTTGCTCCTCTCCACTCTCCTTTTTAATAAAATGGCCCTGCGGTACGCTCTAGTCAATATTTAATGCAAAGTGTCATCAACAAAGAGCTGGGACCTGCAAAGTTTAGCTTGCAAACTTAAAGCATCGGTGCTGGTCAACCCAAACACCTCTGCCAGGGGTGTTCACAGGGATAGGATAAAAAAAAATCATCCACATCCTTGTGATTGAAGTCCTGACCTTTTCTTTAACCTACATGCTTTATAGATGAAACTTGTCTCAATGTGTCTGTTAAATGGCAATAATGGGGTCATGTGATTGCCATTTGCAACCTTTCCAAATGCTCCTGACAAGCCAAGTCAATGGGAGAAACCAGCTTTGCTTAATAGCTTAACTTGCTTGACTTAAATAGCTTGACTTGCTTAACATCCATGGCAAAAAAAAGCCATACAATTGTGTGTGAATCACTTAACAACTGCCTTACTTAGTAATGGAAATTCTGGTTCCAATTGTGGTCATAAGTGAAGAATTCAAGGCCCAAATGATCCTACTTCAGATACACCACGAAAAACTTAGCTCTCTGAAGAAGACTCTAGGAAAGGGGGAAGGAAAGACAAAAAAGAATGACTAGTAACCAGGTGGATGGACTCAGTTCCAGTGAAAATGAGTATAATATTGGAAGATCTGAAAGATCAACTTAGGGACAGATCATTATAGAAAAACTCTATGAGTTTGCTGGGATTTGAAAATAATTTGATGGCACATAATCATCCATCCATCCATCAATGCAACCAACCAACCAACCAACCAACCAACCAACCAACCAACCAACCAACCAACCAACCACCCAACCAACCAATCAAAACAAACAATGCAAAAAAGGATAAAAGAGAAATACAATAGAGAGGGGAATTTCAAAATATCACCAGTCCAAGAATTTGATATCGTAGATCTTCTTATGGAAATTGTCACAGATGAGGACTTTGACACTATATTGGTTCTGATGGAGTTCCTTTTTCTCATAAAAGATGGGGATTTTGTTAAGGGGCGGCAAAGGTATGTTTACACATAAGCTGGTGTAAAAAGAGTAATGAAAAACTACACGTGAATGTGTCTATTGTCAAGTGCCTCCTACCCTATCCCAAGAAGGTGTAGGAGATGACCAGGCTGAACCTGAGGAGGGGGTCAAATGCATCATAAGTCATGAGTCCCTGCAGGCCCACCAGAGATCTAAATCCAGCCCACCTTGAATGCCTGTCTTATCTCCCGCTCATTTCCCTTGACCTTTAGCTGGTCAGATTCTTGTAGACAGCTTAAGCTTGTAATAAATCTTTACATTCATTTGAACTGCCTGGATCTCCTGATTCACCCCCCCCCCCTGACAGAAGGCAGGAACAAAGTTCATCACATGGGCAAACTCAAACCTGAAAAGTCTCTGTCTTTGTGCATTGCTGTCTTTATCCGGCAACAATTCTTCTCCTTCTCTTTTGCAGACTTCTCATTGTTTTATTTTTAAGAAGTTGTCAGAACTAGATGAGAACAGCTTCAAGGTTAATCCTTATTGAATTCCCCTCCTCTCCTCTCCTTTCCCTTCCTGATTAAAGTCCCACTTGCGATAAAGAAAAGGAATGATCAACGCTAGTGCTTTGTTAGGGCTGAAAGAGAATAAATGGCACTCCTTATGTGCACCCATTCCGCTTCTGATCTATTTATCCATCAATCAAGTTATAACAAGGCTCTAAATCTGTAGCTGCTATGTGCCAGCTTTTAAGTTAGATGCTACTGCAGTTCCTCAATTCTTAATGCCATCCTGGCCATGTGCAATGATTGGGTATGGGTCCTTTAAGTGCTCCACTGTGAGGCACCTACTCAAGGTCAATTGATGGAGTTAGTTACTCCAAATAGAGGAGAATACACATAGCTCAGGATTGAACTGTGGAGTTCTTGATGCTCTTTCACCTTCATTGTACTCTATGGAGTTCTTCCTGCTCTCTGAGCTTGGCATTTTGATTGCAGGTGTTTCATTACCTAACTAGGTAACATAATCTAGAGCTCTGGTGGTGCAGTGGCTAAAAGGCAGTATTGCATGCAAACTATGCCCAGTTCGATCCTGATGGGGCTTGACGCATCCTTCCATCCAGTTTGTTGGGAGCAATGTGCAAATAATCCTTCTACACTGTAAACTGCCCAGAGAGTGCTGTAAAATGCTATGGGGTGGTACGTAAGCCTAAATACTGCTACACGCTATAATCTAGGTAGCATCACTGATGATATTACTTAGTTGGGTAATGAAACATCTGCAATCAAAATGCCAAGCTCAGAGAGCAGCGAGAACTCCATAGAGTTTGCTATTACTTAACAATTATTAAAATGAATGTTCTACCTAGCTGTCGTTGCCATTCAGCTATTCCTTTGTTCGCTAACTTTCCTGAGCTGAGACACATCATTTTAGAGAGGATTCTAAGAGTATCTAACTCCCTTGAGTTCTTGTAAGCTCATGTTAGAATGTCATTGATAGCATTCTAACCATTTTTCCATTGTTTCTGATATTTTTCCCAAATTCCTACATCTTCTCCAAAAATTCTTACCTATGCATTAAGTACCTGAAATATTTAAATTTTCATTTCATTGCTAATGCTTTCAGTGAACAGCTTGGTTTTATATCATCTACTACTGTACTACTACTGTTTGTGTAGTTCAAAGTGTTCTCAACAGTTTTCTATAGCATCCCAATTAAAGTTTAAGCTATTTGGTCCTCCTTCCTTTGGCCCATTCCTGTAGGGTAAGGGCTATTTGAAAGGGGGAACACAACTAAGCTGTCAAATTCAAGTGGAGAGAAGCAGGAGAAGCCACCTCGTTCGAGATAGTCCTCCATTTATGACCACAATTAAGCCCAGAATTTCTGTAGCTGAGCAAGATAGTTAGTAAGTGAATTCTTCTCCATTATATGGCCTTTCTTGCCACAATTGTTAAGTGAATCATTGCAGTTGTTAAGTTAGTAACATGGCTGTTAAGTGAATTTGGCTTCCCCATTGACTTTGCTTGTCAGAAGGTCGCAAAAGGGGATGACATGACCCCAGGGACACTGCAACCGTCATAAATATGAGTCAGTTGTCATGCACCTGAATTTTGATCATGTGACCATGGGGATGTGTGTTAGGGATATACACCCTAGCAGAACCTGCACGGCAGTCAGGCAGTCAGGCAAATATGTGAGATAAAATGTTGTTGTAGTTTACACTCAGTAAAACAGATACAATGTGCTAGTTAAATAGTTTATTCCAGCAAGAGTTTTAGCATAGTCAAACAGTCCATATATCATACACTAGTTCAGTCCGTCCGGGGATTATTCAGTTGCAAAGTCCAATGTCGAAAAAGAGGTCATTAAACTTACAAATATCAGTCCAGTAATATATCTCTTCGCAGTAGAGATATGAAGAAGTAAAACCTCCTTTCTTCATTCAGGAACAGCAGAGAACACGCAGTTAACAATCCATCATCGTCAGCAAGCAATCCAGTAAGCCAGCAATCGATCCAGTTCTCTTGCTCCCTCTTATGGCGATTTACAGCCGCACCCAAAATTACAAGCTTTGCAGTTAAAGTGACACACACTTAAATTCACTATCATAGTCTATATATATTATTTTACCCAAACTACGTTAGGTAACCTATGTTATTCCTAACATTCTCCCCTTTTGGGTAATATAATAATATATATATATCTATTTACATCCTTAAACCATTGTTGTCACAACTTTCCTTATGTTTGACTGAACCTTGGGCTTTTGTAAACTGATCGGCAATATTTTCTTCAGTCATGCAATATTCCAATCTTATTAAACCATTTTTTACAGATTGTCTTACATTCAGATATCTAAGATCTGTATGCTTAGATCTCGTTTTTACAGCAATATTTGTAGCCAACCGTATGGCTGCTTGATTGTCCTCATAAACTACAATAGAATCATTAACAGTTATTCCCATATCTAATAACAACTGTTTATACAGAATTAAATCAGTACATAATAAAGATAGACATGAAAATTCTGCTTCCATTGTGGGCATACTTATGTGTTGCTGTCTAATTGACCTCCAACCAATCAGTGCTTTACCTAATAGTATAGCCATACCTGAAGTTGATTTCCTAGTGTTTATGTCTGTTGCAAAACTTGCATCAGCATATGCACTTAAAATCAAATCATCTTTTGGCTCCAAATACAATGCATAGTGCATTGTCCTTTTAAGATATCTTAATATACGCTTTGTCGCTTGCCAGTGTCATTCAGTGGGTTCAGCGTTGAATCGTGCCAATTGATTAACGCCATAGGCAATGTCTGGCCTTGACCAATTACTAATATATGATAAACTACCAATTAATGATTGATAAATAGTCTTATCGAATTTTGGACTTTGAGCATCAGTGTGGCCAAATTCCTGACTCATTGGAGTTTTAGCCGGTTTACAAAGTTCCATCTTGTATGTTTTTAGTAATTGATAAATCTTATCCTCTTGAGATATCTTATAGCCACTTTTGGTTTTATTTATTGTCAATCCTAGATACTGTTTTATCTCTCCTAATTGCTTTAATTTCATCCTCTTACCTAATAATGATATTATTTCAGTAGCTTCATTATTAGTTTTTGTAATTAAAGCAATATCATCTGTAAACAACAATAATAATGACACTATTCCATTTGTCTCTCTCTTAAATACACATGGATCAGCTAAACCTGCTTTAAACCCTATATTATTTAACTCCTTAACAATACATTGGTTCCATTCGTAACCAGATTGTTTTAATCCATAGAGACTCTTTTTAAGTTTCCAACAGTCATTATTAGTTTTATCATCCTTAATTCCTACTGGTTTCTTTAAGTATATAATGTGCTGCAATGGTGCATGCAGATAGACAGTTTCTACATCTAAGTGATTTATAATATAATTCTTCTTAGCTGCCCACACTAAAGCTGCTCTCAAGGTTGTTGCTTTTAGACTCGGTGCAAATACTTCATCATAATCACGTGCAGTTTGATTAAATCCTTGAGCTACCAACCTTGCCTTATGGGTAACAGTCCCATTTTTACCTGTTTTTAATTTAAATATCCATTTACAGACAATGGACTTTTCACCTGGAGGTAATTTAACATTTTCATATACTTGCATTTGTTTTAATGAATTTAATTCTTTCTCCATTGCTCTTTGCCAATTTTCTTGTTCCTTTACTGGATACATTCTAAGTTCTTCAACAGTAGTTGGAACTTTACTAACTTGGCAAACTACACTTGCTTGGTACCTGTCAGGTGGTCTGGTTTCACGTGTTGATCATCTAGGTATTACAGGGCTTACAGGTGGACTTTCATGTACTACCTGTTCCTGGTTATCTATTTCTTCCTGTTCATCTATTTGCTGGTATTACCTTGCTTTTTTCTTGACTGCAAGCATTGCAGTGCAAATACTTACTGCAAGGCTTTAGTTTTATACCTTCAGACAGTTCAACCGTTTGCTTGAGCATTTTAAAATTTATATGCCCTAAACGTCTGTGTAACAAATGTATGCATTCATCATGAGGTTTAACATTATTATAAACTGTGTTAGCTACCTCTAATGAATTATCATTTAACACATACAATTCACCTTTTAAAGTTGCAGTCACTTTTTTACCTTCTTTTTCTATTATGCAGTTTTCTCCTCTAAAGGTAACTACATAACCTAGTTTAACCAAAACACTAACCGAAAGCAAATTAAACTTAAGTTGTGGTACATATAACATTTTTACATTTTCTTTTATGCAAGAACAATGTGCAATACCTTCACCTTTTGCTTTCATTTTCCAGCCATTAGCTAACGATATCTGCTGTGAACTCGTGGACATCTTAACAAATCTTTTCTTATCTTTCGTTATGCAGTGTGATGCTCCACTATCTACAACCCATAAATTATTATTCACAGTTTCGTTGCTATACATGGCTAACTCTAAGCATTTTTTATCCTTTTGATGCCTTTTAGCATTCTGGCTGGCATTGTTGCGTTTTACTTTCTTGCAGAATCTAGCCAAATGTCCTTTTCCTCCACAATTAAAACATTTTCTAATTGTATAGGCTGTCGTAGATTCTTTATCTTCTTGTTTTGGTTGTTCCCTTCTGAGTTGATCCCTTTCAAGCCTTCTCCTGGCTTCTTCAATAATGTCAGTTAATGTGAGGTTATCTTTTGGCAGTACTTCCAGTGAAGTTACATAGTCGTCATAGCTCTCATCTAACGAAGACAAAATTATATAAACCTGATGGAGTTCTGTGAAGATAAGTTCTTTTTCATGCAGTTCCTGAAAAATTCTCTTCATTGTGTTTATATGAGTCAACATGTCTCCATTCTTTTGAAGATGTGTTCTGAACAGTTTCCGTGTAAGATTTATATGTGCTCCTACACTGTCTCGAACATAAATCTTCTTTAAATTCTCCCAACATTTCGCAGCTGTTTCTTCTCCACGAATATGGACAAGCTGCTGGTCACAGAGTGTCAGTCCTATTATACAGAGAGCTTGCTCATTCTTCAGTTTATATTCTTGTATTTTCTGGGCATCATCCTCATCCTCCGGATCCCATGCATCTACCTCTGGTGGGTTTTGTATTATACTCCAGAAACCTTCTCTGCGTAGAAGTAGGCTGCATTTCATAGACCATGAAACATAGTTTGTTCCATCCAGTTTGGATATTAGAGACAAACTTGGTAAATTGACTTGTGCCATCTTTTTCTGGATATTAAACTATAATTAATAAAACACAGCTGTCTGTTTACAGTATTGTGTAACTACACAAACTCTCACTTTATATAAGCCTGTTATATCCTGGTTAGTCTGACTATGCAGCTGGGCCCATAACCAGTGTTAGGGATATACACCCTAGCAGAACCTGCACGGCAGTCAGGCAGTCAGGCAAATATGTGAGATAAAATGTTGTTGTAGTTTACACTCAGTAAAACAGATACAATGTGCTAGTTAAATAGTTTATTCCAGCAAGAGTTTTAGCATAGTCAAACAGTCCATATACCATACACTAGTTCAGTCCGTCCGTGGATTATTCAGTTGCAAAGTCCAATGTCGAAAAAGAGGTCATTAAACTTACAAATATCAGTCCAGTAATATATCTCTTCGCAGTAGAGATATGAAGAAGTAAAACCTCCTTTCTTCATTCAGGAACAGCAGAGAACACGCAGTTAACAATCCATCATCGTCAGCAAGCAATCCAGTAAGCCAGCAATCGATCCAGTTCTCTTGCTCCCTCTTATGGCGATTTACAGCCGCACCCAAAATTACAAGCTTTGCAGTTAAAGTGACACACACTTAAATTCACTATCATAGTCTATATATATTATTTTACCCAAACTACGTTAGGTAACCTATGTTATTCCTAACAATGTTGCAACTGTTGTGTGAAAAAAATGGTCACAAGTCACTTTTATCAGGGTCATTGTAACTTCAAATGAACTGTTGTAAGTTGAGGACAACCTGTGTTTGCAGTAGTGGCCAAAAAGGCCAGTCATACTGCCTTTCTTTGCCTTTCTCTTCTCTTGTATCACACATGTGTACCCTGTTGCCGTTGTGGGTGGCTCTTTTGTTTCTTGAAGCTGCAGTTCTTGGCCATGAAGCCTGTTGCAAAAGGATCTAATTTGGGATAGCGTTAGTTAAAATGGTTCTTATTACTGCTGATCCAATTGTGGGTTTGCATTTCCATCCATCCATCCACCCATCCATCCATCCACCCACCCATCCACCCATCCACCCATCCACCCATCCACCCATCCACCCACCCATCCATCCATCCATCCATCCATCCATCCATCCATCCATCCATTCCTTTTTGCAAAAGATTGTCGGAGGTTTTTGGAAGGGAGAGGAGGCTATATGTCTTTATATCAGTAGAAGTTGATCTATTTTTTTCATTTTAAAAGTCCCCTTTCTCCCTTTTGCAGTGGCTTGAAAAGCAATTTCCATCTTTTGCCTGGTCACCTAGTGTTGCATGGAAGAGAACTGAAAGAGAGCTTTAACCTTACTGCAAGCAGACCAGTGGTGGTATTCAGCTGGTTCTTACCAGTTCTTTGGCATGGTTGCCGAACTGGTAGTAAACTTCTGGCTGCCCACGTCCCCAACTCACTCGCTGCTCACTCGCTTGCCCTGCCCACCCGATGTCCGATGCTCGCTCACCCCATCTGCCCAATGCTCGCCTGCCCAGTCACTCCTTAAGGTATTTTTTTTTTTTAACCGTACGACAATAGCTGTTCCTATGAACAGCTGTGCTGGGATTCTCTTCACTTCTTACTGCTTCGCCTAGGAGGCTCAGGAAGGCAAGAAATGGAGGGAGGGGACACAGCCCCCTCCATTTTTGCCTTCCTGGGCCCCAGGGAAGCTTCCTGGGAGCAAAAATGCTCCCCCAGTGGCTCCTCTGAGACCAGGGAGGCCCTAAAATGGAGCACGGGGGGTGCTGCATGCCCCTCCTATGCTCCATTTTCTTTTTCTTCCTGAGCCCCAGGGAAGCTTCCTGGGAGCAAAAACACCCCCCAGAGGCTCCCAGAGGCCAGGAAGGCCCCAAAATGGGTGGTGGTGGTGGAGGTGGTACTGCAAAAAAATGTCATGCCCACCCAATCACATGGCCACGTCCACCTAGCCACGGCCACAGAACCAGTAGTAAAATTTTTTGAATCCCACCACTGAAGCAGACCCAAGAGCAGAGAAGGAAGTAGAAGAAATGGTCCAATTGGACACTGATCAAAGTAAGCTGGACTAATTTTCCCACTGTCAGATCTGGAAATGAATCTGCTCTGTTTGGAATGAGCCTTCACCTTCATAGGGGGTGTGATGGCTCTGTGGTTAAAGGCGCTGAGCTTGTCAGCTGGAAAGCTGACAGCCCGGGTTTGAGACCTGAGTGCCATGCGACATGTGAGCTCCTGTTACTTGCCCCAGCTTCTGCCCCAGCTCCTCCTAAAGCCAACCTAGGAATTCAGAAGCATTCAAATGCAAGTAGATAAATAGCTACCATTTCAGTGGGAAGGTAACAGCATTCCTTGAGCCTCAACAAATAGTCATGCCAGCCACATGACCACAGAAGCATCTTCGAACAGCACTGGCTCTCTCGGCTAAGAAATGGAGATAAACACCACCTCCTAGAATCAGACTCAACTTTACCTTTTCTCCTTCCTAAATGGTACAGCAATTCTGTTTATGCATCTAAAACTTGGATGCACAGACTCCTGATTCCTCCCCCCCCCCAGTACCCCTCAATCGCTAGGTATACATAAGATCATGTCAATTACTCTAGAGACCTAGCAGATGCTACTCTGTACCAGGTTAAGCTTGGTGAGTTTTAAAGTTTGGGATGGTGTGTGTGTGTGTGTATGTGTGTGTGTGTAGAAAACAGCTTAGCAAATTGTATGAACTTGGATTGCTCAATTAGATCATGGAATGGACAGACGGAATAACCTGAGGAACAAGAGGAAAAGCTGCAACCAAGATAACCATCTGATAAAAGAAATCTGAGTCCAGGTCAGAAATGTAATTTGAAGAAACATTTGAGTCATGACCTTTCCTAGTTCTCATAAAAATAAAGAGGGTGAGGGTGAAAGTTGCCAGATTCTGTTACTACTCTTCTTCTTTCTAATTATGGGTTAATTTAGCAGCAAAAGGAAACCAGGCTGCCAAAGAACACAGTGGTGGATACCATCAAAGTTGACACCAGCCAGAGTATAGAAAAAATCCAAACAAGCAGTGCAATATTAGATGTGGAGATTCAACATGACTGAATGGATAGCTTCTTCTTCTTCTTTCTTCTTCTTCTTCTTCTTCTTCTTCTTCTTCTTCTTCTTCTTCTTCTTCTTCTTCTTCTTCTTCTTCTTCTTCTTCTTCTTCTTCTTCTTCTTCTTCTTCTTCTTCTTCTTCTTCTTCTTCTTCTTCATCTTTTCTGTCTTTGATTTCCAAATTTGGTTTACCTTGGCTGACCGTTTATGGTTTCATGTACAATGCAAATCCAGTCATTGTGTGCAACATGGAATTGAAACAGAGCTACTGTACACCAACCATATGTTGCATTATCTGAAGGTGAGAATATTTCATGTCTTAAACAAGAATCTTCCCCTTGCTTCTTTCTTCTGGCAGGATATATTACCTTTTGGAATCAGAAATGGTTGCATGTATTGTGAAGGATACCATGTTCTCTATAGTTTAGTTCTACCCATAGCTCTTCCTTATCCCATTCCAAATCTATCTCATGATATCTAACTCACCCACACTATGGTTGTAAAGGGATTTAGAGATGATCTTGTGGGAGGTATAAAAGGGCTAAGGAAGGAAGAAGTCATTTATGTGGGATTTGGAGAATATATTAAACATTCCAGAGATGCTGAAAGAACATAGAATGTTATCAATCCTTTGAGGTAGCCCAGGTCAAGAAAGAGGATCCTAAGAATGCTATTTTATTGTTGTAGGATAGGGTATAATGGGCTGTTGGTTTATGCTATTATATCCTGTTGAAATGTACTTGAATATTAGCAGCTTGGGTTGGTAGCTGGGCTGATGGTTTGCTCGGAGCTCAAACCAGTAGCCCATTATATCCTATCCTACATGCTAATCTTGAAAAGCTGTTCAAATTCCACTGTATATTACACAAAATCAAGGTGGGGTTATCTTGAGTTTCTTTCTCATGCTTCCTTCAATCTATTGGTTGTGCAATCTCTTCAAGCCAATCCCTAATGGGTTATTCCTTCCTCACCCCACACCTTTAACAGTTCTTTCATACCTTCGGCACGGCCAGCTCTACATTCTTTATAATAACTGTTACATTTCCAGCTATAAAAGTTTGCATGCTTAAGATCTCTGGTTAATATCTTCAAGTTGAGTTGAATAAAAGAATCAAGGCTTGAGGAGGTCCAAGATAGACCTTTCAAATCAGCCTTCTTAAGGAACACTGTGGTATCCATTTGTATTTTAGAAGTCATTTACAGATTGGAGCTGGTCTGAAATTCCCAACTGTACATCCTTAAGAAAGATGCTATAAAGCTGGAAAATTGTATGGTATGTATTACATACTTTCAAAGTCTCTAAGCATGTCTTCCATTTGGATCTAGCTCTGGGTCTATGACAAAGCCTTAATGAAATGACGAGGATCATCATGAAATATAATTGGGTTAAAAAATTACAAAAAGATGCTAGTCAGCAAAGCGTTTAATTTATTTATACATCAAAATTCTTGCTCTCCCAATATCTAGTGGTTCTACTTCATTTTCTCGAATTATTTCTCTCTAAAAAATTATTTGTCCCCTAAAATGTACCATTTGTTTTGCGCACACAATATTTATTATGGATGCATGTATACATATATACTCCAAACTACCATTGTGTCTAATGTTGGAAATCATGATACAATTTGAGAAGAATCCTAACAGTTAGAAATGAAACCTTCCTGGTGATTATTCATCAGTGAAGGGAAAAAAAAGTGACATTTGCTGAACAGATTATTACTTATTAAGAATAAGGCCATTACTGGTTAGAAACTACTTAACTAGCAATTTCTGAGTTCAGTGAACTGTGGTGTTAATCAAATGCAGCATTATTTTCAATGGAAAAAGAAATTAGCTCATTGTGAAGAAAATGTGTTGCTGCTCTGGGGTTACGTAAGATGAAAAAGGAAAAAAGGATAGATGGAAAAGTACAGAGGAGATCAATCTTAGGAAGGCAGAGACAAAGTTAGATAGAAACGAGGATAAGAAAATTTCCCTGATAACAATGATTCTGACAGTGGAAGTACAGCTAGCCCTTGATTTACAACCATTCATTTAGTAATCATTTGAAGTTACAATAGCACTGAAAAAAGTGACTTATGACCATTTTTCACATATCATCCCCATCATCACATAATCAAAATTCAGATGATTGGCAACTGACCTGTATTTATGATGGCTGCAGTGTCTTGGGGTCATGTGATTACCTGTTGCAACCTTCTGACAAACAAAGACAGTCAATGGGGAAACCAGTTTCACTTAACAGTCATGTTACTAACTTAACTTCAGTTATTCAGTTAAAAACTGTGGGAAGAAAAGTCATAAAATGGGGCAAAACTCACTTAGCAGCTATCTTGTTCAGTAATTTGAAATGGAAATTTCCAAATGGGAATCTTGGGCTCAGTCATGCTAAATTGCATCTGCCTGGTGAAAGTGTCATACATATTTTACCCCCCTTCCTTCCTCTTTTGCTTTTGAGTTGAAGGTGGTGCTCAGATAGTGATGAGTTGGGGCTCTTATTGAAAAGATGATTTAACAATTGGAATGGGATGGGGTGGAATTTTAATAGAAACAGAATGTGAGAGGTCATTGGTGGTCTCTGGCCTTGGTGGTATTCTTGCAGATGTTTCATTACCCAAACTAGATAACATCACCAGTGCTGATGTTCAGCCCTGAACATCATGATGATGCTCCCTAGATTGGGGAATGAAATGTCTGCAAGAAAACAGCCCAGTTCAGAGAGCACTCAGACCCCTCATTTCAATTCTGAGCTACAAATATTTTCTTCTATTGCAAACAGAACATATTCACTGGTTAAGACTACGTGGTAGCTGCTTTTTGTCTCTGCACAGGGTTAATGATGGATGATGATCCGAACGCCTCTGCTCTCACACTCTGTACTTCTACAGTGTAGAAGTAAACAATCACATACATTTCCAATATATTATTTTGCCAAGGGAACCTGAACTATGCTTCCCATTAATTGATTGATCACATGCCATCATGTTCTTTTGGACTCCTAGTCACCACACATACCGTAGTTAATCCCAAAGGTGCTCTTTCAAGAGGCAACTGGACTTTCTGGATTTTCTTTGAAGACATTTCGCTTCACATCTAAGAAGCTTCTTCAGCTCTGACTGGATGGTGGGGAATGGAAGGATTTATATTTGTTTCAGATAGCTGACAATCCTTCCATTCCTTACCATCCAGTCAGAGCTGAAGAAGCTTCTTGGATGAGAAGCGAAATGTCTTCAAAGAAAAACCAGAAAGTCCAGTTGCCTCTTGAAAAAGCACCTTTGGGAAAACCATGACCTGGATGACTGAGAATCTCCATGGACATATACTGTAGTTACATTTTCTCCATGATGATCTGTCCTATGATGATCCATGATGATCTGTAACGTGGTCTTTCAGTTCTTCTAATGGCACACTTATCACCACTGTAATTGAGTTCATCCAACTTGCTGTTGATGACCCTCTTCTCTTTCCTTACTAACATTCTTTCCAGACAGCTGGGTGCTTGCATAATTTGAACCTGATCATTTGAGCCTCAAGCAAGAACTCTGGGTTGATCTGATGATTGCTCGACGTTTGTTTTCTTGACTGATGTTTTTCATATTAAATGAGAATTCTGAGGAATTGCATTTCCAGCTCTTCGGGAGGATCTCAGCATGAAGAATGCTGTTTATTGTCACAGAGAAAGAAAAATCACCCAAGCCTTGTTCGAAGACAAGGCCAAATTGCTTATTGCTTGATCTCTTCCCTGTGATTTGCTCTTTAGGTTTTCTACTTCTTACTTGTCAAAGCATTTCCTTCAATATATCACTGTCCATACTTTTTGTTCATGCCCAGCTTCTTCAAGATGGTAATTGACCTTCAGTTTAGTAAAATGCACAGTCAATGACATCCTTACTTTTCTTGCTCTTTTTCTCGAAATGGTTCTTCCTGTCAATTTCTGTTGGTTATTGCCTGTAGAGCACTATTACGCTACCCAAAGCAAGCATGTTAGGCAGCCACTCAAGTTAATAGATAGCATTAGATGATTCTGCCAAGCAGTGAAGTGGTCCACACAGACCTAATATAGAGTCTGGCCAACTGACCTACTGAGACATCATATTAATAAACTTTGAGCACAATCAGCATAATAGGGATAAAAAAAGAGATTAATTGCTCTTGAGCAAGGATGGGTGCCAATGCGGGTGACTGAAAAGTGCTCATAATAGGCTTTTAAAATGTTCAATGTATGGACTGGCCAAAAAAGTTTGAAAAACCTGGTACGGAGGTTTGCATGTAATGGAAACAGGAATGCTCCAATCATGAGGTGTAATTAGAGAACCGCTCCAGACAACCGGTGATGGGAAGCGATGACCAAATATTAGAGGACAGAGCTATATGCCTTGTTCTCTGAGTTGTGTCTTATGAAATTCCTTGTAGGTTTTAGGAGCAACAGATGATCAGTCCTATCATTAGTTTTTGGAGAAGTAGTGAAGTTCCCCAAAAACTTTAACCTTAGACTGTCTACTATTGACCTCACTCCTTTCCTAAGAGGTCTGTAGGAGGCATGCATAAGCGCACCAACGTGCCTACCGTCCCTGTCCTATTGCTTCTTTTTTATTCGTATCTATTTCATGTGTTCATAACCATGTTTATACTTATACCTGTTATCTAATACTTGCTTGATAAATAAATAAAAATAAAAGTTCCAACCATTATGTTTTCATGCATGGACTGAGAAGCCATCATGTTGATTTGATTATTTGATTATTTTCTTCTATTAGTTTTATTTTTTATATATGATGTTTTCATATTCGTGTAAGCCTCCTTGAGTCGCCACGTGTGAATAGGCAGCAATATAATTTTTTTCTAAAATACAATAAATAAATAAAACTTCAGCAATGAAACACTTTGGACAAGCCATGGGACCCAATGCTATAACCCCAGAAAGTTTATATGTTCATTTGAGATGCATAGGAAAAGAGCATTTTCAAAAGAAGCTTGATTTCCAGTGTTGATACTGAACATTCTTCCATCATCTCACAAAAAATACAATATAAATTAAAAATGAGGAAAGATGGGGAACTTCATGTAATTATTATTCAGAACCACTTTAACATTTCAGACAAAAGCAAGATGCCAAGAGTTAGATAGGTATAATATATGTGTTCCATATGGCATTAATTTCTCATAATCAAAACTTTCAATCATGGGCTTAATAAATTGCAGTAGTATATACTATTGCCAAAAGTGAAGTCTTCTCCCAGATGGGGAACAAATGCATCACTAGCATTTATTAAAGCAGCAGAGAAATTTGTCCTCTGATTCTATCTTTTTATAACAGAAAAGGAGAGATTTAGAGGAACAGTTGCCAATTCGAATGATGAAAATTGGGATAGTCCAGCAAGACATTATAGCACAATACAGCAAATCTTACAGTAGATGATCCCAAAGTGTTCTTAATTCCTGAAGGATTTACAGTCACCTGAAAGCACTTTGATGCCTGAGTGCTCCCCTCCCCATTTCATCTAGCCCCACTCTCATCATCAATTGCCCAAGTAGGTGACTATGAGCCTCGGTGGCGCAGTGGTTAGAGTGCAGTACTGCAGGCTACTTCTGCTGCCTGTCGGCTGCCTGCAATTTGGCAGTTCAAATCTCACCAGGCTCAGTGTTGACTCAGCCTTCCATCCTTCTGAGTTGGGTAAAATGAGGACCCAAATTGTTGGGGGGGGGGGCAATATGATGACTCTGTAAACTGCTTAGAGAGGGCTGTAAAGCACTGTGAAGTGGTATATAAGTGTAAGTGCTATTGCCATTTGAATAATTCATCACTTATAACATGTGGTGGGATTTCCAGGTAACGTGGCAGATGGAGTTAAGAGTCTGGCAACTTGGGGGGAGGGAGGGAGGGAGGGAATGAGGGAGACCTGATCCTTTCTAAAATCCCCTTTAAGCCTTATTTCCCAAGAGAGTGCAGTTAGTCTGGTGAGATTCTTGTAAATAGGCAGGTAGCAATCAAGGAACTTCTCTGATTAGCTCATAGTGTTGTTCTGGTTGCTTATGCTTCACAAATGACACAATATCCTCTATTGAAAATACTCCGAATCTCTCCAACAGCTCATTACACCTCACAGCTGCACATGATGCCTGAGACAACCATCTTATGTATATCTAATGTTACAATGGCTCTAGGATCATGTCCTTTCAATGGTTGGGACATCACCATTAACTGCTGAAAGTAAGTGGAAAAGCAAAATCAGTAGCTATGGATGAAACAGACCACTAGCAATATAGCATTATTCTTAATGGCATCTGGGGAGGGGGGAAATGAGACACTACAGCCTTTTGATCTAGAACCCCAAGAACTAGAGCCCTAGAAAGATGATACTCTAGACCCCTTGACCTCAACCTTCCTCCCTATCCCTAATCCTAATTCAAAAGAGCCTTTGCAACTGCATTCAGGGGAATTCTTTGTGGAGCTCAAGTTGTTAAATAATTATCATATGATGTTTCTATATTGAGATTAGTATATTATATTAATTATATTGAGAGGTTAGGATTCTAATGAGCCCTGGAGCATATTATGATAAGCTTGCTTTGGAAGATATTATGCCTGTCATAACATTAATAATATACATTCTGCAATATTGGGAAAATAAATGAGAAAAATATCACACAAAATGTGCTGTGGTGTTTAGGCAGTTCTGAATAATAATTGTTGTAAAAAATAAAAATCTTCTGACCACAGGAAAGCTTACAGCACAATTTTATACACATATTATGCCACACACACACACACATATATCCTAAAAACACACACACATATATTTCATATAAATCACCCAATATGATTTTGGGTTTAATTGCTGAAATGCAAAGAATGCATCTATCTGTCTGTTTGTCTGTCTGTCTCTGTCTGTCTATCTATCTATCTATCTATCTATCTATCTATCTATCTATCTATCTATCACACACACACACACACACACACACACACACGTGTGGTGAGATTCAATTTTTTTTTTACTACTGGTTCTGTGAGCATGGCTTTGTGGGCATGGCAGGGAAGGGAGACTGTAATATTCAGTCAGAGGTGGGATTTGCCAGTTCTCCGAACTACTCAAAATTTCCGCTACTGGTTCTCCAGAACTGGTCAGAACCTGCTGAATACCATCTGTTATACTGTAGATAGATAGATAGATAGATAGATAGATAGATAGATAGATAGATAGATAGATAGATAGATAGATAGATAGATGAAGAGAGAGAGAGAGAGAGAGATTAGCTGGATCAAATCATGGTCTTGTGATTATATTAAAGAAATACCTTTTGGGTGTATTCTGGTTAAGATAGTATATTTTAAGCATTTTACAATATGTCCCACATTTCTGCCTCAAACGTCAAGATTTTTTAAAAGAAATCTCAAACTGGTTATATTGAGAGAAACAAGAACAGAATATACCTGGTATTTATCGAACCTTTTTATCATAGCAACATAGAGCTGGAAGACCTTAGAGGCTACACCTCCTGGCTCAGTGCAGGAGCCACTGAAGCATGAGTGGCAGATGACCAACCAGCCACTGTTTTAATGGGGAATTCACCAGTTCATATGACAGCTTGTTCCACTGGTTGACAGCTGATACACTCAGGGAAGTTCTCCTGACATCTAGCTTGAATTTATTTCCTTGGAGCAATAACCCACTGAAGCAACAGGGAACAGGTTCTTCTGTGCAACAGATCTTCAGATATCTGAGCATTAGATTTACTCAGCGTGCCCAGGAATAGGTCTAATGATCCACAGTGAGAGCTGTTTCATCAGAACTTTAATGACTCCATTTACCTTTAGTCCACATTTGCTGCAGAGACATTTCTCTTTGCAGGATTTCCAAACCTCGTCTGTCCCCACCGTTCTTCATTTGCTCTCGTGTGTTTGATCTCAATCCATTCATCTCCCAAGAAGGAAAAAAAATAAATACAACTCTTTGTCTTTCACTTAACGCTCTTGGGAGCATCTGATGAATAGTAAGATTATGCAAATCAGCCAAAGTCTATTCTGAATTCAGGATTCTATTCAATGGCCTAATTAATTTGATTCCAATTTGTGATTCTGCTAGAATTTGCTCTCTGATCTGAAATGGCTTTGCAATTTGAATGGCAGATCAGCTGAATTCAAAACTGGGATAGGTTGCAAAGATCTACACAAACCCAATTGAGCTTTTCCACTGATTTGAATACACCTGCCTCAATGCAATAATTCCATTAAATTGCTCAGTTAGACATAAGACATCAATTTGATTATTCGACTCAAAAATTCAATGTGAAAAAGATATTTCAAACAAAGCTCCTTGAATCTGATTTATGAGTAGAATCAGTGGTGGGATTCAATTTTTTTTACTACGGGTTCTGTGGACGTGGCTTGGTGGGCGTGGCAGGGGAAGGATACTGTAAAATCTCCAGTCAGAGGTGGGATTTGCCAGTTCTCTGAACTACTCAAAATTTCCACTACTGGTTCTACAGAACTGGTCAGAACCTGCGGATGCTAAAAAATACTGGACTAAAATCCACATGTGGTTGGAAAAAATGACAAAAAAACAAATAGACTTGAAACCAGAGATATTTTTATTGGGAATTTTACCTGAAATATATAGTAAAGACTTGAAATACCTGATTGTAAATGTATTAACAGCGGCTAGGATTGTATTTGCTAAAAACTGGAAAAATGAGAAAATACCATCGCAGGAGGAAATCATTAAGAAAATATTGGAATGAGCTGAAATGAGTAGATTGACATTTGAAATTAGAGAACAAGAGGATAAACAATTTTATAAAATTTGGGATCTTTTCTATCAATGGTTAGACAATAAAGTACAGTAATGAATTATGTAGACTTTTAGAAAATAATAAATATACAAAGATGTACTTCTTTCTTATTATATCTACAAAATGATTTTAGGATAGATTTGGGATGGTAATATGAACTGTTATAAGATCTAAGTAAATTATGGTTATCTTGTAAAACATGAATGAATAAAAGTACAGTCAAATGATTGATTAATAATGATACCAAGGTATTTAATGTTTGATTGACAATATGAGATTATATGTAATGTAATTGTAATTGAAGACTACGAAATGGAAGCACAAAACAATTTGTAAACCAACCGGCACACTGTATGTACACCTATGGAAGATAGCTTGATGTTTTTATGTTTTGTTTGTTTATGTTTGTTTTTAAAAACCAATAAAATTTTGGGGGAAAAAAAGAACTGGTCAGAACCTACTGAATGCCACCTCTGAGTAGAATATTCACACAACTCTAATAAACAGGAGGTGAACTGGAGCAGCAGCTAGGTCTGTGAAAGTGTTCCTTTATGAAATGCGACCTGAGGATTTTTGTTTGGCACCAGTAGATATTTCCATTTTTACAGGGGATGCAATTTTACTGATAGTATTGCAAAATACTCTGGTGCTATGAAATTTCTATAGTGCATCAAAACTGATTGCTGCCAGAACCATGTAATAGAGTATTTTCCAACCACATCCCCCAACACAAATCATATCTCTACTTCTAATGAACAGCATACTCCGACTTCTGCTACATTACGTTTCTAATTTAAAACTGTGAATCTTCACTGTGAATTTTCGCACTCATCACATGGATTGTTTTGCTGAAATTACTCCGTAGATCAAAGGAATGTACCAAAATAGCTTGAATGGGTCTCCTGTTTTCTTAATGCAGGTATGTCAGGCATAACTGATTCATTCCTTAGGAAGCCCTAGAGAACCGTAAAATCCGAAAGGAAAGAGACTGTCTGTTCACAACCGCACACTATTATTTTTAAAAGAAAAAAAAAATGATTGGAGAATGGGAGGACTTAAGGAAGGTGTAAGCGACAGATAAAAAGCTCAATGAATATTCTTTCTTATATAACGTCTGTAATATAATTAGTATTTTCTCTCCAAGGTAGCATTTATTGTTAAGTGTATAGTACTCATTTATTAACCTCAAACAACGGCACTCTCTGACTTTCTCTACATCAAAATTAAGGGTCCTCTTGTGTCCTTGCAACAATCATCACCTTAAACTGAGAATTATTTAAACTGAGCACTGCTTCTCCTTTACACTCATTTTTAAAATGCATCTTTGCCGCTTTCAGTTTAGACTCTGTGTTAGTATACTGAATTCAGTAGCTGTAACACTAAAGTGTACAGTAAGCCAAAGCACACAGTTGTAGTGGACTAGCTAGGGAGTGCTGACTCATGCATGATGCAATCTACGCTATGATTGATTGCCGTAAGTATAAAGGGGGAGTTCCCCCTTCCCCCGCCACCTTTTTCTTATGTGTTCTGTATACTCTTTGATTTACCTCATGATGTTTCTCTGTTCTTGACTATCTTGTGTTCTTCCTCTTCTGAATGAAGAGAAAGACTGCTATATAAATTTAAATGTTAACTATATTGATATTTATATAAAAGACAAGAAGTTTGTGTCAGTGTCTCCAGCTTCCTTTGAACAGCTGCTGCTCAGTTTCCTTAAGACTCTGCAATAGCTTATTTTCCACAGGTTCAAAGAGAAAACATGTCTTCAGAGGGGAACCATGTAGCAACACTTGAAATGAATTTATTTATGCTCTTATTAATTAAATACATAAATAAGAAAAAAACAATGCATAAAGTTAAACAGGAAAATATAGAAATAAGAAAATGTAAATAAATGGCTTATATTCACAAATAAATATAGAGATAGTGCTTGATATGCTCCATTTATTTAACAACTGTTTGAAGTTACAACTCCACTGGAAAAAGAGATTTATGACCAGTTCTCAAACTTATGACCATTGCTGCATCCCCACAATCAAATGATCAAAATTTGGGCGCTTGGCAACTGACATGGATTTACAATGGTTGCAGCACCCAGGATCATGTGATAGTCATTTGTGACCTTCCCATTAGCTTACTATAAGAAAAATCAGTAGGGGAAGCCAGATTTGCTTAATGACCACACTATTCACTTAACAACAGTGATTTGCTTAACAATCATGGCAAAAGGTCGTAAAATTGGGTGCGACTCAGTTAAAAACTACCTGTCAGACCTGCCTCAACTGAGCCTCTAAGTGAAAACCAAACAACAAAAATTCTGGTCCTAATTGTGGTTATTAGTCAAGGACTACCTATATATACAGATTATATGTATTTATATAAGACCCTTATGTGTGTGTGTGTGTGGGGGGGGGTCTGTGTAAGCATTTCCATATATATAATGTATCTGTATACGCATTTAAATAAATTGTGGCCATATTTCATTATTATTGCCCATTAGCTAATCTATGGTGATAAGCAATTTATTTGTCAATTGCTAATATCATCCCTTAAAATCATTGTGTGGTTGGGGGTATGCATTTATTTTTCCAATGCTGAAGAGTAAGTATTTTAGCCATAAACAGGGCAGGAAGAATCTATTTTCTTTAGAGGTGAAGTTCCACGGAGTAGGAATATACTTCAAAAACAGGTGAACATCTGGGAATAATCAATCTTGTCTGAAATTTGGGTTAATACTTCCAGCTTCCTTTCAAAATGGAACAAGCACAGGGAACTGTATTATACTGGAGTGAAACTTCGATATACGGAGCTGCTTCATTCTGAAATGCATTATCTCCTAAGACTAGGTGGATGTCCTTCCCAATTTTTAAAAAAATGCCCAAAATCTCATTACATCACTAATTTCCCCAATATTTCAATAAGATTACTCATAAAATTCTAGACCCAGAATGCGTGAGATCCTGGGAGAGATCAGGTAAGATTGACAACAAAAATGGAACCACCCATCTTTTGAATGGTGAGTGGTGAATATCAACTATTAGGAAAAAGCTGGAAGGTTATTTTTTTATTAACCTGTTGTGCAAAAGAGCCTCAGATGATCAAGAGCCAATCATCCCAAAGGCATCTGAAGGAATAAAATACCATTTGGGATTTACAGTCTATCATTTGCAGATAGTTGTCTCCCTTCCTCAGCTGAGTCTATGGAGCCATGACTGGTTCTTGTAGACTTCTTCCAATGACTGATAGTCCTTGATTTATGATTGGTTGTTTAGTAACCATTCAAAGTTACAACAAACCTATTTTGGGACTACTTATGACTCAAATTTGAGGTTCTGGCATTTGTGCCCCATACCAATCACATGACCAAAGTGAGTGTTTAGTGATATAGCTGCATTTATGGCTGTTTGCAGAATCCTGCGATCATGTGACTATGTTTTATAACAGTTTTGCTAAAAACTGGCATTTCCAGTGTTTGACAAAACCACACACCTAGTGAACCAGTGAAACAACTAGATCTACATGTATAGAATTCAAGCTAACTATTTTATTGCATGCTGCCTATAATACAGGAATCTTCCTGGACAACTTGCCTTTCCTTGGGAACAAATAGATAACATTCGATGGAGTTTGGGGGAATAAGTCCTGGATTTCTTATGTCTGTGCAATGATTCTGGGCTAATTCCTTGCTTGATTCCTCTTCCTTGCCTGGCAGGTCATTTCTCAGCACATTGGTTTGCTTTAACAGTTATGGTGTTAACTTAATGACTGTGGATTTGCTTAATAACTGCCACAAAAAAGGTTGTATCACCTGACCAACATATTTTATGACTGTCATGTATATCTATGATAGGAAAGACTCCATTAGGGTCATAATTCAAGAACTATCTATATTTATCTGTTTGGCCACCTGAGTTTATTTCTCTGAATAGTTTTTCATTTTGACTCTGATATTAAGAGTGCTATGATGATATATTTGGGTTACAGTAGTAAGGTTTTGATCAGTGATCTTTTTAGAAAATTCCAAACAATGCTAGGTCTACGTATTGCAGTGCAGGACTCTAACAAAGCTTTTTGTTGAGTTCAGTGCTGAGAAGGACGTCTCTGCCTGGTATTCAACACAACTTTTATGATATTTCATTGCTTTTTAATAGCTGGATATCAATTTCTGCTGAGCAAAGTGTCATCAGCATTCCCCTAAGAGGCAGTGCAGTCAGCGTTCAGATAACACTTGGCATATATCTTTAGTATTCTGTTGCAATACCTTCAGGATGTCATTGTTTGCTTGCTTCAAATTAATATTTATTCCTAAATGTTTCTAGCAAAAGCCACATTGTAAACCTGAACTGATTGAGAGAATAGAAGAACCAACCACATCAATAACAAGGAATATATGACTACATATTATATCCCTTACAATACTTTATTTTGTGATTTTCTATAGGGGTAACTGCTTGGTTAAAATAACACTTTCAGGAGAACACTGGGCAAATGCCAGATTTGCTTAGTGACAGTTGCTAGTTAGTTCAACACTTTATTCCTGTAGATGCCAGCCAGACGTCTGAGAATTCACATCAGGATAGAAGCACAAAAGCACACTTGTTGGTATTCCTAGCAGACTGCCACTCAAAAACAGGTAGCCGAAAATCTTGGATGTTAATATATAGTCATGGTGACTAGTAATAACTGCCTAAACCAGTGGAACCAATTAAATTAAATTAAATTAAATTAAGTCTTTAGCATCTTCTCAGACTGATAGAATTCTAGAACATGTTGATGAGTAAGTTTAAGATATGCAAATTTTCTCAGTCAAGGCTTTGGAAACCTATTAGAATTCCCAACTATGCCATGTTCTTATTTGTTTGCAAATAAAAATGACTGGTATCATATCGTCAGATCGATGGTACTTTTAGCAATGGTGAGAGGGAAGAAGGGAAGTCATCAGCTTGTCCAATGCCACTGGATCAGCTATTGAAGATGTGGTCAGCGTGCTTGGAAGAATCCTACGCATCATGTGTCTACTAGATTAAATAGAAATCAAACTTAGATCCCCCATTCTGAAGAGACTAATTTTCTAGATCCATAACAAGCAAGAAATTGGTTTCGTTGTTCTGATGGATGATCTGTTAAAGGGCTCTAGGGAGTAATTTGCCCCTGCTCATAATCCTCTACCTTATTCTGTAAAGAAAAGAGCAACAATTATTAGGGTGCTGGAGGCCAAAACTTATGAAGAATGGTTGCAAGAACTGGCCATGTGTAGTTCATGTGATGTATCATGACTTTTACCTTTGTGGAGCCGGGTGGACGTGGCCTATGCATAACTCATCCAGCCCGCAGGCCACCAGTTTGACACCCCTGGTCTAGTTTAATGAAAAGAACGATTAGAGGTGACATAATAGCAAAGTTCCAATAACTAAGGAAGAAGGTTGATTTATTCTCCAAAGCATCTGAAGACAGGGCAAGAAGTAACAGATTGAAACTAAGAGAGAGCCAACCTAGAACTAAGGAGAAATTTCCTGACAGTTAATCAGTGAAACAACTTGCCTTCAGAAGTTGTAGATGCTCCAACACTGGAGATTTTAAGAAGTCATTGGACAACCATTTGTTTGAAAGATTATAGGGCTTCCTGCTTAAGTAGGGTTGGACTAGAAGATCTCCAAGGTCCTTTCCAACTCTGTTATTCTGTTCTAAACTAAATAATCACACAGCAACGTACTACAGTTGGAGTGAGGCTGGGGTTGAAATTCAAACTCAGATAATAGGTAGAATTCCAGGGAGATTGCCTAATAGCTAGAGGGCAATGCTGATCAAGCCAACCCAGATTGAAGCCAAGAGTTTAGGGATCCAGTCCAGTCCAGATAAGAGCAAGAGGTAGAAGATGGGCAACCAATGATGCATAGGTTTAGGTAGGAAAATGGAATGAAGCAACAGCAAAGAAACAAGTGGTTTGCTGATCTAGAATTAAAATATGACTTCCACAAGCAAATCCAAATCATAAAACAGTCAGGGAGTCCATCGGCAGGATACAGGAATGCAGGTCTGATCTGAAATTTTTTCCAGTGGAAAGCAAACTCCTTGAGGCTGATCCTAAGTGACCCAAGCTGCAGGTGGAGCTCAGTTAAGGATGATGTCATCCTTGCTTCCTGGCCAGCTCACCTGTCTTTGAACTTGCTGGGTGCCTCCTGGAGCCAGGCACTTTGCCAGGATATGGCCTTTCATTACCTGAGTCTGCCCTCACCTGCTTCTACTTATTGTTTCCTTGGTGTCTTTCAAGTGAGATTGCCTGTCAGCTCTTGAGGCTGGCAGATTGTTGTATCAGGTCCTTCAGTCTCTAAGAGTCAAAATATATCACAATATCCTGGATGTCTCACTGACCTATAATACCATTAATTATGGTACCCTTTGGTTGCTTTCAGGAGCTCTGCGAAGCAACAAATTTCAGAAACTAGCACTAGGCAACTTTTGCTCCATTCTGGGCATGTACCCTATGCTACTGAACATCTTTAGGAGGCTATTGGATGCTATCATCTGGGACTCAGGGTCTACGTGCTACCTCCATGCAGGCAATAGGCCTCTTTTCCATCCTGTCAGGTGTGCTGACCTCCCAGATTGATTCTTTTTGGGATTGGAATGTGGTTTAGATGAGATGTAACCAATCAAAATTGAATTCAGACAAATCTCGGGGTATGATGGTCAGGGGCATTGTCAATCAAAGTGAGGGACCTCATCCTCTCTCAAGGAGGGATATTCTTCCCCCAAATGATCAAGTTAATAGGTGCTTAGGATTGTGGAATGTGGAGAAGGAGTAGGGATGAATCTCAGCAAGATCACTGCATTTTCCTAGGTAAGAGGCAGCATATTCCAGAAAGAGGCCCAGAATAAACTGCACAGTCCTGAACTGGATGGGGGAGGCAGAGTTTAGGGTAACTACATTCTAGAATCTCTGAGTGTATTGATTAGGTTAGAAATTTATAACCTTAGTCTGGCAAGATACTGTCTTTCACTTTGTTGTTGTCTTTGAGTTTGGACCTGACAAGACTGCTCATTAACAGATGCATATTTTTTGATGAAAATTGAGCTGACTGCTGTAACTCAGGTATTTGTTATATCCAAATCAGATTTTACCAATAGGTTGTAGGTGGGGATATCCTTGAAGGAGATATGGAACTGTAATGAATCAAAAATGTGACAGCATCCAGATGGGAAGAATTTCAGAAATAATACGAAATTCCTTTATTGCAGGGTTGTCAAACTTGCAACGACACATTGTCATTGTTAGGAATAACAAGGTTACCTAACGTAGTTTGGGTAAAATAATATATATAAACTATGATAGTAAGTTTAAGTGTGTGTCACTTTAAATTGCAAAGCATGTAATTTTGGGTGCGGTTGTAAAACTGCCATAAGAGGGAGCAAGAGAACCTGCTGGATTGCTGACTATGCTGAATTGATGGTTTGCTAACTGCGTGTTCCCTGCTGCTGAGTTTTTTGAACGTCGAAGGAAGAAAGGAGGTTTGACTTCTTTATATCTCTACTGCGAGGAGATATATTACTGGACTGATAATTGTAAGTTTACTAACCTCTTTTTCGACACTGGACTTTGCAACTGAATAATCCCCGAACGGACTGAACTAGTGAATGATATATGGACTGTTTGACTATGCTAAAACACTTACTGGAATAAACTATTTAACTAGCACAGTGTATCTGTTTTACTGAGTGTAAGCTACAAAAATGTTTATCTCACATATTTGCCTGCCTGCCTGACTGCATGTGCACATTCTGCTAGGGTGTATCCCTAACACTGGTTATGGGCCCAGGTGCAGTCAGACTAACCAGGATATAACAGGCTTATATAAAGTGAGAGTTAGTGTAGTTACACAATACTGTAAACAGACAGCTGTGTTTTATTAATTATAGTTTAATATCCAGAAAAAGATGGCACAAGTCAATTTACCAATTTTGTCTCTAATATCCAAACTGGATGGAACAAACTATGTTCCATGGTCTATGAAATGCAGCCTACTCTATGCAGAGAAGGTTTGTGGAGTATAATTCAAAACCCACCAGAGGTAGATGCTTGGGATCCGGAAGATGAGGATGATGCCCAGAAAATACAAGAATATAAACTGAAGAATGAGCAAGCTCTCTGTATAATAGGACTGACACTCTGTGACCAGCAGCTTGTACATATTTGTGGAGAAGAAACAGCTGCGAAATGTTGGGAGAATTTAAAGAAGATTTATGTTCGAGACAGTGTAGGAGCACATATAAATCTTACACGGAATCTGTTCAGAACACATCTTCAAAAGAATGGAGACATGTTGACTCATATAAACACTATGAAGAGGATTTTTCAGGAACTGCATGAAAAAGAACTTATCTTCACAGAACTCCATCAGGTTTATATAATTTTGTCTTCGTTAGATGAGAGCTATGACGACTATGTAACTTCACTGGAAGTACTGCCAAAAGATAACCTCACATTAACTGACATTACTGGCAGATTAATTGAAGAAGCCAGGAGAAGGCTTGAAAGGGATCAACTCAGAAGGGAACAACCAAAACAAGAAGATAAAGAATCTACGACAGCCTATACAATTAGAAAATGTTTTAATTGTGGAGGAAAAGGACATTTGGCTAGATTCTGCAAGAAAGGAAAACGCCACAATGCCAGCCAGAATGCTAAAAGGCATCAAAAGGATGAAAAATACTTAGAGTTAGCCATGTATAGCAACAAAACTGTGAATAATAATTTATGGGTTGTAGATAGTGGAGCATCGCACTGCATAACGAAAGATAAGAAAAGATTTGTTAAGATGTCCACGAGTTCACAGCAGATATCGTTAGCTAATGGCTGGAAAATGAAAGCAAAAGGTGAAGGTATTGCACATTGTTCTTGCATAAAAGAAAATGTAAAAATGTTATATGTACCACAACTTAAGTTTAATTTGCTTTCGGTTAGAGTTTTGGTTAAACTAGGTTATGTAGTTACATTTAGGGGAGAAAACTGCATAATAGAAAAGGAAGGTAAAAAAGTGACTGCAACTTTAAAAGGTGAATTGTATGTGTTAAATGATAATCAATTAGAGGTAGTTAACACAGTGTATAATAACGTTAAACCTCATGATGAATGCATACATTTATTACACAGACGTTTAAGGCATATAAATTTTAAAATGCTCAAGCAAACAGTTGAACTGTCTGAAGGTATAAAACTGAAGCCTTGCAGTAAGTATTTGCACTGCAGTGCTTGCAGTCAAGAAAAAAGCAAGGTAATACCAGCAAATAGAATAAATGGATTTAAGACTAAGGAACCTCTAGAGGTCGGATTTGCTGATATTTTTTTAGAAAACCAAGGAGTATACGAAATCCCTTGCACTGCCTGCCCCACCACATACATTGGACAAACTAACAGAAGAATAAGTGCACGTGTTGAAGAACACAAGAACTCAATCAAAAAAGAAGAACCGACCTCTTCCCTGGTCCAACACCTCAAAGCCACAGGACATGAGATTGACTTTAAAAATACCAGAACTATCGCCAAAACCGAACACTTCAACAACAGAATAATCAGAGAAGCCATAGAGATAGAAAAACGCCCACACAGCATGAATAAAAGAGATGACACCTCCCGCTTACCAGCCATTTGGAAACCCGCCCTCATGAACAGACGAGTACCTAACATGATGAATGACACCAGACCCACACCCACGAGGGCCACACAAGATGCCACCACCACACTTCCACATAAAAAGCAGACTCACACCCACACAGAAGATGAGACACGACCACAGACCAGAAGCCGCACTGCAGCTGCATCACTACCCACTTCAACCCCCCCTGAGCCATACATGAAGCGAACTGACCCCCACCATGAAGATGCAGCACGACCACGAACTCGAAGCCAAATAGCAAGATCACAGCTCACCAGCTCAAATTCCCCAGTAACTAAGACCAACCTGAGCACAACCAAGCCCCCACCTGAACAAAACACACCTCCAGCCAATCAGAACATGGCCAACCCCCAACCAATCAGAACACAGCCAAACCCCCAACCAATGAGAACACACCCCCACCCAATCAGAACACAGCCAAGCCCCCAACCAATCAAGTCACACCCCACTAGCAGTTAAAAGGAAGAAGCAGCTGCAAGCTCACATCACTCTGAGAAGCACAGAGCTGAAGACAGAAGCCTGAAGATGATGAATGAGACTTCATCGAAACGTTGCCTAGATACTTCCAATCTTACGCGGAGAAAAGCCGAATAACCAAAGATCCACATACAAATACCCTGAGAACCTCAGAAAACAAATTATATATATATATATATATATATATATATATATATATATATATATATATATATATATATTATATTATATTATATTATATTATATTATATTATATTATATTATATTATATTATATTATATTATATTATATTATATTATTATATTACCCAAAAGGGGAGTATGTTAGGAATAACAAGGTTACCTAACGTAGTTTGGGTAAAATAATATATATAAACTATGATAGTAAGTTTAAGTGTGTGTCACTTTAAATTGCAAAGCATGTAATTTTGGGTGTGGTTGTAAAACCGCCATAAGAGGGAGCAAGAGAACCTGCTGGATTGCTGACTATGCTGGATTGGTGGTTTGCTAACTGCGTGTTCCCTGCTGCTGAGTTTTTTGAACGTCGAAGGAAGAAAGGAGGTTTGACTTCTTTATATCTCTACTGCGAGGAGATATATTACTGGACTGATATTTGTAAGTTTACTAACCTCTTTTTCGACACTGGACTTTGCAACTGAATAATCCCCGAACGGACTGAACTAGTGAATGAAATATGGACTGTTTGACTATGCTAAAATTCTTACTGGAATAAACTATTTAACTAGCACAGTGTATCTGTTTTACTGAGTGTAAGCTACAAAAATGTTTATCTCACATATTTGCCTGCCTGCCTGACTGCCCGTGCACATTCTGCTAAGGTGTATCCCTAACAGTCATCACGTGACATATTACAACTTTTTCCCCCTTTGCTAAAGCGGGGGTGGGGGTGGCCAGTGTGTGATGTATCTGGCCTGCAGGCTGCGAATTTGACACCCCTGCTTTTTTGGGTATGTTGGATTGGCTTTTAGTTGCTGAAGGTGCTTGTTACCACATCTGTATCTTTCCACTGATCAAGCCCTCCAACAGGAAGGAATGGTTTTTTTCCATCAGTGGTTAATGTGTTGTTAGATCTGAAGATAAGGGTGTTTATCTGCAAAGATACCTGGCAATATCTGACAGTATTGCTGAGACTTTTTTGCTGGAGGCACCAATATACTTGAATTCCCTCCCTCAAACTCTTCAGTGAGCTTCTTATGTTTTAGGGAAAATCTCAAAGCATATTTTTATTTATTGGCTTGCTCTCATAATAGCCATGCTTTCTTATTGGTGATACCATGCATTTTAATTCTATTTTTAATTATACTGTTCATTGTTTTTTTTGTGTGTGTGTGTGTGGAATAGTTTGTTATTTGTTTATGGTTTTGTTTATTTTATATGGTTGTGGTTTACTCTGAATGAGTTCTGCTTGACTTTTATCTTATGCCATGGTGATGTAATGGTTAGAATTGTAGGTAAACTCTGTACACAGCCTCAAGTTCACTCCTGATGGATCTTGAGACTTCAGCCTTCCATCCTTCTGAGGTTAGTAAAATGAGAACCCAGTTTGTTGGGGGAAATATGCTAACTTTGTAAACAGCTCAAAAAGTTTTATAAAGCACAATGGAGCAGTCTAAGTCTAAGTGCTATGGCTAGTGTTATTATTGTTTAGTTGTTGGCCTAGCCTGTGCAGACCAGCCTGTTGGTTGGGAACCTGCAGAACAGTAATCCTTGCTTTCTGACTGTAATGAGTTATATCTCATGACAGTCATAAAATGTGCCTCCTACATGATTGACCCAATTTTATGACCTTCTTTGCCATAATTGTTAAGTGAACCAATTATTCATTATGGGCCAGTCTTGCCAAAAACTGGAAGTGAATGCCAGTTTTCAACAAAAATGTCATAAAACATGGTCAAAGACTGTGGGATGCTGCAAATGAATGTAAATGCAGGCCAGTTGCTGAGAGCCCAAAATGGGGGAATGGCTGTTGGAACTTCAGAATGGGTTGTAAGTGACCCTGGGGAGGTTTGTTTTAAACTGTCACTAAGCGACCGATCGTAAGTTGAGGATTATCTGTGTATAAATGAACAAAAATGAATTAAAACGTGCGACAAACAGATCCTTACAGTGGACATTGTGATTTATGCATATTTACCATCATAATATTTTTACAAGCAAGACAATTTTGTAGAAGTTGGTAGGAGGAGCAAAATGTAGTTGAAATCTTGTCTAATTGTAAGAGAAGAAATGGCAGAATCTGGGGCTGGAGTCAAAAGAGTGATCAGCCTATAATTTCTACATAGTCCAACCTCCCTTGAATTCTGTTGGCCTTATCTTACTCCTAATAGGTCCCAACCATTAGTTATATTTCCTGTGCACAGACACAAGTAGCAATAAATCAGTTTAACTGGATCTTCCTGTGTGGACCTGACCTTTCTCACCTGACACTAATCCTTTATCTTTTCAACCTATGATTGGGAGACAGATAATAAGAATTTTTTTTTGTGAAGTTGTTATATATAGTCTGTCTTCCTTGCAAGTCACTGTACAAAAAGAGGCCCATTTCTACAAGGTTGGCAGCATTCATTTATTGCATGGAGATTTGTTTTTTAATCTTTTGTTGGTGGATAAAAGAGGAAATATGCTTGAATCCATGTGCTTGATTGTACATCTGTAAAAAGTAAGGAAGCTAATCTCTTGTGTATTCCTGGACACCTAGATGAAGTTTTCTTGGCAACAGTAAGGATGTGGATTGCCTCTGCGTTCTTCTGAGATATTTGATTCTTTCCAATCTAGCAAATTACCCTCGAATTCACTGGCGATATTCCATCCAAATACTAATTAAACCTAACCATGCTTAGCTTCTGAGTTCAGAAGAAGTTCCTGCCAAATCATAACACTTCATTTTTATTTTCCACCTTTTTTCACAGTGCTAATTCTAATTGTGGAGACTTTGCATTTGAATGTGTCAGAATGTGGGACTACAGTTAATATCCCTGGAGGTTGGGAATCAATTACACTTAGAAATGGAATTGTACTAAAACTGTATACACAGGAATGATCTTTTAAGAAAATTAAATAAAAACCTTAACTGCAAATTCATTCAAATGAGTAAAAGAAAAGAATAAGCCTTTAGTAATTCTTTTTTAAAAAAAGTCATTCTCCACAATGGCAAAATAGCAATTTGGAATAGAATTGCTTGAACTCAGGAATTCATTTATTTATTCATTAAGAAAATGTATATGCCTGGCCAACTACGGTGACTCTGGGTGGCTTACAGAAATAAGACCCTAAATACAAAACCCAATAAATCCCCCCTCATCCTTTTTAACAACAATCAAACCCACCATCCAGGCTGCTAACAAAACCATGTCTTCAGGGCCTTTTGAAAGAATATCATGGTAGAGGTAAATTTATTTCTTCAGGTATGATGTTGCACAAGGAAGGAGTTATCACAGAGAAGGCCCTTTTTCTTGGTCCCACTAGATGAACCTCTTTAGAAGAGGGGACCTGTAACATACCCTGTCTCCCACTGTGGAGCGTTGGGTAGATGTAACTGCAATAAGACCACTTCATTGGCTAGATGACCAATAGGAACAATGCCATAGGCTTCCTCAATCAATTACAGTGCAAATGGTACTACAAACAGCCCTTAAGGTTGTGAGTAGGGCTGGAGAAGACTTGTGCTTAAAACTGCAGAATGGTGATTCTGGCCCATCCAGGTAGAATATGAACATAAACTAAATCAGTGTTTTTCAAGCTTTGAGATGTATGAACTTCAACTCCCAGAAGAATTCAGTCAGGCCAAAAACCTGATCACTCCATTCTGTGTCTCACAGGACTTAGAGAAAACATTCATGCATGTTTTCTCCAAAATCCGTATCTGGTTCTTCTCATATTCAGCAGAGCCTAACACGTAGCTAACTCCAAGCTATGAATTTCTGCTTCCGTACACAGCCACAATAACTGGATGACACCAATTCATACTTTCTAGCATATATTTTGGGCTTTACCTTTTAAATGAAGCCTACACTTTCATGCATGTATTTATCAACTCCTCTCCTTAAGATCAGATGACCTTCATTCAGATTTATTAGCTACTTCCCTTCATATTCTTTACATGTAATATTGATCTCCACTGCCCTTCATGTCAGTTGAGGCTTTCACATAACAAAGTCCACTGGAGTTAGGAGGCAAATAAATTTAAATAATAACACTATTTTTGTTAACTAGCTTATCAGCTACCTACAGCATTCTGCTTGGAAATAAGAATAAGATTGATCAGATCCCACACATTTTGGGTCAATATATCCAAATGCTACCCATGTCCATATTGGAGAAATTACTTTGCAAGTCAATATCCCACCAACTTGGAGGTGCAGATAGTATACTGATGGACTGTTTTTTTTTTCCTTTAACAACTAAACATGAGATTATTAATCAGCTAGCCTTTATCTGTGTCTGGAATAGTATAAAGGGAAGACCAAAATGGCTATAGTTGGTCAGGAGGAGCAGCATTCAAAACTGAAGTTCTCCTGTACTTCTGCTTTTGATGGCTATTTAATTATGTCTGTCTCATCAACTCTAATTATAATTGTAGGAGAAGGAGTTGCAGAACCTGGGGGTGAACTACAGTGGCTACACGGAGATTCTAGGCTAATCCTCTTTTAACTCCACCCCCTGGTTTTGCCACTTCTTCTCTTACAATAATGGGACTTGAGAAACCTTGAAAAAATTCCTGTGTCTGCTTTCAAACGGCAAAACTTTGTGATTTCACCACTGCAACTTACACAAAGCTTTCCTTTAGATTCTCCACCACCACAACAAACCCTCTTGGCTCTTGATCACGTTTCTTGCTACTGCTTTCAGCTGTGCTTCTAAATAACTAGTTGAAGCTTCAAAGAAACAGTGTCTGTATTTAAAATCCAATTTAGTCAATTCATTTAGAGAGCATATTACAACACTCAGTTTTTTTTGTTGGATGAGAAATCTAAAGCTGAGAAAATACTGCACATGATTTCCCCTTCGTTGAATACTTTCTGGGGTTTTCAAATAGGTTTGATTCAGTGAATTTCCGAATTCTAACTAGAGATTGCCTTGGGGGAGAATAAAGTTTCTGCACACAGATTTATGAAGGTATCTTTGAGTTATACAGAGGCTGTTATGTATATATGAAAGGAAATGTGCCATTTTGATTTTAAAAATCCTCCTTATAATTATTTACTTATTAAATCTATGGCCTCCTTTAGTTCCCAAGAGAGTTTAGTATAGAGTTTTGTATGAAATCACATAACATTCCTATACAGCAGTGCACTTTAAAAAAATTACGTTACCTGACTTGGTTGGTTTGAATTTAGCCAAGAGATTTCCTTGTGTTGGCCCCTTTCTTATGTTTCAAACAGAGGCCTCCCTGGTCTATCTTTTATTCATTTTTATATAAGAAAGGGGCCAACCAGAAAGGTCTGCTTTTGTTTTCAGCTAGGAACCTATAAGAACTCCATGTCATCAGGGTAGTTCATATATTGAATGCATTGCATAATGACATATAAGGTTGTTGAAATAACACTAACACTTTGACTAATATATCTTCCCCTCATTCTGTATAATACATTGCAACTTGTTGGTTAATCCTACTATATTGCAGCCATCTCCCAAATTAGAGTAAATTTAGAAAGGCCTTGATCACTAACTGATTTCCTACCATGCCTTCAAACTAAATATTGTAGCTCTACATTTATTTGTGGCAGTAAGCTCACTATTGACTATTGACTGCAACAGAGTAATACGATTACCCCGGTGGAAACTCACTTTTTAAAATCATTTGATTGCTCTTGATAGACTGTGAACATCTGCATTTATGAACTGGTGTGTTTCACATGAGAAACATGGTGTTGGTGGCCATATTACATTTCTATTTCTGCTGGTCACTGTGATAGCTGAGTCATCTCTTCCTGAAAATGATGGATATGCATGCATAAACCAGATGTTGTTTTTTTTTAAATTCAGCAATCATTTAGCTCTATGAATGTAACAGCTGCAACTCATTGCCCATCATGCTGAAGTCTCTGGATTTCAAAGGAAGTAAGTCTGCCTGACTTGCTTGGGCTGTTTGCAACATCAGAGCAGGGATACGCCACATCTTTCAGCGTATGTATTTTTGAACTCTATGCTCCTTTCTAATATGAGTGGGAGGGCAAAATGGTAAATTTAACTTCATGTATGTATGTTTCTTTAAACATTCACATCAATGTAATCCATTTCATATAGTTTCATATAGTCATGAAAGCTCCCACCCTTTGTGGCACTAAACATTATAATCTGATTGGCATCTTGTGTATCCAGGTTTTTGGAGTCCATGTATATGCCAGGGATCTTAGTACTGGATGCATCATCCCCAACCCACCAGATTGTTTCTTTCATGATGCATAATAGAGATGGGAACACCTGGTGTCCTGTTTCCATCTCTAGTCTGCTTCTTCTAGTCCTGTGTGATGGAATGGAGTCTCAGAAGGAAGAGGCTGCTTCTCAAAGAGCAGGGGAGCTTGGAATGTCTGATAAGCAGGAAGACAGCTACGATGGCCCCTCCCTAGCAGTTCAGAGTACATCTGTGGTTATGCAGATAGTTGCTTTAGTCTGGCAAGAATCTGTCTGTAGGTGAACAACAATAAACAAATTACTTAGTAGTAACTCCTTGTGTTACTCTTGGTTTTTGGAGCTTGACAAGTCCTTGAGTTATGATCACAGTTGGACCAGAACTTCCATTGTTAAACAAGGTGGCTGTTAAGTAAGTCATACCCAATTTTATGACTTTTGTTATGGTTTTTAAGCAAATCATTATAGTTCTTATGTGAGTCATGTGATAATTAAGCAAATTTGGTTTCCCCATTGACTTTATTTGTCAAAAGCTGGCCGGTAAAGTTGCAAATGGCAGTCACATGACCCAAGCATCATAAATACAGGCTGTTGCCAGAAGCCTATATTTTGATTACATGACTGTGGGGATGCGGTGACAGTTGTAAGTACAAGGAGCAGCCATACACCACTTTTTTCAATGCTGTTGTCACTTCAAACAGTTTCCCAAACAAATGGTTATAAATCAAGATCTACCTGTATATAAAAAGTTTACAATTGGAATAATCAAAGGCCTCTCTCTTTCAGGCTTTCCATAATAATTATCAACAGTATTGTTTGCAAAGGCTCTGAAAAGTTCTGTACCTTTAAATATAGATATTTAGAATAAAGATTGTTGTTATTTCCTGTCTATGATTCATAGTTCTCTTTCCCTGCTTTTATTCAACTGTTGTCCTTTTTTGTTAATTGATTTTTTTAAAACTATTTTGAAGTTTAATAAATAAATATCATGCTATATTTTTGATAAATTAAATGAGTGGGAGGTAGGCTTTCTCTGGTCTAAATTGAAGAATTGACTTGGATTGTGATGGGTGCTAAATAGGAAATTATGGTAATATTGCACACTTCTGTCTCTGAAACACAGGCAATCCAGATTCTGTTTATTTAGAAGCAAATTATGTTGAAGTTAGTAGTCTAGATATTTGAATAAGAGATGCAATAATAGAACCCTAATAAATATTCAGTATTGCAAAACAACATTCAACTTCTGAAGAATTCTTTTCAAGATGGCACATTATAGATCATCAGATTCATCAGCACATCCTAGAAATTGGACAGATGGGTGATACTTGCTTTATTATGATTGGACCCATAATCATCCAGATGTTTATATTGCATTGTAATTTTATCCATATATTGGGTTCTTCCCAAGGGCCTGGGATAGGCAAATGTTTAATAAAAGTAACCTTGATACAATCAAGATCACGTGAAGTTTGAGTACCACTGCATAAAGTCTTTGTAAGACCACACTTGGAATACCGCATCCAGTTCTGGTTACCACAATATAAAAAAGAGGTAGGGCATCTGGAAAGAATGCAAAGAAGAAAAACCAGAATGATTAGGGGGCTGGAGGTTAAAACATACAAATAACCCTTATAGGAATTGGTTATGTCTAGTGAAAAGAAGGACTAGGGGAGATATGACATATATTTGAGGGGTTCTTACAAAGATGAGGGGGTCAAACTATTTTCCAAAGCTCCAGAAGGCAAGACAAAAAACAATGGATGGAAACTAATCAAGGAGAGAAACAACCTAGAACAGAGGTATCAAATTCGCGTCGTCATGGCATTGTCACTTTTTCCCTCTTCGTTAAAATGGGGGTGGGAATGGACAGAATGTGATGCATCCAGCCAGCAGGCCATGAGTTTGACACCCCTGACATAGAACTAAGGAGAAAATACCTAATGGTGAGAGCATTAAACTAATATAATAGCTTACCTTTAAACTGTGGGTGCTTCATCACTGGAGGCTTTCAAAAAGAGTCTGGATAGGCTTTTGTCTGAAATGGTAGTCTCCTGCTCCAGCAGGGGATTGGTCTAGAAGACCTCCAAGATCCCTTCCAACTCCATTATTCTGTTCTATGTTTTGTTCCAAATGACACTACCTTTTGCAATTAACTGATAATGATTTTGTCAATGCCAATGGGGTTTAAGTGGTGCTATTACATTATGATTTGTTGCCCAGTCAGCCAGACATTTAGATTGGATTTGGCATGTTTTTCCACTTATTGAGTCCTTCCCAAGGAGTTTGGATAGGCAGATATTGTTGTTTAAGAACATTAAAGGTTTTGTCCTAGGCTGTAAGCTGTACTAATTAAAGCTGCCTTTTGCAATTGACTGGTGGTGATTTTGAAAATGCTGATGGTCTTCAAGTGATGCTGCAGATGTTTTGGGATTGCACCCAAGGTGACTATCACTATTTGTACTACCTTTGCTTTCTTTTGTCAATTTCTATATTATTATCATGGTCCGATGCAGAGTCAGCCAAATGTTTAGACTGAATTTGACATTTTTGTCAACCTATTATTATTATTTAGATTTATTATGTCTATCTTATTCCCAAATAATCTTTAGAGAAATGCAGCACTAATTAGAAGCCACTTCTCTTATAAAATCAAATGATGACCATTAAAAATAAATCAACAATCACCAGATTCCTCTAGTTTGGATTTTATATTCCATAAATATAAAGCAAGCTTTTTATCTTATTCTCATTCTGAAAATGAATTTAAAATTTGTTTTAAACACACACTCATTTTTTCCAGACAATTAACTATGGCTTACAAATTGTACAAAAAAGGAAAAAAAGAACATTTTTCTGCCTATTTAATACAAGGGATGTTTTTAATGTTAATTTTTCTCTCCAAATGAATAGAATTATTTAGGGGTTTTGGTTAGACAGATGTACTTTCAAGGGAACCTATGTTGCAATTATTTCATAGTGGAACATATTTTTATGGGACTCTTTTCAGAAGTAGGTAGTTGAAATTAACTGAGTCCTGCACACTATCCTGGTTAACAATTTGTAGCTTGAATTAATAGGGCCTTATCTTCCATTATGTGAACAGTAAACTGTCAAATGGAGACACTTACGTGTAAAGTAATTTGGCTTAAAGAATCTATTTTTGCTTCTGCTTTGTCTCCATTTGGCAAAAGAAAAGTTATTTCCAGCTTGGGTTCCAGATTTATGAACAGGTTTGAGAGCACATATGGGATCTGGAACTGCCATTAATAAACTTTGGCTAGTGCTTTGAATGTATTATATAGTTTGCCAAATTGTTTCCAAGATGCATTAATCTAGGGAAGTTAAAAAGATGGCCAAGGTTCAACTATCAAGCAGTGCAGCCTTTCCCAACTTAGCATCCTTTAATTGCAAGTTTTTGATGCTCTCTGAGCTTGGTTGTTTGTTTGTAGACGTTTAATTACCCAACTTGGTAACTTCATCAATGAGAGTAGGTGTGGCGTTTGCTGCCTGTTTATAAACAGTAACTTGCTCTACCACTGTTGGTGGTAGTTTGGTTTCCCTTTTGGTAGTTGCTTTATTAGCATATTGTTTATTGACTGATTGTTTGTCTGGTGTTAATCCTTGCTTATCTGAATATTGGCTGCTGGAAGGGATGTGTTGTAATCTTTTTGTTTCCTTCTAGGGTATTTTATTGTCTTTTTTGAATTGTATGTAAATGTGGTCTACCTGTATGTATCTATGGATGGCTGAGTTGTGTGAAGGCCAAGCTTCAAGGAATTCCCTAATGTTTTTTTATTTGCCTTGGTCTAAGATACCAATAATGTTTCAGTTGAAACTGTGGTTGTCTGTCTATGCATTGTAAGATTAAGGAGTTTTTGTCATGTCTTCCAACTACTAATTGGCATTTGTGGATATGCTATGTTATTCTTTTGCCTGTCCATTCTACATAGTGGGTCTTACTAGTTGGCTCAGGTACCAAGGAATTCTGAGAATTGCTGTTGAAACACCTGGATGGTGCGAACTGAAGCAATGCAGAAGGGGTGGTTTTGAATTTTTCTCTGTTGTGGATGGCTGCTATTTCTGGGGACATTGAGGAAAATCACAAATAGAGACCACAGTCTATGAAATATCCTTTATCCAAGTTAGAGACATTCACAGAGGGTCAAGTGAGGGTAGTTAATGATACAAAACTCTAACCCTTCTGTATGTATGTCAATGCATAGTAGATGTGATAGAGCCTCCACTACAACTGTGCAGTGGTGCTTTTGTCATTCTGATGGAAGCCTTGCAGAGGTGGGATTCAGCAGGTTCTGACCAGTTCTGGAGAACCGGTAGCAGAAAATTTGAGTAGTTTAGAGAACCGGGAAATCCCACCTCTGACTGGAGATTTTACAGTATCCTTCCCCTGCCATGACCACCAAGCCACGCCCACAGAACCGGTAGTAAAAAAATCTGAACCCCACCACTGAAGTCTTGGATCGTGTTGAAGGCCAGGGCTTCCTGGGAACATCCTCTTGGGTAGAAATAGATGGAGAGTGAGCCTGTGTGAATCAGCTGCTTTTAGTCTTGGTAAATGCTTGGGGTTCAAAACTGCTATTTGTCCCAGTTAGCCACAGAAACACCAAATTTACCTCCCTGGGGCCTCTGAGTCATTCCAACTGCCCCATCTGATACTTTAGGCACCAGGAAGAGGCTTTAATCAATGTGCTAAGGTGCCCAGAAACCTTTTGCAATGCTGAGTGAGTGGGACAATGCACAACAGCAACTTCCATTGGCTCGTTAACAGTCACATTCATTTTAAAGATCCCTTAAAGCAGAGGCAACTTCATGTCGTGCAAGCATTTGAGAAAGTCCAGCTACATTGATGACTGGCAAGATTTTGGAAATGTTTTGCCATTGCCTCCTTCCTAGGGCTGAGAAACAGGGACTGGCCCAAGGTCACTCAGCTGCCTTGATGCCTAAGGTAGGACTAAATTTTATAGTCTCCCAGTTTCTAGACTTCCAGATCTAGGCTTCACAAAATCACGAAACAGACTCCTTGTCCGAACAAAACCCCTTTTTATTTGGCTAATGTGAATTCCTATCATTCACATCCAGCAAACTCCTGACAAACAGTTTTTCAAGGGTGAATTGCAACCACAGACCTTATCAGGCTTGGAGAGTTGCCAGGCCAATAGCTTCCAAGCGCAATGCTGTACAAGGAAATACTTGGCAAGGAGTCTCTGTGAGTCACGAACTCAGATAAACAAATCTTCACACTAATTTAATGAACCAATTGTCTCCTGCAAACACCACTGCCCTTTCGCTCTTATTTATTCCCTATGGGAGGGGCCATTCACCACCCACCCATGTCTTTACCCATACCAAGTCGATCCTTGTTCCTTAACTGTTCCCTTCTCCTGACAAATCTGCGCATGTGCACATTGGAAACAGGCTCCAGCTGTTCTTCTGCCCCACTGATCTCCGATTCCGAAGGCAGCTGATAACTGTCAGACGGCCCTGGCCCCATCTCTTCCTCCGATGCAGAGCCTTCTTCAGAGCCTTCCCCAGATGCCAGGACTGCCCCAGGTTCCTCCCCAACCTCCTCACTGTCCAAGTTAGCTGCCAGCTCCACTGGCTGCTGGTGGGCCACAACAACTGCTGGCTTAACCACTATACCTAAATCCAGATTAACTAAATGCCTCTCTGTGTGGTCCATGTATATGTGCATATATGTATCTATGGTGTATCACCTAAATAAAGAAAAGGGGGTAAGTTATTAACTGGAATTATTAGCATACCCTTCCCCCAGAGATACAGATGGCACCCTTTCTCTTGTGGTTCAAAAAAGCTCTTAAAACCTGACTTTGGCCCCAGGACTGGAGTTTATTACTTGGGGGAAGTGTTTTAATGGCTTTTAATATCCAGTGGGTGGGTGGGTGGGGGGTTGTCCATATTTTTAATTGAATTAATTCAGTATTAGATTTTATAAGGCACCCAGGTCTGCTGGAGTGGGTGGCTATCATGAATTGAATGGAATAAAATAAATGAGAGAGAAACACTATTAGTATAAAAAAGGGGAACTTAGTAAGTCCTACATTATTGTGTATTTATCGCTTGATTGGATTTCTGGTATATCAACACAAGGAAATGTATCTCTTGTGTACTTCCGTCATGGGGTAATATTCAACTGTGCAAGCTGCTCCTCATCTTCAGTTTCAAATGCTCAGTCAAGCAAAAGGCTTTATCAATCTTGGTTGTTTTATTTTCCTGCTGATTTGGTTGGTGTTCACAGAAGTGTAGCAAATTACTAGGATAACATTCTGCCTTTGTTCAAATGGTCTGCATGCTTTTGCTTCTATTGTGCTCACAGTCAAGATGCGAACAACCTCAGGATAAACAGTTTCTGATTGGCTTAAAGGTCAGGCACTGAGTGACAATAAAGAGGGACAAAGATGAAAGGAGATGAAAGGAGATCTACCATGCAAAAGGCATTTCATCTAAAGTCACCCAGATGTACATGCACGGACCTACACAACACATTTTAAAATATCTCATTGGGGCAGTTATTTTTTTGGAGTGCAGCCTTGAGATGTTGTTGAAACTCATTTCCCAGCAACTAGACCATTATATGACTGGTCCAACCTTGTAACATCTGAATGGACATAGTTTCCTGCCCCTGGAATCAGGTTAATCACTTATTTCGATAGCCACCTGTCTTCTAACTAACTCTGGGCTGCTCCCCATCAAAATTTAAATGTTGGAAGGGTGGAAGCCCCATCTGGATTTAACTTCAGGCTGTCTTGCCTCCCAGAGTTGAGGTGCTCCATCACTGGAGGTTTTCAAAAATAAACTGGTTAACCATTCATCCAGGATGGTGTAAGCTCTCCTGCCTTAGGCAGGGGTTGGACTAGAAGACCTCCAAGGTCCCTTCCAGCCCTATGATTCTATCCTCTTCTTCCTAGTGCATTCCTGCTAGTGCAGGGCCCACTTTTTGGATCATTGAATGCTACTTTGCATGGTCAGCTGCATCTCCAGGGCCAGGGCCGTGGCTTCCATATCTTTGTTGATGGTGTCTAGCCATCTCTGTTTTTAGATGCCTGTGGGGTCACCGGCCATTGACTTCTAGTTGGTAGGCAGTCTTCACCACGGTGGAAGGTGCTGCTGTCAGGGTATGTCCATACCAGCAGAGCCGGCCTTCTCTCATCTTCTCTATAATTGGTGCCACACCAAAACGTTGTCAAATGGTGTCATTTGTGATGTGGCCAAGAAGGGAGATGCCCTATATCCAACGTAGCATTCGCATTTCCATGGCATGGAGATAGCTTTTGGTCCCTGTTGTTTCTGCCCAGCATTCAGTGCCATACAGTGCAACAGGGTGGATGTTTGTCTTGTAAATCTTAGATTTAAGATGGGTTGGCATTCATCTGTCACATAATACACCAATGAATTCTCACCAACACATCCAGACTGCATTCACCTTTGCTTGCACCTTGTCATTGAGGTCGCCACTGCCTTGGAGATCAGATCCTAGATACTGAAAAATGCACGAGGAGGAATGGACCATCACCGCCAGCCCTATGATTCTATGAATACTGGAAATTGTAAACCTTGGGAAGATACCAAATTGAAAAGGGGTAATCCAGACCCTTGAACTCCCACTGAAGTCAATCGGGTTTATTTCCATAGTACAGAATTGCAAGTAATTAAAACAGGAACAAAGCCCCACAGTCTGCTTTGTCTCATTCCAGCACTTCTTTCTCTCCTGCTCCATCAATGAATGGCGTTTCTACTCCCGCTGCCTTTCAAAGACAGAGAAGGCACCAAGGGTTGCCATTAAGGAAAGTAAAGTGAATGTTGCAGCAATCTGTGTCCTGAATTTTCCTCTGCTGGCTTCCAGCTGTCAGCTAATGGCTTGGCTTTATTCTTCTTCTTCTTCTTCTTCTTCTTTTTTTTGCAGCATAAATGGATAGCAAGTCTCAGGAAATCTGTGAGGTGTTACAGGCTTTGGCTTCAGGAATCAGCATCCAGTATAGCAAAAGAACAGAAGCAACTTCCTATAATCAACTGTTTATGGCTCTGAAGCTGAGGAAGTTCCTGAGATTCATTTATGGCTGTGTGGAATGTGTATATGTGTGTATTTATTTGTGGCAGAAAGGTTAGTATTTTTCCACAAGATTCATAGCAATTTGGACCAAACAGTGAAACAATATATTATTTTCTGTGCCTCTGGAAGCCCAGATATGTGAAGAGAAACTCTCATACATATATGAATAGCAAAGAAAAAGAAAATCATACTATGGATTATTACACATATTTCTGCTTTAATTTGGTTTTGACTGTCTTGATGGATGAATTTAGTGTTTCCAGACAAAAAGATTGTTTCAAATGTCTATTTATTTAGAGATCTTCACAAACAGCTACATAAAATCCCAAGAAATTGGTATGAGATATTCTGATTTTGCTGAAAAAGCTGTTCCTGGATTAAGACATTATGTTTCTATTATTAAAGGCAGGGAGGGTTTAGAGTCAGAGTTGCTACTGTGGGAACTTAATGCTTGCTATGACAACTCAGTAATAAGTGCCATCGAAGGTGATTGTTTTCAGATTGGAAAATATAGATTTTGTTCACAAGAACCCATTAAAAGAAATGCAGCAGGAACTAATAGCTGCAAAGAACTGGCCACCAGAAAAATCACTCAATCTTAAGGCTATTATATCTAGGCTGCAAAGAGCCACATGACCACTAGACGGTAGCCAAGAGGTCCAGAAAAGTCTATTAATTTGTTGCCATCTAGTGGCCATTAGATAATGATTCCAAGCCTTCAATATTACAAGAACTGCGATCTGGATTGCAAGTGTTGAGATGCAGAAAATCTTTATGATATGCTTTCCTCCCCCACAATCTTTGAACCAGAAAGGAAAGCAGGACCAGAAAGTTCTGGATTTCAGTGAGGTAGAATCAGTCCTCGCTATTCTAGATATTGCTCTGGATGTCTCAGCCACACTGCCCACGGTAATGCAAAAGGGGTTGACCGCTGCTGCCTTTGAGGCAGGTGAAACCATTCTCTCCCACAAAAAGGGATGACTAAACCCAGCCATACTTCCTTTCCTGGGAGGTATTAATCAGCCAGGAGTGGCATGGATCCAGAATATAGATGCAGAACTTACAACATCAAAGACCTGTCCACTTCCTCAGTAATTCTGCTCTTTGACATTGTGTGTTTTGCATCTATGTTCTAGAACTGGCTGAAACTCTTTCCAGTTAATCAAGCAGGATCATGCTCTGGTCACTTCCATAGGACTTGCCCAGCCAGAATCAAACTCGGAATGAATCTGAACAACTTTGACAGATGCCAAGAATAGCAGCTCCCAAGGCTCTTCTTGCCAAGAAGGAATTTGTTCACTTAAAACAGGGTCACTGGCAAGTATTCTGCAGAACCGCTAAGAGCAGAGAAGACCACTTTGTGCTCATATAAGACTTAATACAGGCTTTCACCTATGTCTGATCAGATCCACTCTTTATCTTCCTTCAGAAGCACTCAAGGTGTCTCTTTCATTGTTTCCTCAAATTCTTTTGTAAATCAGGGATTGTACAGGATCCACATGCACAGTCTCCATAGCTGCAACCTGATCCAAAGTCTTTGTTGAATGCTTATTTTAATCCCTTAAGGCAGGGATGTCAAGCTTGCGGCCCACGGGCTGGATGCGTCACATGCTGGCAATGCCCACACCTGGTTTAGCAAAGGGGAAAAGCAATGAGAGTTTGACACCTCTGCCTTAAGGCCTTGGCCAAACTGTACACCAGAACCTTGGGAAAGACCGCTTGTTGCCTGGGTTGTTTAATCAAATAGATCCTTACTCTTTACAGCTGGAGGTGGTGGAATTCCAGAGTGAGGAGGAAGTGATTTATACATGACAAGGGATCTATGTGAACATCCTCCCAACCCCAGATCATATCACCACTGCTCTAAGAGAAAAAACAGATGTAGCATTGGACCTCTGCTGGGAGTTGGGCCTTCAATAATCTGGATCAGGTCCATGATTGTTATGAACTCCCAGATCAGGAACATCTCAGACTCTGGGCCCAGAAAAAACAGGTTAAAGTTCTCACAACCATCTATCTAGGAAATTCCACAAACCTGGCCACAAAGTTGAGTAATTCAAGCAGAGAAGCTGCTACACTGCAGGGAGTTAGGTAAACTAACAGCCTCAATTAATATTTATGACCCAATTTCACAAACAAGGCCTCACATCTGGTTATATTTGGGGTAATGCCCCTGAAGCTTATCAGAGACTCCCAGATGATGTCATCCACACACCTGTCCCTCATTGGGAGTTGTATCTCAGGCCACACTCAAAACCTGGAGAGACGTACCTCCTCCTCCTCTGTGTTTTACCAGATTTCAGTAATGCATACAGATAAGCCCTCTCATCGAATATTAAATTTGATTTTTTGCTTGGGCCTAACAAGTATTTTGTGTTCAAAACTTTGAATCAGAGATGTTCATATGTGGGAGTGTCAATTGTGTCAAAATGGTGACATTGACTAGTGATTGAAACCTTGTCCCCATATGTGTTGCATGCAATACACGTAAAAATAAGCAAGAGTTCCATCTTCCAATTTCATCCACCATTTTGATGCTGTTGACTCTCCAATTCTCATGGACGCCACTGCTCTGAACCTTGAATTTGGACTGGATTGATAATATGATAGATTTCAGCTGGAAGAGCTTCTACAAGTTTATGACCTTGGATTATTAACAATTTATTAAAGCTTTGGGGACTGGTGCAAAACCTGAATCTTTTCATCTGTATCTTGAACATAAATCTATTGTTTGTAACTCTTCTAATGGTCTTCAGAAGATCAGAAGCAAACTGAGGAGGAAGTTCTTAAGAACATGGAAGTTTACCAGGAGATCTCAATCCCTTGGGAGAGACAACTTCTAGGACAGGAGAGGGCCAACTAAATATGCTAGTCCTTGACTTAGGACCACAATTGGGAAGCCAAAATTTTTGTTCCTAAGTGAGATAGTCAAGTGATTTTTGCCCCATTTTATAATCGTTTGTGTCACAGTTACACACTGCACTTTTTAAATTAATAACACGGTTGTTAAATGAACCTGGCTCCCCTGTTGATTTTGCTTGTCAATGGGAGTTGCCAAAGGTGATCGCATGACCCCAGGATACTGCAAGCATCATAAATTTGAATCAATTGCCGAGCATCTGAATTTTGATCATGTGATCATGGGGAATGCTGCAACGGTCATAAATATTAAGAACTCTCATCTTTTTCCAGTGCTCTTGTAACTTCAAATGGTCACTAAGTAAACTGCTGTAAGTTAAGGATTACCTGTACAGGGAAACATGATGCTAGAAATTGTAGAGAATATTCATAGTTCAGGTTGTAAATTTAGGGAGAGGTTTGTCCTCCAAGCTGGCTGCTTGGCTTCTAGATGTTTTGTTACCAAACTAGGTAACATCCTCAGATGTTACCTAGCTTGGTAATGAAATGTCTAGGAGCCAAACAGCAAACTTGGAGGACAAACCTCTCCCTAAAAGTAGATGCTCTTGAACATCTTGGACTTTTTTCAAAACAACTGCTGAAAGCCCTTTCCTGACATATTGTGACAGGGAACAAATGAAATGAAAAGCATAGTTGATGCCTTAAAATAGGCTTTAATTGTTTAAAAAATAATGAAAGTCCTTCAAAATCTGCAGAAGCCCAAGGAAAACAACATTCTGGCTGTGATTTCTACATGTGGCTTGGCTTCTCCTTCTCCATTTCCTTGGCCCCATTCCCTCCAAAATTAATAGCTATCCCAATCAACTCAAAGACTAGACTCAATGAACCTAGAACGTTCTAATATATTTTGTTTGCTTTGGGCTTAACGTGTTGAGGGAAACCTGCTATTGTGGCGTGCAAACTTAGTGTCATGGACAATGCAGGATCATTGGTTTTAATCAGAGTTATGAAAGAAACATTGTGGTGTTACAATATGTTTTCCAATCTTTTCATATGCACATATCCTTTTAAAAGTGCACATATAAAAGGGGCAGAGGTTGTGTTGCAACAAGATTGGAACAACTTGGCCTCCAGAAGTTGTAAATGCTCCAGCACTGGAAGTTTTTAAGAAGAGATTGGAGAACCATTTGCTGAAATGGTATAGGGTTTCCTGCCTAAGCAGAGGGTTGGACTAGAAGACCTCCAAGGTCCCTTCCAACTCTGTCTATTCTATTCTATTCTATTCTATTCTATTCTATTCTATTCTATTCTATTCTATTCTATTCTATTCTATTCTATTCAAGATGATGCCCTGTGATACCCTTCTTTTCTGATAACAGAAGTGTAGTTTTATGGATTCAGGAAATAGTGGCTGGTTGAACAGCCACAATGAAACCAACCATAGTTTACTGTGCTTGGTAAACTCAGCCTTTTGGTTTTCATCTAAGCTGATGCAGCCACATTTCCCTTGTCTATTAAATTGTGCACCAGGCCGCCTCCAACATTCCCTACACACTCCTCGCTGCTTGCACAGCTGTGCTTAATTTATGTACGCAATTTGGTTGGGATCTCAAAAGGAAGAGGATGGGGAATAAAATATCAAAGTGATGGAGAATTTGTGAAAACTATTATTTCTGTTGGTGGGACTAAAATGGCTCACAGTGGTTCTGATGGTGTGTAATTGGCTCAGAGAGGAAGCCAGAGTGGTTTAATTGAGAACTGGGAAAGATCATATATTATAATGTGCAACAGATTTACGTTTCCAAATGTATATATATTTTGAGCTTCAAAAGTGAAAAGATCTAGGGAAGAACGTTAGGATTGTAACATGTGGTGTTCCTTGGGAAAAACTGCTGTTACACTGAATATCTGACCCTTAAAACACTTTCAAATGGGTAGAAACAAAATTAGTGTAATATAGTTGAAAAGGACAGTTTCTGGAAAAAAAAAACAATCACAGGAATGCATTGATTTGCTTAATGACTGTGGTGTTCACTTAACAACCACCATAACAAAGTCATAAAATTGGGTCAATCACATGGGTGCCTCTACTTACGACTGTCATGTATTTATTTCCCACCTTTATTATTTTTACAAATAACTCAAGATGGCAAACATATCCAACATGTCTTCACCGTCCTATTTTCCTTACAACAACAACCCTGTGAGGTGAGTTGGACTGAGAGGAGTGACTGGCCCGAAGTCACCCAGCCGGTTTTTTCATGGCTAAGAGAGAACTTGAACTCATGATCTCCTAATTCCTAGATTATGGATCCTTGCCAGTGGCCATCCTTGCTTTTGAGATATTGAAGTACAAAGCCCCCAAAAGCTACTGACTGGTGGAAAGCAGAGGTGGGTATTCAGCAGGTTCTGACCAGTTCTGGAGAACAAGTAGCAGAAATTTTGAGTAGTTCAGAGAACTGGCAAATCCCACCTCTGACTGGCCCCACCCCCATCTATCCTCTGCCTCCTGAGTCCCAGATGATTGGCTGGGTCTTCTTTTGTTGCCCTGCACAGGAGAACGGAGCTGGAAAGCAGGTTAGTGAGGTGGGGAGAGAATGAGGATTTTACAGTATCCTTCCCCTGCCATGCCCACCAAGCCACGCCCACCAAGCCACGCCACGCCCACAGAAATTTGAATCCCACCACTAGTGGAAAGGTGAAGGTTGCCAGTTCTTAACTGTGGGAGAATAAGATCAAAAAGAGGTTTATCATAAGAGGAAAACTTTTGAGAAATTGCAGAAGAGATTTGGGTTTCATGTTAATGAAAGAAGGCATATAAATTAGAGCAGGGGGTGGACTATGAAGTGTGGCCTCTTTAGGCCAATAGACGTCCTCAACAAATGAGGAAGAAATAATAAAAATTGGATAAAAGCGGCATGCTGCAGATCCCATTGGTCAGGATATTACAGCAGGTGGGGTCTAGGGAAAAAAAACACCTTCTCTGCCATTGCAACTGCCTTTTGGAATATCTTTCCTCCACCCCACAAGTGAGGTCAGCTTCCAACACAAGAGCTTAAAGATCTGGCTCTGCCAGTTGCTTGAAGGCGGGTGGGGACAACGGAGGGGCTTCATGATGGTTGATTGATTACCAACAGATCCCAGCCTCTCCTCCTCTCATCAAAGAGCTAGTCCTCAACTTCTGACCACGACTGAGCCCAAAATTTATGTTGCTGAGACTTTGTTAAGTCAGTTTTGTCCCTTTTCTTGCCACAGTTAGTCAGTGAATCACTGCAGGTGGTAAGTCTGTTGTTCAGTGAATCTGGCTTCCTCATGGACTTTGCTTGTCCGAAGGTTGCAAAAGGGGATATGACCCTAGGACACTGCAACCATCATGAATACGAGTCACTGGCCAAGCGTCTGAATTTTGATCACATGATGATGGGCATGCTGCAATGGTTGCAAGTGTGAAAACGTCACTTTTTTCCCAGTGCCATAATTTCGAATGGTCACTAAATGAATTGTTGTAAGTGGAGGACTACCATCCTATATTCCATTCTCCCATCTTTTTTTTAGCTAGGTCGATTTTGTTGTATTTGTTATTCTGTTGTATTAATATATTGTATTTATATTATTATACATTAGACAAGTTACTATTTGACAAGATAGGCTAATAAGTTTTGTACAAATAAATAATAATTAAATAAATAAATCCAACAGGAAAGGAGACAAAAAGATCCTCCTTGAGCAAGAAGACCCCAAACTGGGGGAAAAAGAAGGGAAAAAAACTCTCATAAATTTTGTTCGGACAGTCTGTGCCTGACCGGACAACGCTGCCAAAATAATGATGCGGGTTGACATACCATTTGCATTTGTACATTTTGAAGCAGCTCGTATGATTCAGATAAGTATATACCGGTAATTAATTTCCTCACAGTGGGTAGAACCGTGATCAGTTAGCTTTGTGCTGGCTTAACCTGTCTTGGTGCCAAGTCCTTGAAGAGAATTTGAAGGCTCTTGCTCCTCTTTCTCATGTCATTTCTTTCCAAATTGGGCAGACCTTCAGAGAGAAGAGGCTATCAATGAGATCTTCAGAGTGATCGTAAAGGATGATCCATGTCCGGTCTATCTTGTTTACTAGGTTGGAAAATATGCTGTGTTTATTGATGCTGACACTGAGTTTGACGCACATGGTGTACTAGATTGTGGGCCAATGTACAACTGTAAAGGGTTTCACATATAGCTATATTCCTGTATGTGGAAGACAAGCAAAAAAATAGGTAAACTTGCTCTGGTTAGAGAAAGCCCTTTTGTATGGGTGTGGGTTTGTGCGTGGGTTATTCTAAGACTCACAAAAGCATGACACTGTCATCAGAGGTGGGTATTCAGCAGGTTCTGACCAGTTCTGGAGAACTGGTAGCAGAAATTTTGAGTAGTTCGGAATACCACCTCCGACTGGCCCCGCCCCCATCTCTTCTCTGCCTCCCGAGTCCCAGCTGATTGGCTGGGTCTTCTTTTGTTGCCATGCACAGGAGAACGGAGCTGGAAAGCAGGTTAGTGGGGATGGAAGGAGATGGAATTTTGCAGTAACCTTCTCCCAGGAGTGGGGAGGGAATAGGGATTTTGCAGTATCCTTCCCCTGCCACGCCCACCAAGCCACGCCCACCAAGCCACACCATGCCCACTAAGCCACGGCCACAGAACCGGTAGCAAAAAAAAAATTGAATCCCACCACTGACTGTCATGGTGGTGTCACTGGAGCTGAAAGGACTGACATTTTTGGAATCTTGATGCAGGATTTTGGTAAAGTTTGGGGGGAAAAAAGGGGGCAGGCAGTGGCTTGCCCACCCCCAACAGAAACAAAGAATGAATACACAGAGAGAGACACAATAGCCCTTTGCACTTAGACTTATATACCACTTCACAGTGCTTTACAGCCCTTTCTAAGCAGTTTACAGAGTCAGCATATTGCCCCCAACAATCTGGGTCATTTTACCGATCTTGGAAGGATGGAAGGCTGAGTCAATCTTGAGCCCTGTCAGGATTGAACTGCTGGCAGTTGGCAGAATTAGCCTGCAATACTGCATTCTAACCACTGTGCCACCACGGCTCTTACACACCTACTCCTGTCTATATTTTTTCTGATTAATATAACTAAGAATGTCACATGGCATCTCTTGATCTATGAACTCATTCCAAACATAGAGTCCTGACACTTTTAGGAGTTATGTTGATATATACTAAATATTCAAGCCCTATTTTTCTGTGGGTTCTCATCTTTGAAATAGCTACAATTTGACTCTAGATACATCAATCTGATCATAGCTTTTTATGGGGTCAGTCAAATCCCAATTCTCTCTTTCCCCCCAGTTTCATGCAACTCTACTTTCCCCTAGGTTTGGGCAGTGCCCCTCTTAAAAATAGGAATCTGCCGGGAAGAGGACTGAGTCCTGAAGGAAGTCCAAGTGAACTTTTGCAGAAGAATATAGTACAACTGTGCAAATTTTAATTTTCCTTCATAGGTTGCACATTCAAAAACAATAATCACATCTGCAAATTTGGCTTAGCTCAATTATTTGAAGGCAGCTGAGAAAATAGACGTATAATTGCTTTCCTCCTTCCTTTACAGGAATCCTGTCTTGCGCTCAGTAGCAGACAGATGCTGCTTAGTCAGGATTTGGGTAAACCTTCCACTTCCATTTTTTTTTTTAAATGAACGCCAGTGTTTACTTCTGTGGCTGCCTAGACAGGTCTTGGCAAAGTGTTCAGAAGTGGTTTGCCTCCTCCTTCCCCTCCACCACCTCCTTCTCCTCTTTCTCTTCCTTTCTCTTTTCTTTTTCTTCTTCTTTCTTGACTGGCCAAGGTCACCCAGCTGGTTTCACGCCTAAAGTGGGTCTGAAACTCCTTGTGTTTGGAGTCTCCTTGTTTCTAGCTTGAGGCCTTAACAACTACGCTAAACTGGCTTTTCTTGTATAATTATTAATATTTATTGCAACCGTACCAAAAGTCCCTAAATAAGGAGCTTTCAAAGTCTGACATCTTTCTCTAGCAAGATTTTTATAAAAATGAAGGGAATGGAAAGAAGCAAGAGAGCCACGAACTGGCAATGTCAAATCAAGATGGAGGTGTCAGATTAAATGCATTAATCTGTTGAATGCACAGGTATTCCTCAATTTACAACAGTTCATTTAGTGACTGTTCGAAGTTACAATGGCAGTGAAAAAAAGTGACTAATGACTGCTTTTCACACTTCTGACCATCGCAACATCTTTGTGGCCATGTGATCAAAATTTGGATGCTTGGCAACTGGCTCATATTTTATGACTGCTGTGTCCTGGGGTCATGTGACCATCTTTTGTGTCCTTCTGACAAGCCAACAGGGAAGCCAGATTCACTTAACAACCAGGTCATAAAATGAAGCAAAATTTACTTAATAACTGTCTTGCATGGCAATGGAAGTTTTAGGCTCAATTGTGGTCATAAATCAAGGACTAGCTGTAAGTAGGGAAGGTTCCTGGGCAACTACAGGGACATAAGGATGAACCTCAAGATAGGAGGATTGAAGAATAATATCAGATGCTTCCTTTGGGGACAAGTCAGTGAAGCCAATTTGGGTAGTATTACCTAGCAGTGGGAAATCATGTACTCAAAATTATAGAGGGCATGAGTGGGAAGGCATTGGGCAGTATTCTCAAGAACTGCTACCATTACCTATGGTAACAACCTTGGCTAATAAAAAAGCTAAGCCAGGAAACCCCGAGGTTAATGAGCAAAACAATAATAACCACAAGTAGCAAGCTACTCCTGCAATGTTGCTACAAACACGACATGGATATGTTAGGAAAATCAGTCAGAACTGAAGTCAACTCAAGAAAGTCTTTCAGACCTTCCCTCTCAGCTAAATAATACTTGTGAAAGCCACCTTAAACAGAAGTTTAGGGTATCAATTGTTGGGCAAATCTCCATTGGCATTACACATAATTGAATGAATCTGGCAATAACACAGAACTAGAAAACCAGAGATAATGGAAAGATTGGCCAGACAGGCCAATCATTGGGGATGGAGGGTTGAAGAAAGGTATGCAGGAAAAATATTTTGCTCCTCTAAAATACTAGTTTGGATGATTCTTTCTGAAATTAACTGCTCCAGAAGGCAGTTGAGAATTGGTTAACTTCATGAGTTGCTCCCGAGTCAGTTGAGAAAAGTAGCTGAGTTTTATGTTTTGCTTTTGGAAATATTCTTTGAGGTGAAAGAAGGGATAAGTGGCAGGCCTGCTGTGTACCCTTAATTTTTAAAGAGACAGGCAATGTTGTAAGTGCAGCCTCTTTGTAGCAGATACTCTGTTTTCCAGCAGTTGTGAGAGAGCATTTAAATCAAGGAGAATATGTTTAAAGGATGAGCCTTAGGAGGGGAAAAAACAGCAACGAGAAACAGTTTACAGGGGGTTGCTTTGGATGCGATCAGTAGCACCAGCACATGAAATGAGCTGCTGTGCATCTCTTTCTTTTTTGGCTGCAACAATATTATTTTTATCTGGGGTCTCTTTGACTACCAAGTAGCAAAACACTCCATAACGCAACAGCAGCCTCGTACTTGATTTCAAAGAAAAGAAAAAGACAACATTTCATTGTCAAAATGGAGAATCTTTATTGTTAAACCCCAGGCAAAGACATTGGCAAGTCTAAAGTAAATATGAAAGGTCACCAGAAGTTCAGCCAAGATATTGTTTAGCTTCATAAGCAAAGGGGCGTTGGTACTTACTTGACACGTCCTTTCTCTGTGAGCTGGGAAGAGCATCCATTATTTGGGATGATGCTTCTGTCGCTCGTTTGATTGGCTGGGCTTTAATTGAGAGGACGCTCCTCCTCTTCCACGGGACTCCTCCCTAGCGTCCCCAGTTTTGGCGAAGTCGAAGTGATGAAATATTTCTTCTCCTTCACCCTTTCCAATACTTGGCCAGAATAGTATCCCACCAGACGAATAAGGGTGGGGATGGATGCTCTTCACAGCTCACAAAGAAAGGGCGTGTCAGGCAAGTACCAACGCCCCTTCTCCAGATGAGCTGTTCAGAACATCCATTGTTTGGGACATACCAAAGCTTGGCATGTCTATAGGAGGGCTTCCATCTGGTTCGGATTCCCTTTTCTTGGTCCCTATGGACCCTTTGTAACACTTTCCTGTCAAAGGCAGCCTCTGTAGAGGCGAAGACATCATTCTAATAGTTTCTAAATAAAAGGTGATGGTGAGGCCCATGTTGTTGCCTTGTAAATTTTCGCTATTGGCGCTCTTGTGGCCCATGTTGTCAACATCGCAGCGCTCCAGGTCGAATGAGCAGTGATGCCCCTGGGTACAGGAAGAGATGGTGTCTCATAGGACTTGGGAATTGTGCTCTCAGCCACTTACTGGTCATTGAGGAAGGGGTCTTGCACCCAATGGTGGGTGGTTGAAAAGAAATGAAGAGAACCTTTGTTTCCTAATACACATCGTGCAGTTGAAATATATGCAGAAAGCTCGCCTTACATCTAGATTGTGGCATTGTCGTGCCAGATTTTATGTCGGTTTCAGACAAATGTATGGGAGCAACACTCAACACCACTGCCTCGCTCCTTCTGCGTTTGTTCAACAAAGAACCCTTTTCAGCGGCACAGTTGACTTTGTCTACAACACCAAAACCCCAGAGACCCTTGTACTAAAAGCAGCTTAAGCCGACTCTCATCCCTTGTTGCTCTCATTCACTGGAGCCTGTTGGCCAACACATTTTCTTGAAGGGCCCTAGACAAAACAACCCCAAACACGCGATTCCATAACAGGAACCAACAAAGGATCCTCTGAAAACAATCTGGTCTAAAAGCGAAATTCCGTAAAGAAGCTCCAAAGGCCTTCTACTTGAAATTCTAGAACTAGAACTCCTCTTGTCTGATGGTCTGTGTCCACCTGTCAATGAATCTTCACTTCACCATAACAACACAGAGCCACATGATAAACTCAAGTTAACGCACCAAACTTGATTGGAAATACGACTCACATAGAATGGTCAATTCTGGAATACTCTACCCGACTCTGTAAAACCCAAAACTTAACTTAGACTGTCTCTATTAACCTCACCCTTTCCTAAGGGTCTGTAGGGGCGTGCAAGCACACGCTACCGTCCCTGTCCTATTGTTTCTCTTATTCTTCTTTTATTTTTCTTATATACATTTCATGTATTCACAACTATGTATACACTTATACTTATTATCTTGTAAACAATTGGCAAATCAATAAATATAAAATAAATAAATAAATAAATAAAGTATCAGTTCTATGGTCTGTGAAACCCAAAATTATCTATGGGTGAAAGATGGATCTGGACTAAAGACCACTTTGTCTGTGTGAAAAATACAGAGCTCCTGTCTAACTGACAAGACTACTAGATCCAAGATGTAACTGGCCGATGTAATGGCAACCAAGAGAACCACCTTGTACGTTAGGAATGGAGATGTATGGTCTACATGGGCTCAAAGGGAGTTTTCTTGAGTGCGGTAAGGACCTCGTTGAGTTCCCACATGTGATATCAATGCACTACAGGAGGTTGTAAGATTGTAGCCCCGTGCAAGAAAATGGCATATGCGTGGGTGATGAGAGATGGACTGCAAGTCTCTCCTAGTGATGACCGATGCTAAGCCTTTGCCTGTTTATATGAACAAGATAATAATGAAACGTCATATAAATAACGCTGCCGTCTAACAGGTGTTCCCCTGAGATGAACAGCCAGAGCCATCAGAACCTTTGTAAGAATCTTGGACAGATGACAACCCAAAGGACAGTGCAATGTATTCAAAACATTGAGTATTATAACAAAAACTAAGAGTTTTGCTATGTGAGGATCTAATTGGAATGTGGGGATGGGCCTCCATTAACTCAATGGAGGGTAGAAAATCGCCCCTTCTGAAGCTCAGAAGTATGGAGTTCAGTATACTCATCTTAAGCCTCCTATGAACTATGGATCAATTAAGTCATTTTAAAACTAAAATTGCCCCTGCTGATCTGGTGCCACAGGTTGATTGCCTGGATCTCCAATAAATGAACAATAGCTGTCTCCATCATGCTCCTTTTAACAGGATCCCCAGAGAGAAGGCAAGTAATGCAAAGGTTCCAGGGAGAGGATGGAAATTCTGTAGCCAGGCCTAATCTTCTGATACCACTAACCCAGGAAACAGAGGTAGAGGCATCCCATCTGTCCATGAAAGGCTTGAGCCTTCCACCAATAGGGGCACAGTCGTGAGGCCTATGTTGTGCCTCGGAGACCTCTATTTCATGTTCCCGAAGAGATTCTCTTGCTCTGCCCTCCCCTTCAGTATCTATCTCCAGATCGGAGACTATCTGACTGTTGGTGATTCATGTGTCCAGACGGTCCCTGGAGTCTGGAGAGAAAAAGTCCCTGGTAGAGGGAACGAAGGAACCCCCCAAAAAGCTGGGAAGGACTATTTTGGGGTCTATGACAAGAGAGGAACTTATTTTCTGCTTCTAGTCTCTATTAGAGATAGGTCGGGGCACCACCAACCAAATTATCTCCCTATACCTTATGGCGCTTGTTAGCGTCTTTTTCTGCTGCTTAGGAGATACACTTAGAATGCTTCAATTGGTTTTGAGAATTTGACATGGCTCTTGAGCTACTGCCGCTTGCCATTGTGACCGCTTATTAAATTTTACTGTTAATGAGGCTGAAATGTTGGGTGGTTGGCACGCCCAGGGGCCTGAACCAGCAATGGCCAGGGAACCCTAAAACAATGCTCCCCAGTTTTGTATAATCTTATGTAAGAATACTGAATTCTTATTCTTGTTCCTATTATTATTATTGTTATTATTATTTTGTTATTAATATTATTATTTCCGAATTAGCCAAATTAGGAACACCTCATAGGCCTAGAAAGGAGGAATTGTTGAAATAAGATGTAGGCCTGCAACAGCTTCCTGCACAGGCGGACACGGGCCTTGGTGCTCGCTGTGGTGCTGCTGTTTAATTCTGTGAGGGCATAACAGTTTCCTCCTTAATGAATAAGGGTCCAAAATAGAATAATTATATCTATCTATCTATCTATCTATCTATCTATCTATCTATCTATCTATCTATCTATCCTATCTATCTACCTACCTACCTACCTACCTACCTACCTACCTACACACACATATGTATTAGGGTGATTTCTCTCGGGTTCCAGGAAGGAGACCCCTGCTTGGGGAAAGAAAAGCCTCTCACAGTTCCAGAAATAAAATGCAGATCACTACTGCATAGTTAGTGAGTCTGCAATGGTACCAGCCATTATCTCTTTAGGCGTGTAATGAGTTAAATCGGCTCAGCAGCACTTCCATGCCTTGTGGGGAGTCGATACTGCAGAGTTTCCCCTTGAATAAAAAGGCGCGGTGGGGCAGATGGGCGCTGATGCCCCCACCCCAGATGGTGTTCCCAGGGGAGAGAAAAAAGCCTCGGACCCTTTTAAAATGGAGCCTCTCCCGTCGGGCGCGGGAGGCGGCGATCGTAGCGGCTCGGCTTGAAAAGATTGTAATGTGAGTTGTTAGCCATGCAGCTGAGGTGTTATCATCTCCTATCGTCCTGGGGGCGAGAGATCATTATCTGAAGCTATGGTGAGCTCCCTTGGCTCGAGTTATATATCGTAGGGAGCTGCTTGACTCGTTGAAACTAAAAGCCTTAAAGGAGTTGCTTAGAGTTTAAAAGCAAACCTTTGTGTTGACTCCTTTTGAAGCCTTTGCTATTCTGGCCAAGGGAAAGGAAATTAAGCTGCCTATATCCACGAAGGCTGAGCAAAAACTGGGGACGCTATGGAGGAGTCCCGTGGAGGAAGAAGAGTGTCCTCTCAATTAAAGCCCAGCCTATCAGACGAGCGACAGAAGCATCATCCCAAACAATGGATGCTCTGAACAGCTCATCTGGAGAAAGGTCACTTCTCATAATAAAAGTTGACCTGGGGCTCCCAATGGCTCATAAAGGATGGTATATTCTTCCCGGCTTGCTTCTTTTCAGATTGACCTCTTTCCAAGTTCACTTGCAAGGTGAACATCCAGAATTTGTTATCATGTACTGTCTAGGACAATTCGTCGCAACCTACTTGCCATGGCCAACTCGCCACACCCAACTCACTGCAAGACAACTTGCTGTGGCCAACTCACCATGGGACAACAGTTACACTAACATCGAAGAAATGGTGGAATAGAATAAGTAAAGAAAGGATGCCAAAGGAAGGATACAATGAAATGTGAATGACAAAAATAAAAATATATTTTAAAATTATTTTAAATAATTGAATTATTGAATTGTCCTGCAGCGAGTTATCCCGTGGAGAGAGTTGGCCCTGGGGAGTTGGCTGTGGTGCATTCTCCCATTCCAACTGCAGGAGAAGGCAATCTGCCAAGGATGCTTGGTACTTTGGGAATGTTGAGAAGATGCCCCAAAAGGCAAACTGAATCAGAATAGAATAGAGGTGGAAGGGACATTGAAGATCTTCTAGTCCAGCTCCCTGCTCAAGGAGATCCAATATCATTTCAAACAAGTGACTGTCCAGTCTCTTCTTAAAAGCCTCCAATGATGAAGTATTCACAACATCTGAAGGCAAGTTCTTTCACTGGTAAATTATCCCCACTGTTAAGAAGTTTCTCCTTCATTCTAGGTTGCTTCTCTCCTTGATTAGTTTCCATCCATTGTTTCTTGTGCTTTGGAAAATAAATTGACGCCTTCCTCTTTGTGACAGCCTCTCAAATACTGAATACTGCTATCATGTCCCCCTTAGTCCTTCTTTCCTCTAGACTATCCAAACCCAAATCCTGCAACCGTTGTTCTTATGTTTTAGTCTCCAGGCCTTTAATCATCTTAGTTACTCTTCTCTGCACTTTTTCCAAAGTCTTGACATCTTTTCTTGTAATGTAGTGACCAAAACTGGCGAGATGTCTCCTTGCTATACTGTTTCGCTTGCACCAATCTTGGATGTCCTCTATGTTTTCAGCTTATCTTTGACAGAATGACATATTTTAAATCAAGGACTGGGTTGTAGCCCACCATAACTTTCACTAAAATACCTATGCTGGGCCAGAGCAGGAGGACCAAGTCAGCTTCCATTAGTAGCTATGTTTTTGGAATTTAAAGAAATCTTAAAATAAGGATGGGCTGATGGTAATGGGTGCCAAGGTAAGGTTCAATGGCACGTTAGTATTGACAGGCATCTTTTAGTCAGTCTCTGATGTATTCAGTTTTAATTACTACCTTAATTTGTTCCTTCATTAGTCCATCTCTGGATACTACTTTTTCATTAAACAGGTACATTTCAATTTGAGATATGTGATGCGGGCTTTGTACATCTCAACCATCTTTTATCCTGAGATCCCCCCAAGGACAAAATGGTTGTTCAAGTCAAGTTTGGTGTAAACATGGAGAGTAATTTGGTTCACAGTCTGAAATAAGGGTTGTAGTTTATTTTCAGGCAAGGAGAAGTCCATGCTTTCTTTCAGAAGATGCCGTTGTAAGATCTTCTTTCTTTTTATCTGTAGTTTTCAATGCTTCATCGTCAGGAATTTAAGATGCCCAGAAATCTGACTTAATAGTAGATCCTTTCTATTTGGCAACAGTTCTCCAGAATATCCGGTATTACTAACTTGTGTCTTTGACTGGAGTTTAAACTCAAGACCTATATAACATATATAACATGCATACTTCAGAGTAAATGATGGATAAACATATGTCATCAAACACCCACACCTATTATTTTTTTCTCTGGGGTTCCAAAAACATAGACAACCATCAGATGGCAGTCAAGAGATACAGAAATCTAAATTCTTTACTGCCCATTTTTGTAAAAATGATGGATGTAGCTTTGTGCTGCTGTCCTATAAACTCCGCCCCTTTGGGCATGGATGTGATGTCACTGTGCATATAGGAAGGGGACAGAACTTGCAACAGGATGTTGCAATGCTGCCCTTCCACACCATTTTTTAAATTCCATTGGGTGCTTATTCCTCACTTAAAGATCAACTAAAGAGAAAATGTATTTGCCTTAGGACCCAATATCAACAGTTCTGAATAAATACCACTGATTACAGCAAGCAAATGACAGAGTTTATTGCTCAAAAAAAATCTAGTGGTGAGGGTCTACCCTTATGGTTGGCTATACAGCTCATTCTGCATTGGATGTTGGGGTGATGGAAGATAGAGGTTTGTTGGGTTCAAGTGTGCCCAACATTCTTGCTGCCACTTGTAGGTGCTGTCCCCTGGCTGATTGGCATAGAATGAAGAAAAAGGGAGAAGGGTCCTAACATCATCCTCGGCTTACAAAAGGTTCTGTTACTTTATTGTTCCTAAAATAAATGCATCATCTTGCTCACTACCCAAATCTTTAGTGGTTTACCATAAAAACCTAAAAGCTCATTTCCTTTCAATCGATCAAACCAATAATAACAACAAGATAATAAAATCTGTTTTAAAAGACATGCTTCCAAGGTCTTATTCACAGAGGGTATATTCCAAAGAATTAAATAGCCGCAGCTCTCCATCATGAGAAACAAATTAATGTAACTTGAAGACAAATCTTCTCAGAGAGGCTCACTGGGAGGAGAATTCGTTACAGGAATTTTCTCTCAAGTAGTTGGGACCCAGGTCCTATGCAGTTTTAAAGGTAATAGTTAGCCTTATATATTTGATGCAGAAACAGGTTGGCAGGCAGCACCGGTCCTGTTAACAAGGTCCCCACAGACAAATACAGAGCAAGTAATTTAACATAACGGAACTTAGAGTGGTGCCCATGTTCTTTTGCAGCTGTCTTAAGAGTACACGCCTGATCTTTCCAATCCAATGATCTCATGTTTCTTCTTGCTGCCTGTCATTAAGAGACCTAGGTCTATAAAACAGCCACAATTTTTAAGAGGACCTTTGCATTTTTGACAGGTCACACTGAACTGAACTGAAAAATTGGGGATGAGTTGGAAAGAAGAAGGATGGGGAAGATGATGCATTTTGCTTACTGTACTGAATTATTTCTGCTACGGAATGCAAGTAAGTATATGTCATGCAGAGGTGGTATTCAGCAGGTTCTGACCAGTTCTGGAGAAGCGGTAGCAGAAATTTTGAATTTGCCAGAAAACTGGCAAATCCCATTTCTGACTGGAGATTTTGCAGTATCCTTCCCCTGCCACGCCTACCAGGCCATGCCCACAGAACCGGTAATAAAAAAATGTGAATCCCACTACTGATGTCATGGTTATATTATGCCTACAGTACATAAGAGGGAGGAGAGGGAGACTGAAGTTATGAGTGTCTAGGAATCAAGACTAGAAGATCCAAGTGGGATTCATAGATGAGCTGTTGGAGAAACAATGTCTTTGCATTTCCCGTTGGAGAGACTCATCAGCCACCAAAAGCTTGGATCAAAGGACTGATACAGGTGCAACCCCTTTGGCAAGGTAGGATGTAAACAAGGAGGACTCTCTGGTGGAAAACTGCCCTGAGATACAAAGGGAGAGGCTAATGGGGTCTTTTAGGAACACGTTGCCCACATTTTGGGTTTCCTGAAGCAATTTAAAGTGACATAAAACTGATGCTCAAAGGGCTTGAAGATGTCCCTGGTGAGACGTAGGAGAAGAAAGTTTTGCCTCTGGTATGATTTATTTCGTCCCTGCTCGTTTCTATTTCAAGAATACATCTTGATCGCAAATGGACTTCTTGAGCTTTTTTTAGAAAATATTTTTTTTTTAAAAAAATGGCAACAGCAACCTACAGATACATAGGAAACCGTGGACACCTATCTGAGTCAAGGGAGGGATAGCAATGAGTGTTGGGAAGGGAAAGAAAAGAGCAACGGTGATGACCCGGAAATATGTTGTCCATTGAAAAGAGCCTTTTAGTATTTGCAATGTGAAAAATTGAATAAAGCTTGTTTAAAAGAGAAAAAAGGAAAGGAAATGAAAGCAAGTGGGGACATATAGATCCCTTGGCAAATGGCTGTTCGTATTTTGAGTGAAAATAGTATGTAAGTCTAGGGTTGGCTCTCTTATTGATCAGGCAAATTCCACATCATTTTCCCACATTTTTTCCCATTAAGCAAGTATTCCTGGTACTAAACCAAGAGCTCTCCATCGCAGGGAGAGAAAAAAACCACCTCCCTCAACTAGGCAAATAATGTTCATTACTTCTAACAGAAATCTTAATTATACTGTCACCACACGAGACTCCCTTGAAATAAGCTATTGCTTCACATCATTGGTGCCAAGCCTGACCTAATTTGCATTGTGATTAGAGTCTCTCCACACCTCCCCACTTTTCAATCTTATATGGCACTTGCAGAAATGCGCAGAGATTCATAATGCCAGATGAGTTGAAAATTATGTCACAACCAAATATGACAAAACAGGCTCCGGATAAGTCACGATGAGCTTCTGATAATCGAAGTAGGACAGCAGCTCGGAAGGTAAGATGAAGGGTATCCTTGCTCCTGGGCAGGACACAGCTCAGTAAGAAGACAGACAGTGTTAGGAAAAACCTGGCATGTCGCTGTCACCCATTGCAGGGAAAATGAAGTTGTCCTCGCTTGAACAAGCTGTCGCTGTCTGCCTGAGGCATTGACAGGTACCTTTGTTAAGTTGCTTCACAAGGGGCCATTCTTCAGAGGGTGTCTGCATTGTTTGCACTGAGCAAAATAAAAGTTGGCTACTGGTATTGCAGGAAAAAGATCCAGTGAAAAATCAATCTCTTCCAAGAAAAAAAAAATACAGAAAGGTTAATGGCATTAAATGTAGTAATTAGTTGTTGTGAAAGAAGTACAGGTACTCCTTGACTTAAAACAGTTCATCCAGTGACCATTCAAAGCTACAAGGGGACTGAAAAAAGTGACTTATGATGGTTTTTTACCCTTGCAACCACTGACGCATCTCCAGGGTCATGTGATCAAAATTCAGATGCTTGCAACTGACTTATATTTGATGATGGTTGCAATGTCCCTGGCTCACGTGATCAGCTTTTGCAACCTTCTGACAAGCCAAGTCAATGGGGAAGCCATTGGGGAAACTGTGTTACTAACTGCTGTGATTCACTTAACAACTGCGGCAAGAAAGGTGTAAAATGGAGCAAAACTTACTTAACAAATGTCTCACTTAACAGAAATTTGGGACTCGATTGTGGTCATAAGTCGAGAACTATTTTATTTATTTATTTATTTTGATTTGTCAATCACTTACAAGATAATAGGTATAAGTATATACATAGTTATGAATACATGAAATGGGTACATATAAGAAAAATAAAAGAAACAATAGGACAGGGATGGTAGGCACGTTGGTGCGCTTATGCACGCCCTCTACAGACCTCTTAGGAAAGGGTTAGGGTTAGGGTTAGGGTTAGGACTGGGTCTAAGAGGCAGCAGGGGGCATTTGAGGCACCGGCCGGCCCTGCAGTTTCACCCATTGACTAGCACTGCTCCGGAGCTGGCGCCTCCAATGTGGAAGCGGTGGCACGTTACATGCCACCACGGCCATGTTCGATGCACCGTGAACGCCCCCTGCCACCTCTTAGCGCCCTTCTGCTGGCCCCCTTGGGGATGGTAAGAGGTGGCAGGGGGCCGTTCAAGGCACCGGCCCTGCAGGTTCACCCATTGACTGTAGCACCGCTCCAGAGCCGGCACCTCAATGGGTGAATCTGCAGGGCCAGCTGGCGCCTCAAACACCCCCCTGCCACTTCTTAGTTCCCCTCTGCCGGCCCCCTTGGGGACACTAAGAGGTGGCAGTGGGATGGTGCATTGAACGCTGCCGTGGCGGCACATAACATGCCACCGCTTCTGCATTGGAGGCGCTGGCTCCGGAGTGGTGCTACAGTCAATGGGTGAACCTGCAGGACCGGCGCCTCGAATGCCCCCTTGCCGCCTCTTAGAGTCCCCACGGGGGCCAGCAGAGGGGCACTAAGAAACGGCAGGGGTGCAGCACATCGAACACGGCCGTGGAGGCATGTAACGTGCCACCGCTTCTGCATTGAAGGCACCGGCTCTGGAGCGGTGCTACAGTCAATGAGTGAACCTGCAGGGCCGGCGCCTCAAACGCCCCCCTGCTGCCTCTTAGCAGCCCCCTTGCCAGCCCCCTTGCCTCTTAGTGCCCCCCAAGGCATCCCACTCCCCACAGGGGGCGGTACCGCCCACTTTGGGAACCACTGGTCTAATATATTGGGGTGACAAAAGCTAATTTTAGGACAATATTGAAATAGCTTCATTTTCATTTTGCGGAGGTCATTTTGAGGAGCTAAGGGATACTGAGCCTCTCCCAACCCCATATTCTCTCATTAAGTCCCAGTTTCATTAAGGCCCAGTCTCTCCTTTCACAACATAACTTTTCAATATCCTGGAATTGGTTAGTGGCTTCTAGTTGCAAATAATCATTTCCAAAGGACACAGGATGGTGGTTAGCAATTCTGGTTCATAGAAGGGCATTAAATGGAGAGACTAGAGAATTACTCTGATTTCCAATATATTTATGATTGCATTTAAGGAAATCTTATTTCGCATTTTGAATAAAGAAATTATCTGCATTTTTTCTGTATTATTGTCTGTTGAAGGTTTACCGAAATTCTGAAATTTAGAGAGAGAGGCGGGGGGAGGGAGGGAGGGAGGGAGAAATTCTGTGGTGGGAATTCTAAGAGCTACTGATTTAACTCATAAATAATAAAAAAGATATTTTTATCCCTAAACTGAATACCATTCATTCATAGAAATGTATCTGAATCTCTTGCCAATTATGTTATAATACATACCAACTTCCCTTACAGCCTGCTATATAATATTGAAACATTCTGCAGTGAACGGATTCTTAACTACTTTTTAAAAGATGTATTGTAGATCATCTTTAGGGATTTTTAAATTGCAAGAGACCTACATCTCAATCTTTTTAAGAAACCTATATTATTCAAACATCCAGAACAGCTTGGGTTGTCTTGTCTTTGTGGTAGAGGTGTAAATTTAACTTTCCTCCCCCCTCATTTTTTATGTAAGCCATTTTCAACAAAGATAAATTGAAAAATGAATTACTTAATCAAATGTACTTGATGTCAAGAATGCACTGGTGAAGATATATATGTAGAAACTGAACTGGTACATCTCACATACTTTCACTTCCGGAATAAAATTTTTGAAGAGCTAGATTTTAGATTTTTAGCTTGTCAGACTACATTGTACTCAATAAACATCCTACTAAATAATGTCCATGAAATTAGAAAGAGAAGCTAACAGGACTCTATCTATTGTACATCTCTGCATGTTTATGTGGGTGTGTGAAGAAACAGGCTGTCATTGTTGTTTTAAAAATAACCTGACATAATCACAGTTTATGAAGTAATCACTATTTGACATTAAATATAAGCAAATCTGAAAAGCAGAGGGAAATTGCTGATTTGTTGCGTAATCACTATCAAGCTGAAAAGGATTTATGTTTTCATCTTTCTTTTCCATGATCAAACTCCTATTGTTATGTCTCTTATGGGCAGCTGGATGATGCTCTCTTCCGCTGACATAACCACTTTTTAAAGCTTAGGGAGCCATTTAAGGAAGAGACTGATCCCTGTCTCAGGCAGAATATGACCAGAAAGAAAGATCAGAAAGTAATGCCATATTTTCTGCAAGGAGAATCAGCAATCTCATAGCTCTCCTGGGTTAACCAGCAAATGGCAAATTCAAAATGTTTGGAAAGGAAACAGATAGTAGGTATCAGTTGGAACGAAAACAGGAGGTTGGTGTTGACTGAAAGGGAGTATTTCACAGTAGAAAACGCTTTCCCAAGACTGATTAGGATTCTGGATGTATTGGGACTATGGTCCTTTTGGTGAGCTGGCTGAAATTTATGAACGGATCACTCATGTTGGAGAATGTTGGGCTAGAAAAAAAAACTTGACTAAGTGTTTAGAAGCTGAGCTTGGGAAAGGGGAGATTGATATCAGAATGATTTCCCTCCCCCCCTCTAATATCTACATGAGGTTTTGTACCACAGAGGCTATACTCCTGGCTAAGCTTTCTCTACAATGTGAACAAACTAAGTGAAAGAATGCTAATTTAGATTGTAGATCATATGGACTGCATAACCTGTTTCCTATGGAGCCTTTGGTGCTTTCTGCACTTGATTGCTTGTAGACATTTTATTACCTGACTCAATAACACCATCAATAGCACCGATGAGGTTACATATTTGGGTAATGAAATGTCTGCAGGCAAAGCTCTGCAAACAGGGAAATAAAACAACATAAAAGCATATAAAAACCACCATGAACTACATAAAATTCATCAAAACAATCAGTACATGGACTGCAGCAGCTGTGTCACATGACTGGGTTCTAATGCCCCTTGTCAAAGCTGTGTCTTCAGCGTTGGCTTTGTGAAAAGCCAGCAGAGACAAAGTCAACCTGACCTCTGGGGAGGGATGATTCACAGGGCAGGTACCATAACAGAGAAACCTGTCTTCCTGCTTCCTGCATGGCAACACTCCCCGACTGATGGGACCCCAAGTATTTGCCTCCTGCTGGACCTGATTGAATGGGTAAATGAAACTGGGGAAAGGTGATCCCACGTTTCACAAAGAAGAGGGGATTAATTTATTTTCCAAAGTACCAGAGGGCAGGACACGAAGAATGGAAGCTTGTTAAAAAGAGATCCAACCTAGAAGCAAGGAGAAATTTTGTGATAGTAAGAACAACTAATCAATGGAATAGATTGTTTTTATTTTATTTTATTTATTTATTTTATTTAGTCAAGCAATTATAACATATATAAACATAAACATAGTTTTGAATACATGAAATGGATACATATAAGAAAAATAAAAAGAAACAATAGGACAGGAACGGTAGGCACGCTTTGAGATTGTGAATGCTCCATCACTGGAGGTTTAAAAAAAAAAAAAAAAAGACTGGACAACAATTTGACCAGGATGGTACAAGTCTCCTGCACTGAGCAGAAAGTTGGACTAGAAGGTTTCCAAGGTCCCTTCCAGCTTTATGATTCTATGCTTTTAAAAGGAATGGCTCTGTTTTGTCCTTAGTGTGACCCTTTTAAATCTTTCAGGGGAATGGAAGTGAGAGAAAAATAGCAGGGTGTTTTTCTTTCAAAAGCATCCTTTGCAAGGAAGCCTGCTGCTTGAATGGCTCTTCACATAACCCAAGGAAACTTACAGGACAGTTAAAGCTGGATTTCCTGCCAAATATATATTTTCTGAGAGGTAAATTAAAACAGCATTTCATTTCTTTGATGGCATGTCTTTTCTCTGCCAATACAATGCCTGGCATTGTCACGCACCACGTCAAAACTGGAAAGGATTTAAAACTTGTTCATGAAGATTTTACGACTGATCTTCCCACATTTTGACCATTAATCAGTCTGACAATTCTCTTGGTGGGCCTTGGGGTGCAGCTACACAATGTTGGACCAAATATTTGTCAAAAGATCTAGAAGAGCAAAGATCCTGAGTAAAGTCCCAAATTAATGCAGGCTTGGTTTTATGGTTAATGTATTTCTAAACTCCTTAATAGTCATTGGAAATTGGAAATCCTTTTACATAATTGTAAACAGATTTAAGAATAACCTATACCTAACAATATATGGCAGGACCAATGAGGGCACCTCCATTCAGTGTTTATGATTTGAAGTTCTGGTTTTCCTGTCTTTGAAGCACATGTTTTTTTCTTTTTTTGCAAGAGAAAGTGGCAGATGCATTTATCAAATTCTGGATATGCCATCTGGAGGTGAATGAGTCAACAGATATATCTGTAGCTCCAGTTGTCAGCTGTGTTGAGAAAGAGGACCAGTTGCATGCATGAGGCATGTTAAATCATCTCTGGCATTTCAAGAAGCTGAAAGCATTCACTCCTTAGACCACAGGGGAGCATCAACCAATGAAGCAAACAAGGAAAAGATTTTTTTTTTAGATCAAGTCACTGGTAAATCACTACAAAGAGATACCATGTACATCCTTGGTACTTAATGTTCCATTCCAGATCTTGATTAATAACAGACAGGGCTAGAACAACTTTTCTATGGCACTGGGGATGTTAGACATTGAAAGGTACATTATGCTATTTCACTTGGGGTTAGGCTACCTTGACTCAAAAAGAAAACCCTGAAATGAGCTATTTTGGAGGAAAATGTGTCCTTAGCATTTTGTAGTACATTTTGGGATATACAGACAGTCCTTGTCTTACAACCAAATCTTTTAGTGATCATTCAAAGTTACGGCATTGACAAAAAGTGACTTATGGCTGTTTTTCACACTTACGACCATTGCAGCATGGTCACGTGGTCAAAATTTGGACGCTTGACAACTGGTTCATATTTAGGACAGTTGCAGTATCCTTGGGTCATGTGATCATCTTTTGTGACCTTCTGACAAGCCAAGTCAATGGGGAAGCCATTGATTAGCTTAACAACTGTAGTGATTCACTTAATGACTATGGCAAGAAAGGTAAAAAAAAAATGGTCAAAAATCTCACATAACAACTGTCTTGCTCAGCGATGGAAATTTTGGGCTCAGTTATGATTGTAAGTTGAGGACTATCTCTATTACAGGAAACTACCTGAGACAGATAAAGCCTCAGGATCTGCTGTGTCATGCCTTCAATGCCCATATTTGAGCAATTATGATTTTCTTTAGACTTTTAATGGAGTGATATATAACAACTCCATGACTTGAGATAGGCTTGGATTTCAACTACCATCACTTCAGTCCATGTGACAGTACATGATGAACATTGGAGTCCAAAACTTTTTTGGGAGAGGGGGCGGTGTCCCATACTGAGGAAATCAGTATTGGAGCTTTTTCAGTCCAGGTTTTCCAAAAGAGAGAATGATTATTAAATCAGCTTAAACTTTCTGGGATAAAACTTCCAGATAAAATGGAAGTCTTTATAGTCCCTTCCAACAAAATTATTTAAAAAAGAGATCAGGTTTGGTTGGAAAGGAGTATAAATGCATTTATTATGCAGCTGATTTTGCCAACTATATTTTTACAGCTTCTAGGGACTTGCATATTTATTCAAACTGTCTGCTGATGACCTTCAAAAATGAGCAAAGGTATTTTTTTTGTCTTTAAAACAGAGTAATATGCATCAAGGCACTTACAAGACAGGAAAAAAAAAAGAAGTACTCTTCAGCTATTTCATTATTTCAGAAAAGTAATTACAGCTTTTATATAGAAAATTATAGTTTGCTTTGCCTGAGTTCTAAGCAAGTAGCATGTTATCTTGGTACCACCAACTCTACAAAAATGGGCAGTATTATTATTGTACATCTTACGTTGATGCACTCAAAAGTCTTTATTGAGGACACTTGTGAATTAGAAAAAATCATCTGTTATCCATGGATTTGATAAGACCAGATCTAAAGTTCCAAAAATGACTGTATTTCTGGATCAAAATAGGGATTTGAAAAAGGGGATTTGAAAAGGGGAATTCCACGTTCACATATTTTAGCATGCAAAAAATTAGGGATGGCTGTTTGTGTGGGTTTTTTGAAATTTATTTATTTTTATTTATTTGATTTGCCAATTGTTTACAAGATAATAAGTATAAGTGTATACATAGTTGTGAATACATGAAATGGGTACATATAAGAAAAATAAAAGAATAAGAGAAACAATAGGACAGGGACGGTAGGCACGTTGGTGCGCTTATGCACGCCCCTACAGACCTCTTAGGAAAGGGGTGAGGTCAATAGTAGACAGTCTAAGGTTAAAGTTTTTGGGGTTTGGGGAAGAGACTACAGAGTCGGGTAGAGTATTCCAGACATTGACCACTCTATTGCTGAAGTTGTATTTCCTGCAATCAAGTTTGGTGCGGTTTGGTGAGTTTGTATCTATTGTGTGCTCTTGTGTTGTTATGGTTGAAGCTGAAGTATTCATTGACAGGTAGGACATTGCAATGTATGATTTTATATACCATGCTTAGGTCAGACCGAAGGCACGGCGTAATTCAAGGTTTTCTAGTTTTAGAATTTCAAGTCTGGTGGCATAAGGTATTCTACAACGAGTAGAAGAGTGGAGAACTCTTCTTGTGAAATATTTCTGGACTTTCTCAATTGTGCTAATATCAGATACGTAATGAGGGTTCCAGACTGATGAACTGTATTCGAGTATTGGTCTAGCAAATGTTTTGAATGCTCTGGTTAGTAGTGTGATATTACCAGAGAAAAAGCTACGTAGGATTAGGTTAACAACTCTTAATGCCTTTTTGGCTATGTAGTTGCAGTGGGCTCTAGCACTTAGATCATTAGAGGTGAGTATTCCAAGGTCCTTTACAGAGCTTGGGTCATCAACAAGATCTTGACTATTCAGCTTGTATTTTATTTTCTGATTTTTTTGCCAATATGTAAGACAGAGCATTTATTTGTTGAGATTTGAAGTTGCCATTTGTTTGACCATTCAGATACATAGTCAAGGTCTTTTGTAAGGTAGCAGTATTGTCTGTGGTATTGAACAGCTTTACATCATCAGCGAAAAGAACGCAATTGCTCTTAATATGATCACAGAGGTCGTTTATGTAGAGTATGAAGAGAGTTGGTCCTAGAACACTGCCCTGGGGGACACCACTATTGACAGGTACTGGATTTGATAGAACGCTCCCGATTTTGACCATTTGTTGTCTGTTTGACAGGAATGCTTCTATCCAGTTATTCAGTTGTCCAGAGATACCATAGGATTTTATTTTTAGGAGTAGTTTGTCGCGTGTACCACTGAATCAAAGGCTGTACAGAAGTCTATGTAGATTGCGTCAATTGCTTTGCCCTGGTCGAGTTGTGTCGTCCATATGTTTTTGCAGTGTAAGAGTTGCAGATTACAGGATAGTTTTTCTGAAACCAAATTGTTTATTGGAGAGTAGGTTGTTTGACTCTAAGTGGAGGATGATGGATTGGTTAATAATTGATTCCACGACTTTACAGGCAGCATAAGGAGATTGGCCTGTAATTTTCAACTAGGCTTGGGTCTCCCTTTTGAAGATGGGAATGACTGTGGCTTGTGACCATAGGTTAGGCAAGGAGCTGGTCCTGAAAGATTTTTCAAAGATTATGCTTAGAGGTTTGGCTATGGCAGTGGATAGCTTTCTTAAGAAGTAGGCACATATTCCATCCGGTCCAATAGATAGAGATGGTTTTAGATTGCGTAGTGATTTTTCGACATTGTCTTCTGTGAAATCGATATGTATTAGATCATTGTTGTTATCTGTGGTACGGCTAGGAAATACTGGGCATGATCCATTGCTGTTTACAAATACTGAGCCGAAGAATGTGTTAAAGATGTTGGCTTTAATGGTGTCGTCGTTGCAGTCTTTACCATCAGGTCCTATCAAGGGAGGGATGGACCTTGAGTCTTTTAGTTTGTTAATTCCACCATGTATTCCACCATGTATTTGAGTTTGACTGATGTACATCCCCTTTATATTTCCCTTCTATTAAATTAAGGCCATTGTTCTAAATGTTATGCTTAAAGGAATACAGATTTTAGGACTCTTCCATATTACCCTCCATTTGTGCCAGTACTTGTCCCTATACTGTCATCCCTCTTCTGCAGCTATTAATTTCTGGCTCAGCTAAAGTGCAGGAGGAAATGCCATGAATATAGTTTTGCAGCATTAATTAACTGTTTTTATTGGTATGAACTTTTGCCTTGCCTCAATTCTCAGCTCTCCATTCTCCCTGAAGGATAGTAAGTAGGTGCACTACTACAGATGTGAGAAAGAACCCTTGTATTTGTTATTTCCCCCATTATGATATGCTAGTTTTTAATTTTTTTTATTACTTTCATAATAGGACCTTGAGTTAAGCTGAGAATTTTGAAATTGGAATATTTGTTTGGATGATTGGTAAATTCTGAGGAATTTCGTATGCATTCTAATATTGTTTTTTTCATTTGCTTCAAATGCAGATTAGATTAGGCTCAGGAAGGCAGCTTTTCCTTGTATGACTTCTATGATGAAGTTCTTATGCAAAAAGAAAAAGAAAAAAATAGGTTTCTAGTGAAGTATTAAGTATTGTCTCAATTTTCTTACATTTGACTTAAAAAAAATTCTTCATCTTCATTTTGTGCTTTTACTGTCTGATGACTGCTCTTGAGAGAAATGAGAATTATTCCTGTAAAGAAAGAATAGGAATATTGTGCTATATTAGCACTGAATTCAGATTAACTCTTAATTATTTCCTAGTTCCCATGCATAGCTTCCAACATTCTATATGAATAATATTTATTGATATTCAGCAAAATGTCTTTGTGAAAACATTTTGTTCCAATGCTGGATTTCTTCTTAGCAATCAATACAGATAATCCTTACTTAATTATCATTCATCAGCAACTATTTAAAATTACAAACCACTGAACAAGTATATTTACTACTATTCGATGAAGCTGTAGCTGTCATAGCAGCCCCTAGGCAGGGGTGGGATTCTACCAGTTCGCACCTATTCGCTAGAACCAGTTTGTTGACATTCTAAGCAGTTCGGAGAACCGATTGTTAGAAGAAATTACTGGCCTAATCCTGTAAGGAAGGCAGGAAGGAAACATTCTGGTGTTGCTTACAGAAACTGCCTCTCTGTTAACCTTTATTACATTCTTGGCAGGACTAGACTTCCTATCTCAGGAACTTCTCTGGAGTTTTTTCCCCTTCCTTTGCTGGTACTTTGCTTGTGTGAAGTTGCCATTCAAAGTTATAGTGGCAGTGAAAAAACTGACTTATGACCATTTTCACACTTATGACTGTTGCACCATCCCCATAGTCATGAGAGGCCAGGCGAGGAGATGCGCTTTCGATGTGAGTGATATTGAGTTGGCCACACCCAGCCAATAACATGACCACCAAGCCATGTCCACCCAGTCACATGACCACCAAGCCACGCCCACCACCTAAGCCACGCCCACAGAACCAGTTGTTAAATTTTTTGAATCCCGCCCCTGTCCCTAGGTCATGTGATTGCAATTTGGCACTTGGCAATTGGCTTGGATTTATAACAGTTGTAGCATCCTGTGGCCATTGGCATTTGTGATCTTTCCTGCTGGTTTACCACAAGCGGTCAATGAATAAGTGGCAGGAAAAGTCATAAATTGCTACCAAAAATGGCTTTTGTTTTCAAAAATAGTTTTTAAGAACATAAACTCACGGATTTATAGTACTAGAAAGAACCACCAAATGTAATTACTGTTCAGGATCGGAATCCAAATTAAACCATTCCAGATAGATGGACATATAGCCTTTGTTTGAACATATACAGATACAGATAATCAGAGTTGGAAGAGACCTTGTAGGTCATCTAGTCCAACCCCCCCACCCAAGTGGGAGACCCTACACCATTTCTGACAAATGGCAGTTCAATCTCTTCTTGAAAGTCTCAAGTGATGATGCTCCCACAACTTCCAAAGGAAAGCTTTTCCATTGGTTGATTGTTCTCACTGTCAGAAAGTTTCTCCTTGTTTCCAGGTTAAATCTCTCCTTGTTCAGTTTCCATCCATTATTCCTTGTCTGGTCTACAGGAGCTTTAGAAAATAGTTTGACCCCTTCCTCCTCCCTGTGGCAGCCCCTCAAATATTGGAAGACCGCTATCATGTCTCCCCTGGTCCTTCTCTTTACTAGACTAGCCAAACCCAGTTCCTGCAACCATTCATTGTATGTTTTAGCCTCCAGTCCCCTAATCATCCTGGTTGCTCTTCTCTGTACTTTTTCTAGAGTCTCAACATCGTTTTTATAATGTGGTGACCAAAACTGGATGCAGTACTCTAGGTGTGGTCTTACTAAGGCTTTATAGAGTGGCATTAGTACTTCCCTTGATCTTGACTGTATCCCTCTGTTAATACAACTTAGGATTGCATTAGCTTTTTTGGCGGCTGCTGCACACTGCTGGCTCATATTTAGCTGGTTGTCCACTAAGACTCCAAGATCCCTCTCACAGTTACTGCTATTGAGCCTGGTTTCACCCAGTCTATATGTGTACTTTTGGTTTTTCTTGCCTAAGTATAGGACTTTACTTTTCTATATTGAATTTCATTTTATTAGATATGGCCCAGTATTCTAGTCTGTCAAGATCCACCTGGATCTTGAGCTATCTTCTTGGGTGTTAGCTATTCCTGCCAGCTTAGTATCATCTGCAAATTTGGTAAGTTCCTCTTCTATTCCCTCATCTAAGTCGTTAATGAAGATATTGAAGAGTACTGGGCCTAAGATGGAACCTTGTGGCACCCCACTGCTTACTTCTCTCCATGTAGACTTGGGACTACTCATTAAGTAGTCTACTCATTAAGGACTACTCATTGAGTACGGTTTGCCAGCCAGTTGCTAATCCATCTAGTGGTGGTGCTATCTATTCCACTTTTTTCTAGCTTACTAAGAAGTAGGTTGTGGGTCTACTTTATCGAATGCCTTGCTGAAATCTAAATATATTATGTCCACATATTTTGCTGATCTACTAATTTAGTCACTGTGTTGAAGAATGAAATAAGATTGGTTTGGCATGATCTGTTTTTAACAAACATATTCCCTTTTCAACCAAGAAATATAAAAAACAGAACAAGAATAGAATACAATCAGCAAAACACAAAAATCATATAAAATTTACAATAAAAATAATTCAAACTGGTATATACATATATAACTATCAAGAATCTTTATTAGGACTGTAAGGAGAAAGCCTTAGTTGCATTTTTAAAAACGTGTATGTTTTTAATATTATGTAGAATGTCTATCTGCTACCATGAAATATATAGTTCATAATTTTAAAAAGTGAAGATATTAATCTCTTCCAAAATGAATAGAAGATACATAAAAATATTCTTTAGGTTGCAGACATGTAATCTGTCTTTGATATATGGTATATCAAAAATGTTTTCTGACGTGTCCAATTAATAAAATGCTAAAGGACTAGAAAGTTTCATAACGGATACGAACTGCAGTATTTAAAGTAGCTGTTATGGATAACATTGTTTACCCTAACTGTTTTGGGTAAAAATAATAAATAAGGTATCATGGTTTGTTAGTTAAAGTGTGTGTAACTTTAACAGCAAGAATGTAATTAAGGGTGTGGTTGTAAAAGCACTATACAAGAAGCGAGGCAATTGCAGCTCTCTCTCTCTGGCTTACTGATCCTTAATTACTGGATGGATTGATGACTGCGTTCTTGCTGGAACGGGAGAGAAAAAGGAGTGTTGATTTTCTCAACGGAGAGAAGATAAAGATTGGACTGATTTATTGTTAAGTGAACTGACATTGGCTATTCAACACGGACTTTGCAAATAGAGTATCCCCGACAAGACTTGACTGAAATTGATATATGACTAATGGACCGTTACATTTGACTATGCTATAATTCTTAAATGGAATAAAATATATTTTTGATAGCACAAGCGTATCTGTATTTTTACTGCGTGTTAACTAGAAAACTTATCTCACACATTTACCTGTCTTCCTATCTGACTTCGCTGCACGTTCTGTTTAGTTTGTTTTCCTTAACACCCGTTGGGGAATCCAAGCTTAACAGTAGCCACTTGCTTTCAGCAATTATTTGGCATTCAGAATAGAAAAATAAAAAAATGAAAAAGAATTATCTAGTGATTGTAATTGAAATGTTTTGCTGATCAAAAGCAAACTTTGATTATAGAAGGGAAAAGATATGATAAAATCCAGAAGAATGTTATTTATTCCATTCTTATTCTTACAAGGACAGGCTGAGAAAAAAAAATTCACCCAGCCACCATTAGGGTTAGTAAAGGCACTAGGTCCGTGATGGTGAACCTATGTCACGTGTGCCAGAGGTGGCACGCAGAGCTCTCTCTGTGAGCACACGAGCTGTCGCCCCAGCTCTGCACATCTGCGTACATGCTTCCCACTGGCCAGCTGGTCTTTGGGTCTCTGCCATGCATGCGCGGGGGCAGGGCGCATGCAGGGAATGCACGTGCATGAGCATGCATAGGGGGTAGGGCGCATGCATGGGCCGCACACGTATTGCATTTTGGGGGTGCACGTGCACATGCTTTGGGGATTTAGTGCTGAAAAGGTTAGCCATCATTGCACTAGGTTGTATTGTACATGCAAATAATGCCTCTAGGAAAGTTGAGACGGTCTCACTTTTTTTTTTTGTCTTGCTGATTTCTTGCCAAATTTTCTTCTCAAAGTCTCATCTACATGTCATGCAGAAACTTTCTAATGCCTTCTGCCTTTTCGCTCGCAAACACACCGAATTGCCTTTCTAAAGTACTGTCTACTTGCTCTTTGCCCAGCATAGCCACAGGAGCTGTAATGAACCCAATGTTTCTAGTTGTGATGGACATTTTGCCAGGAAGCAGGGTGCCAATTGGGGTGGAAAGAACCATGCAGTTGGCATCTTGCAGATAGTTCCAGGAACCGCACAAGCATTTCAAAGTGCCTTTTAGCATGCTCATACAGATATAGATTAACGTATATACAGATTAACAGAGTTGGAAGGGACCTTGTAGGTCATCTAGTCCAACCTCCCGCCCAAGCAAACCCTACACCATTTTTGACGAATGTCCAGTCTCTTCTGGAAAGCTTCCAGTGATGAAGCTCCCACAACTTCCCACAACATGAATCAGACCTGGCATATGAAGTTTGTCTGTATGCCCTATACACTGATCATACCACTATACAGGTAGTCATGAATTATGACCACAATTGAGGCAAAATTTCTGTTGCCAATTGAGAACATTTATTAAGTGAATTTTATTTTAAAATGATACCCCCTTCTCCCCAAAAAGGTGCATAGGAGAATCCACAGGCATAAATGGTTGACCTTTAGAATGGGGAAAAACAGAGGAATCCAGAAACAGATATACTTTCATCTTGCACTTACCTATAGAGGAAACAAAGATCAGTATCAGAGGGAAAAAGAATTATAATCACTGATCAAAGGAAATTGCAGTTTGTGTCTGTTTCTGTGTGAACTGGTATAATGTCTGAGCTTCCTTACTAAATTTACACTTTAAACAAATTTCTAAAGCTTCACTTCATCATATTAATAAGCAACAAGCTATTCTCTTATGACCCAGAGCTAAAACTATGATCTCCTTTCTGCTTAGTATTCCCCATATCTTCCAATTTGTTCTAATGATATAATTTGTTCATAATTTGTATCCTTATATAAGAACATGAAAGAACAGATATTTACGTTCTCACAGAATTTCCAGGAACCAGAGCTGATGATCCTATTGAGGCCCTTGTTGATCATGGAATGGAGAAACTGACCAGCCATCTTATTTATTACTTGTTTACTTTCTGACCTCCTTCTGAGGTTGGTAAAATGAAAACCCAGATTGTTGAAGGCAATATGCTGACTCTGTAAACTGCTTAGAGCAGGGATATCAAACTCGCTTTCATTGAAGGCCACATTGTAGTTGTGTTTGACCTGGGGGGAGGGGTGGGTATGGCCAGGGTGGGTGTAGCCAGGGTAGGCATGGCCAGCTCGACATCACTGATGTCGTGGGCACCTGTGGTGGCCACGTGCTAAGTCCCTCACTCTCATTATAATCTTCCTTCCTTCCTTCCTTCCTTCCTTCCTTCCTTCCTTCCTTCCTTCCTTCCTTCCTTCCTTCCTTCCTTCCTTCCTTCCTTCCTTTCCTTCTTCTTTTTCCTTCCCTCTTCATTCTCCTTCCTTCTTCCTTCCCATTTTTCTTTATTTTTCCAGATCTAAGCACGGATCTGGCCCGCGGGTCTTGAGTTTGACACCCCTGGCTTAGAGAGTGCTGTAAAGCACTATGAAGCGGTATACAAGTCTAAGTGCTATTGCTACCTCATGAATTTTAAATTCCTCAGGAAATGCCATTCCTGCATTGTAATAATCCAAGTGAGCATTCAGTTACAATAAAGACAGACAGAATACATTGTCTTTGCTTCCATTTAATGATCATCTTGAGTTTTGTACATATGTCTAAAGTTTCTATAAAACTATAAATAACGTAATTGTTTAAATATTAATTTTTAGATATTTAATTGATGTGAATGGTTTCTCTCTTTCTTTGCGACACACTCACATTCTTTTAAGGATCTTTTTCTTGACCTTATTAGTCTCCCGGTTCTAAGCATTCTTCTAAATACTTCCTTTCTTTCCTGGGCTAGTTGCAAATCAGCATTAATTGGCATGTTCTAATTGGAAGGAGAAATGTAGCAATGAAACATTTGTCCTAATTATCAGAGGCCCACAGGAATACAATTATCTGTTAGAGATTTATTTTGGTTCCACTAATTACTTTTTAAAAAAAGGCTTCATAAGAAACAAAGCTACTTTCACCAAGATTACCTGAGCTGAAACTCGTTTTACATGCTAGTAACACTCCAGCTTCTATCCCTATTAACCTTCCCTGGAATTGTCATTCATTCTACTGTACATTCAGTTTATGTATAGGAAAAATCCAGATTATTTATTTTCTTTTTACAACCCTGTAATCTCTTAATTTGGAGTAGTGTCAGCCTTCAAGATTTTCTCCCTTTGCTTTGCATCTTTCCGCTTTCACGTAATGGGGGGAGGAGGGGGGAATGGTTGTGGGAAGTGAGCTGGAGGTGTTACAAACCAGAATTGTATAAACTGTGGGGGGGTACATTCTTGCTTAGGTTTCTATCCTATGCTATGCGCAGCTGCAACCCTTTATCAAACTATGTCAAGGTCAACGGACAGAAGCCTCATCACCACCTGGAGATGACCACATGATGATCTACACAACTTTTAACTGGATGAGCCAATTGAACTATTGGGGGTGGGAATGTTGCCATTACTTTGTATATGTGATTTATGCGCCTATTTTCTCAGATTCAGAATTCTTTTGTTGCTACCACTTGATTTCCAGTAAAAGATATCTTTTCTCTGATTAAAGGAGTCTAAGTATTTCTTTCTTGGATTTTGAATGGAGCACCAGCTGACAATTAGTCTGTTGTAATGACAAGGCAGTCGAGTTGTTTGATCATGAACAACTGAATCATGATGATCTTTATTGGAGTCTAGTCTTGCATTTATACACATTTTTAATTATCCTCCATCACTGGTTAACTTTGGTTACTGCTTAACTTTGGTTACTGTTTAGCACAGTAATCCATACAATTAATTATCTCTAGTTAAAGTCTAACATATGTTTACTTCCTCTCTCTAATCCTCCTTTAGATTAGTGACTTTGTTTACCTGAGTTGTATTTGCTTGGAAACATTCTTTATCTGAGGTTTGCCATCCGAGATTGGAACGTTCCTGCAATTACAACTCTACAGTAGTCAGAGCAACTGAATGGAGCTGAGCATTTACTGGCCAGATGCCCTTCCTGCTACCTACATGGAGTTTGCATGATATTTTCTCTTTGTGCCCTAAGAGAGAAACATCTGTCACTTCCTGGGATTGAACTCTCAATCTTCTGAGTAGGAGGAGTGTGTTTTCACCACTAGGCCACCACGCTACTCGGAAGAATCCAATATAATGGTAGTATTGCATAATGATATTATTTACTGATTTTCCTCCCAGATTAGATTGGTATTCTATTCTATTATTATTATTCTATACATACAGCACTGTTGCACCATAATTTTTTTGAAGTTTTATACCTTCAAATGAAAATCTCCTATGCAGAGATTCTGCCTATTTTTACTTTGTGTTCAGCATAATTGGAGATTAGTGACAGATAAGCCTTTACTTAATCATTTGTGGTCCTCCTGTGTAGTGCTACAATTATTAGAACCTTTGAATTATTATTATTTTTGCTTTTTCAAAAGAAAAAAAGTAGTGGGAAATAAGTAATTAAAATGAACTCCAACCCTTAGAACAAAATGACTAATTAAAGACTACATTTTAGTAATTCCCCAGACATACTGATCAGGAAGGATTTTTCTTTTCTTTTTTTAAAGCAGTACTGATAAGAAGGAACTTAATATTAGCATAGAAAGATTGCTGATCAGAACATAGCTGTGTGAAAACATTATTAGAGAAAAGATTTTGAATTACAAAGGATGTTCCCATGTCAAATGTTCCATGAAGTAGGAATTTTGTGAATGGAACAGAACAGAATTGCCTTTATCAGGCTTGTTTATGTTTCTTAACTTACTTTCTCTTTACGAATTACCATAAACAACAGTCAAAACTGGAAACCAATTTAGGGTCTCATTTATTTGTCATTGTAAAATGAAGTATCACTGGTATCCTCAAAATAAAACAAATCATTTGAACTAGTTCCTTGCTTTTTATTCTCAGCAGTGCTTTTCCAATATACAGTACTTAATTGGGTCTGTAAGGGAAAAGTGTATTGCAATACCGAAAACAGTTTAATTGATATAGTTGATTAATCCTCTGAAGGTTACATTTAATCCAGAACAATTATGTAACATTATTTACTCCCCTCCTCCCTAATGCCTCTGCAATGAGGCTTTCTTCCTCAGCCCCTTCAAAATGCTAAATAGAAAGAGCAATTATTAAAAAAGCAAGCAAGTGTTCAATTATAGAACATGGTGATTTGAGGACCTTTCAATGTTTCAGACAAATATCTTGTTTTGCTGAAGGGTATTTTTGTTGTTTTCTCATGACTTAATATTATGAGACATCATCTACACGTTGTTAAAGTGATGCTCAGAACTTTGCTAGGCTAAAGATGTCTTCATAGTTTTTAATATTTTCATTGAAATTCAGTCTGACCTCAGTATTGAGATTGGGCAACCATTTGAAAAGGTTTTCTTGTTTGAGCAGGGGTTGGACTAGAAGACCTCCAAAGCCCTTTGTTATTCTATCATTTTCGAAGCAGCCTGTTGTCTGGGTGACCCAAGTTCTCATTCTTCTCTTTGTTTTGCATCCAAAATGTGCTATTTATATTTTTCTGAGTCTTATTTTTCTCCTACCTGTTTTCTTGCCAATCATTATGGTGGCCTGGTATTCATGAAGGTTATCGGTATATATTGCTGGTGCTGACACATCATGCCCTGTACATGGACTCAATCATTTCAAAGACCTTTGAGTGGCTAATGTGTGTGATCTTTTTATCAGGTCAGGCGTAACTGATTTCTCAGTCTACTAGAATAGCTATGACATTTGAAAGCCTTTTCACCTGGCTCTGTTTCTTTGAAATCAGCTTTTACCAGTTACATCTGGAGGCAGATCTCTTTAAAAAGCACTAAAAATTCTTCCCTTCCTCTAAGTCCCTATGATTTTTTTTAAGTTACATATTGCATAACTGATACGTGCTACAGGCCTATTGTTTTAGAGATTCCTTATTTTATATTATGAGGTCAGGACTGCTTGTGTTAAATTATTGCTATTTTATCCTAAGCTTGTACTGTGCTTAGTTATAATCGCATGATAAATTGCTAGTAGTATTCCTGACAAGGTCTATCAGGATGGTGCATGCTTCTGAAGCTGTTGCATGTCTGGCCAATTGTGTGTCTGTTATGTGTCTGGCCAATGAAGAAGGAATTACATTGCAAGTGTTGTCTATGAGATTCTCAGACATCCAGGTCGTGATTGCTTTTCCAAAATGCAACTGGGTTTTCTTGATTTTTTTTCTTTGAAAACTTTGCTTCTTAATCAAGAAGCTACTTCTTGCTCATTCTTTCCCAGTGCAAGACTAATGGTACATTAGATACTTCCTGGAGAAAGTGTGTAAGGCTTGTTTATTCTCAGAACAATGACTCAATTATTGTGCTTGTGTGCTGCTAGAATGATCTGGGTGGAGGCTAACCTGGGTGATTATGGGAACAGGACTATTAGAAGTCTTTATTGCCATGCTGGGGAGCTCCTGAACAAACCTTTAACTTCAAGTTAATTCGATATTTATGTGCAGGATTGATTATAAAGCCCCAGACAAAATTATTGCAGAGCATGTTTTGTCACTGTGCCTCAAGAAAGAAGCTGATAAGTTTCTGCTTCAACAGAGAGTAGGAGTTGGCTATCAGTACAGTTGCAGGAGTGAGACACAGAATAACAGAATTGGAAGGGACCTTAGAGGTCTTCTAGTCCAAACTCCTGTGTAAGCAGGAAACTCTATACCAGGACTATCAAACTCCCGGCTGGATGTATCATACGCTGGCCAGGCCCACACCCGGTTTAGCGAAGGTTAAAAAAGTCCCATTACATAACACCTCCATGACGATATGAGTTTTACACCCCTGCATTTCAGACAGGTGATTGTCCAATCTCTTCTTAAAGACCTCCAGTGATGGAGTACCCACAACTTCTAGAGGCAAGACACAGAGAAGGGCTTCCTCTTTTTCTCAGACCAAGCATGGTTCTTTCACCTTTCTGGCATCTTTCCTCCTTGTTCTCCTTCGCTTCCTTGCTTGCTGGATGTCATTGCTGCTGGCCCAAGCAGAAGTAGCAGCAACAAGAATTTACTATCACATCTGGCTCAAGCATGAATCTTTCCAAGTTTGGTTGTTAACAGTGGCTTACTGCTCGGCCCACAGGCACTGCTGCCCAGCAAGCATGGAGTTATTGTGAAGAATGTTGTATCAGGGAAGGCAATAGTTCTCCAGATGAGCCTCCTTCAGGCTCTTCCTTAGTGTCTCCAGTTTTTGCTCAGCCTTTGTACAAGATAGGCATACTTTTCTTGGCTGGATTCTGTGAAAGTGAGCAGAAAATCTGTAAGAATTCGAATAGCAGTGTTTCTTGAAAAGAAAGGGGAGTCAGTTTGAAGAAAATCTCAATATTAACTAGTGATGCCACTTTCTTCACCAGCTGGGCATCGCAGTCATTAAGCCCTCAGTGAGGGCCTTAACGATGAGCGGAGCGTGCTCAGGCGGCGCCATATTGATTCCCCTCACAATGCCATTAAACCATAGAAGCGGCTGAAGTAATTTAGTTCAGCTGGCCAGCGGATCTTTTCAAAAGATCCGATTCAGTTTTTGGGCAACTGCAGACTCAGCCGTCCACGACTAAAAACTCCGGTTGGTCTTTTTTACTGTTGAATGGCTGGCTGCCGAATTGAGCAGGGACTGTTAAGGCGGGAGGAGCGAAGGCTCGACTCGCACCACAGAGATAACAGCCAGAGGCTATTCCCCACAAAAGCACGCCCAAATTAAAAAGGCTGGCATTAGTGCCTGGCCTCTCCCTGACATAGGTGGAAGCCTCCCAGTAAAGAAAAAATTATGGCATTTGAAACAACTACAGAGCTCCTGTTGGGGAGTCCTTTCTTCTGCTGACTGAATCTAACATGCACCAAAAAAAATGGCCAGCACCATTTTGGTTACATGAAAAATTCTATTGCATTGATTATCTTCAAATCACCTAACTGATTAATCATTGTGCGGTAATAATACCTAAAAGGGCCATCACTGCACAGCCTTACAGGAACTATACAAAGAATCAAAGACAGGCTGAAAAATTAGAAGTTGCAATACCTCACAGTCATTGATAGTCAGCAGAACAGCAACTAGCACCTAGGCCTGAGACCGCCTGTGCAATAAAGCTGCTGCTGGCCCAGCAATATCAAAACTCAACATCATCTGGGCAGTCAATGTGTGTTTTAATTGGAATTAATTGCAATTAAATTGAAATTCATTGTAAATATTTATAATTAATTATCTCATTAGTTAATCAATTGATTAATAAATTAACTTATAAAATTAAAATTAAAAAGGGGAAATTAAATCAATTACATAGGGATCCCTTTCTATACTGGTGCAGGTCCCTAGGTGTGCCAACTACCAGTAAAATTAAGCCTCACATTCACACAACTCCTGTAACTAGGGGTTGCAATGGAAAGTGGAAGTTCCATCAGCTCCACTGTTTCAGGCTCTAGAGCGGCAGCCACAAAAGGCAGAAAAACTATGACTAAGACCAACAGTAAATCATCTGATTCTAAAAAGCCTTCAAAACCAGCTGAAAAGGACACCAAGAAGCACCAGAAAGCACTAGAAAAACAACTCAAAAAGTGCCTTCGTGATGCTGAAAAGAATCAGCAAATAATATCTCCTCAAACAGTAGCTCCTGTTCCAGTACCAATCCCAGCTTCTCCCCTGGAGCTGTCAATGCAATCCAGGTGCTGTAACATCTCACAAGACCAAACAAGCAGATCACCTGCATTATTTGTACCATTATTTGTTCCGGAGGCGACATTCACGCCTACAGCTGCTGGCCTGCGAGCAGAAGAATCTCTTCCCCAAGAAATTCCTTCACATATGAGACTCTGGATGGAACAAGCTATTAAGCAAGGCATTGCAGCAGGAGTGCAACAGACCCTCATGGCTAGGCAACAACAGGCAGAACCCAACCATGATCTTCAATTGCATAGGTTGCTAAGCAAAGCTGAATCCATTCAACTTCAGGTACCTTCCCAGGGAGCAAATCTCCTAATATCTCATATGCCTGACCAAGGGTTTCAAGCTAGGGAAGACCAAATAGATCAGTTGGAACAGATTGTGTCTGTATCTTCTCAGGACAATGATTCATCATTGTCCAGATAGAGAAGGACATGTCGGACGATGAGGGCTTAGCACCTGATCAACCCAATTTCACGGGTCTGTTCTGCCCACATTTATTTAAATCTTTACTGTTCAAGACAAAGAACACAGCACACCTTCACAATCTGAACTCTACCTCCCAACCGCCTTCGGCGAAAGAGGAGTTGGATGATTTAATTTTTTTCTCAACCTGTTACAGAGGCAGAAGTTATTCCAGTCCCAAAAATGTTTGCTGAATCAGTTCAGAAACAATGGTCCTCTACTGCCAGTCCAATGGGATATGATAGGAAATTCTACAACTTAGCGCCATATTTCTCTAATTCTCTACTAGCCCCTATTGTAGATGAGCCGGTAGTTGCTCTAGCCTCTTCTTCTGCTATACCTAGCGAAGCAGAGGAAGCTTTGTCCAAACCTTCCTGAAGAAAGTCCAATATTTGTGCCACTGATGGAAAGGTGGGGTCTATATTCACTTTGTCACACCACCTGCAGAAGATGTTTCAGGTGGCATTGTATATTTGGTTTGTTGATGAACATCTGGCTGGACTCTCACCAAACACTTTACTCAGACAGGTGGGGGCCCTAGCCTCAGTTATTACCTGTGGTGACTTAAGATCCATCGCTCATCACCCAAAAATATGCAGTTTCCTCCGTGGGTCCACTAATTTAAGACCTCCAATGGTATACAGATAGCCCACCTGGGATGTAAAAAAGGTTCTCACAGCACTCACAAAACAACCATTTGAGCCTTTGAGAACTACGAGTCTCTATCTACTTACTTACAAGGTGGTGTTTAGTAGCGATAACATCTGCAAGACAAATTTCCAAGCTAGCCACCCTGTCAGTGAGACAAGATCTCTGCATTTTCCATTCTGACAGAGTTGTCCTTCGTCTAGATCCAACCTTCATTCCCAAAATTAATTCCACCTTCCACAGAGCTCAGGAGTTGGTACTCCCCAACTTCTGTCCTAGACCATCCCACGGTCTAGAGTGACAATGACACCTATTAGATGTGAGATGTGGCCTCTGAATCTACATAGACAGAACTGCATCTTTTAGGAAGACGGAGGCGTTCTTCATCTCCTTTCAACCAGCTACTCAAGGCAGGAAGGTCACATCATCGACAGTTGGCAGGTGGCTATGAGCCACGATTGCAAAGACTTACGAGACTCAGTCATTGCCTGTACCCACAGGCATTACAGCACATTCAACTAGGAGTCCTGCAACATCAGCTGCTTGGGCCACTCAAGCATCAATCAAAGAAATATGTAGGGCAGCAACGTGGGCTTCACCATCGCCCTTCATAAGGCACTATAAACTGGACATTTTTGCTTCTGCTGAAGTAGCCTTCAGCAGACAAGTATTACAATGGGTCCACACATAACAAGAGGGGACTTCAACCAGACGGGAACCCTCCCGTATGTCCCACGCATGGATGCTCTGAGCAGCTCATCTGGAGAAGGGGCGTTGGTACTTACCTGACATGCCCATTCTCTGTGAAGGGCATCCAGCCCCACCCAGAGTCTGTCTGGTGTGGGTCTAATTCCGGCCAAGTCTACAGAGCAAGGTGAAGGAGAATGACAATGAACTTATCACTCTGACTTCTCCAAAACTGGGAACACTAAGGAGGAGCCTCAAGGAGGAGTGTCCTCAGAATTCAGCTCAGCCTATCGGACGAGAGAACGAAGCACCTCCCACACCTGGATGCTCTTCACAGCTCAGAGAATGGGCATGTCAGATAAGTACCAATGCCCCATTTGCATCTGAGTTTTTGGAAGATGGGGAGGGAGTGGCTGGAAGGAGGCATGTAAAAGAAGTAGGCAAGAGGAAAATTGGACAGGGAAGCAAGATAGATTACTGGTGGGATGATTGGCACGGTGGGAGTTGATGATAGGCTAAGAACATGCTACAGATAGGACTTTTGACCTCAGGGACAGTATCCTCCAAGATCAATCTTCTCCTGAGCTATCGTTCTGTGAGCCAAAGCAGGAATAGGAATATTTCCATGGAGGCACAGTCCTAGGTCAGTCCTGGATTGAGATAATTAAGAGTCCGGCAGGTCACTGTTCTTCATCAGGTTCTTCTTCATGTGACACAGCATGTTCACCTAGGTTTTCTTCTTCTTTTTCTCATTGAGAACACTACTGTTCTCCCAAGTCACCATGATTGTTTTGGTCTAGTTTAGTAACAGGCTGGAATGGTCTCTTGCTGAGAGTTAATAAATCATTACAATGCAAGACTTGTAGAAATTAATTATATTTTTCTAAATTGTGCTCTAGTGATAATTAAATAGAAAATGTAGTTTATTAAATAGGATAAAATGAGGAAAGCAGAATATTGATGTTATTTTAAAAAGTTGCATTTTTCTTTTTTCAATCATCTTTCAGCTCACTGCTTTAAATATTTAAGTTGTTTTTCCCACTCTCTTGCCCTGGATTAGCAGTTTCCTTCCATCACATAGCTTTGTTTTCATTTGTATGCCGCCTATGTGGTTGTTTGTTGAGAAGTTCATTAATATAAAGAGGTTTCAAGAGCGTCTCAAGTTATGAAGAGATCCAGGAAAATTAATTCCCAACCACACATGCACCAAAGCATATTTCATTATCCTGCCATGATACTGAATGATTAATGATGAAAATAATGCTGAACTCAGGAAAAAGTAAACAAAAATTACGAGTATAATTCTGAAGAAGTAGAGCACTCTTCAACAGTAACCTTAGTTCTGGGGAGTTAAGAAATAAAGATAAAAGTCTAGTATGAAATGCCCATGACACTAGTAGCTTATTATCTGCCATAAAACAAACAAACAACAAAATTCTAGATTGTAAGGAGAAGATAGTGATTTGGCTTACTCAAGATCAAGATGTTAACAAAATAACAAAAAATAAGGAAAAAGAATGACCAAATCAATAAACCAAAGAATTCATATTTCAGTATAAATAATTAAGATACGAGTAGCAACTTCTTCTAGTTTTGCCAGTCCCAGGAGGTAAGAGTACACAAGGAGGCTAGAACTACTTTTATTGAGATTGGCTATAATAACAGAATCTTTTAAGTGTGATTGTGATGTCATTTTTCCTCCTTCCTATAGTTCAGTGAATTTGGGAGTATGTCTGAACCACTTCCAAGTGTTATCTGGCTGTTCTCCTCCATGCTGCACCGAGAGCCCAGGATGGGTTGACTCCTTCCTATGACGTCATTTAGCCGAGTCTGTACTAAGATATAAAAGCCAGCCCCCGGGAGAGACCCCAGCTTTTGACTCATCTCCTTTCAGTCAGTAGCTGTGTCTCTGAAAGCGTCCTGTTAGATAGCACTCACCAGCAATCTTCAGTACTTTTTCTTCACTTCAAGCAGCTCCCAGGGATCTGGGCAGCTGCTCTTCCAGGAGAGCAGGGCTCTCTCTCCTGTAACGTTGGGAGCAGCATGACCACAGCTCTGTGCAGGCAAGCTGGGCAGCCTCTGTAGACCTCCCCCACGCCTGCGGTTTTGAGCGATCATAAAAACAATCGGCAAACTGATAAGAGCACAAGCCAGCTGATCGTGTGGCCGGTTGCTGCGTTTTTCCCTTGCTGACTTCGCTCGGGGCTCTGTATAGCCTAAGGAGCGATTCTTCAATCTTGGAGCCTGTTTCCTCTAGTCAGTGGCCATTTTGGATTGAAGCCTTCCATCATGAGGTGAGCAGCCATTTTGTAAGCCTGGGGGCCATTTTATGCCCTAAGGGGCTTAATAGAAAAAAATTCTAAACAGTTTATTTCCAACGCAAGAGCCTTTATTCTACAAATGGAACAAGATAAGGCTCAGGCAGAGCTCCCCCCCACCCACCAGTGGAACAGTCTCTTAAGCCCAATAAGAGAAAAAGACGTAGGCAATGCACCCAATCAGTCCAGAGGGAGGTGGCTGCTAAAATCAGAGCTAAGGCTCTAGCCCCTAAGAAGGCAACTAGACTGAGTTGAGGGCAGAGAAGCGCAGACATGCAGGCCTAGAGAGGCAGTTCAACAGAACTATTCAACAGAAGGGAGTGCAACTACAGCATGTTTCAGGTGATACTCATGGGCCCCAGCCAAGCCCTCCCAGGGGAGGAGAAGTTATCTATGAGCCTTTCCATCCCCCATCCTGGTCTCCTGAGGCTCTTGCAGTACAATCAGATCCTCAGGATCTAAGCAAATCTGGGCCTTATTTCCAACAGGCTTCTGGGGTCTATGCTCCTCCCCCTCCCTCCAGGCCTCGAACCTCTCCTCAATCTAGGCCTGAAGTTACCTTCACTCCCACAGCAGCGGGCCTTCAGTCTTCTGCCTCTACCTTTGAGCATAGACCAGGGGATATCCAAGATGTCTCATTGGCCATTAGGCAGGGATTGGCTGAAGGCTTCAAGCAAATTCTTCGACCTCTGGAAAGGATTCAAGCCCTTCTCCCTTCTCAATCTATAGGTTCCTTGCCTCATCACCCTGATTTACACAGGCCCCAGGACCTCAGGGTCCATTCTTCTCTACCAGAATGGGAGGAGCTTGATGAGGAAGGAAGGGCTTCACCATCTGAACACAGCTACTCCTCTCATTCAGAATGTGAAGAGGGCGAGATTTTTGACCAAAATCTTTCAGAGGAAGAGGATTCTTGCCCAGAGCAGACATCCTCTGCATTGGTCTTCAAACCTACTCTCTTCAGGCCATTACTTAGCAAGGCCTTGGTCACTGCCAGAGGAAGTGGTTCCCGAGCCACAAGGAAATCCCTCTAGCCAAGGGGATTCACTCTTCTCCAAGCCTGTAGTGCATGCAGAGGTTTTGCCTTCTCCCATTTTGTTCCTGTACATGGTCAAGGAACAGTGCGCTTCCCCTTCAGCAGGTCCTCACCCATCTTCTCTGGATAAGCATTTCTACAATGTCAGCACAGCTCTGGACAATGCCCTGGCAATGCCTTCTGTTGACATCCCGGTTCTGGCCTCGTTCTCATCTTCTGGTACTCCCACGGAGCCAGAAGATATCCTGAAACCGGATGATAAACATTCCGAACAGAGCCTCAAGCGCAATCACCAGGCCGCTGCCTGGGCTGTTCGGGCTTCAAGAGCAGCATCCATTTTCACGAGGGCATCCATACGGTGGCTGCGCCAACTCCAGAATAGATTGCCTGCTTCTGACCTTCAGTCTCACCAGGACCTTAATAAGATTATTGCAGCGGCAGAATTCACTGTGGATGCTACTCTCAATTCCGCCAAATTTGCATTCAAGGCCATGGCATCTTCTGTAGCAGCAAGAAGACTTTTATGGCTCCGAAATTGGCAGGCGGAGTCATGCCGAAAATGGAAGCTGGCTTCAGTTCCATTCGCAGGCGATAAGCTTTTTGGCGATGCTCTGGAACCTTATCTCATTGAAACCAGAGATAAATGTAAAATTCTCTCTTCCTCTGGGAAGAAAGCCAACTATCGCCCTGCTCCGTATCGTCCTCCTGCCTTCCGAGCGGAGACCTCATCTCGCTTCCCCCGCTCTCAGAGGCCGTACTCCCAATGCCAAGACCAACGGGCGGAAGCATCTGGCAGGCAACAACCTTCTACTGGTAAACGTAGGGGAGGAGGGGGTCATTCCTTCCATCCCTCTAATTAATCCCTCGTACTCCCCACCCATTGGAGGTTGCTTAGCCTTCTTTGCCTCCAAATGGGAGGAGTCAACGACGGATGCCTGGGTGCTCAGCACTATTAGGTCAGGGTTACAATTGAACTTCCTAATGCCACCCCCCCAAATTTTTTTGATCTGTCCTGTCTCTCGGGACATTTCAAGGCAAGCCCTCATGAATCAGGCCATTCAGCATCTTCTTGAAATCAGGGCTATTCAACCTGTTCCCCCCTCTCAATGGGGACGTGGGCTTTACTCTCGCCTTTTCATTTTTCCCAAAGCCTGGGGGTGGGTGGGTGGCGAGCCATCCTTGATCTAAAATTTCTCAATCAATTTGTAAAATACAGGCAATTTAAAATTCAGACTCTGCATTCTATTTTAGAGAGCGTTCAGGAGGGCGACCTCCTCTCTTCCATTGATCTCACTGAGGCTTACCTCCACATCCCAATTTGGCCTCATCATCACCAGTTTCTCCGTTTCTGTTATCAGAATACCCATTACCAGTATCGAGCACTTCCCTTCAGCCTCTCATCGGCTCCAAGGGTCTTCACAAAGGTTCTGGCAGCATTGATGGCATCTCTGCATTCTATTCCAGTGAGGATCCAATGCTACTTGGATAACATTTTGATTCTGTCCTCTTCCATCCATGAGGCTCATCGGGATCTGCAAATTACCCTGTCATATCTCCAGAACCACGGATTTTCCATCAACACCAAAAAGAGCCAGCTCTCTCCCACAACCAAATTGCAACACTTGGGAGCGGTCATAGATACATCGTGCCAGGTTTTCCTGTCCCCAGCTCGTGGAAAGAGCCTTGCAGAGATCATCAGCCAGATCCAGCAACATCAAACTGTCCCGTCACTGCTGTCCAAACTTCTGGGGAAGATGGTCTCCTGTATTGGCATCGTCCCATGGGCTCGGCCCACTCCTGACCCCTCCAATGGTTCCTGCTTCCCTACCAACAAGCAGGAACCAGCCACTCATCCATCAAGGTCCTGCTCCTGCCACAAATCCGGGAGATCTCTCAATTGGTGGTGTTCCCTGTCAATCTGGAGGGGACTCCTGTTCAGGGACCCAGACAGGCTAGTGATAACCACCGATACCAGCCTCCTGGGTTGGGGTTCCCATATGCAGGGCCAGATAGCTCAGGGCATTTGGTCCAGGTCAGAGCAGACCCTTCCTATTTTTCTGGCTCTCAAGCATTTCAGACAATCAGTGACCGGCTCTCATGTTCTAGTTCTTATGGACAACATGGCCACAAAGGATCATGTCAACTGGCAAGGGGGGGACGAGGTCCAAAGCCCTCATGAGAGAGGCTCTACGATTGGGGTTATGGGCAGAGAAACACCTGTTGTCGATCTTGGTGGACCACATCTCTGGGGTCGACAACTTCCAGGCCGACTGGCTCAGCAGGAGCCTAGTTGACCAGGCAGAATGGTCCATTCCTCCATCTCTATTCAGGGACCTTTCTCTCAGATTCGGAACACTGGAGGTGGATCTCTTCTCAAAACGCCCAAGTCACTAGATTCTTCACCAGGTTTCCTTGTCAGGGAGTGGAGAGGACCAATGCTCTTCGGTGCAGATGGCCCAAGGCCTTTCCCCGCTTCCCATCATTCCAGCAGTAATTCGGAAGATGTTGGAGGAACGAGCGGAGCTCCTCCTCCTGGCACCCTATTGGCCAAGGAGGCCCTGGTTTGTGGACCTGGTCAACCTATCAGTGGCTTCTCCTTGGAGAATCCCAGCCCATCTAATCTCCCTTCACCAGGGGGCCCTGCTCCACCCAGAGCCCCAGTGGTTCAAGCTGACCGTGTGGCACTTGAGCGGCAGCAGCTAGAGGAGGCTGATCTTCCAGAAAGGATCATCCTTACTATCCTGGCTTCTCACAAACCTCCTACAAGGCGTATCTATGATGCCACCTGGAAGGCTTTTTCCCGATGGTGCCTCAGGGTCTTTCTCCTGCTTCAGCCAATTGGCAGAAGTTTTTAGCTTCCTTCAGCATGGGCTGGAGAAAGGTTTGGCCCCCAACACCTTACACAGGCAGGTTGTGGCCCTCTTGGTCCTTTCATGGGGCTCTCTTCCTTCCTTATCCCATCATCCTTTAGTCAGGAGGTTTTTGAAAGGGGCTTCCAACCTGCACCCACCAGTGGTTCCCAGGTATCCTTCCTGGGACCTTCATATGGTCCTTAATGCCCTTACAAAGCCCCCCTTTGAACCCCTTAGAACAGTGTCTCTCCGTTTCCTGACTCTGAAGGTAGTGTTCTTTGTTGCCATCACTTCTGCCAGGAGGGTTTCCAAACTTGCTGCTCTTTCCATCAGACAGGACCTTTGTTCCTTTCACAATTATAGGGTTGTTCTCCGTCTGGACCCCTCATTTATTCCAAAGGTTAACACCTGGTTTCACAGGTCCCAGGACATTGTTTTGCCTGACTTCTGTCCTCTCCTGCACCATGACTTAGAGCGGCAGTGACATACGCTAGATGTAAAAAGGGCTCTTAGAATATACATTAAGCGCACTTCCTCCTTCAGGAAGTCGAAAGCCATGTTTGTTTCCTTTTTCCCTTCTCACTTGGGGCACAAGGCTTCTTCTCCTACTATTAGCAGGTGGGTCAGGTCTTGCATTAGCAGGTGGGTCAGGTCTTGCATTGAGCAGGCCTACAAAGCTACGGCCCTTTTGGTTCCCCGAGGTCTGACGGCACACTCTACCAGAAGCGCGGCCACTTCTGCTGCCTGGGCGACCCAAGCATCCTTGGAGGTGATTTGTTGTGCGGCCACGTGGACATCCCCGTCTCCTTTCATCAGACACTACCGTCTGGATGTCTTTGCCTCAGCGACTGCAGCCTTCGGCAGACGGGTGCTTCAACAAGTGGTTCCCCAGTTGGTGTGATGAGCCAGACAAGGACCCGCCCGTGGACATGCAAGCTTTGGTATGTCCCATCCTGGGCTCTCGATGCAGCATGGAGAATGGGTATTGGTAGAAGTTACTGTGAACGCCCTTTCTATCTATGCTGCAAGAGAGCCCAGCTCCTCCCTTGATTCGTCCAGAGAGGGTAAGACATATTTCTGTATTCATTTTGTGCTTTCAGAGACATCTTTTAATCTGTCAAGTATCTTTGTCAAAGCTGGGGACTCTCCCGGGGGCTGGCTTTTATATCTTAGTACACTCAGCTAAATGACATCATAGGAAGGAGTCAACCCATCCTGGGCTCTCTTGCAGCATAGATAGAAAGGGAGTTCATGGTAACTTCTACCAATGCCCATTCTAGGTTTAACTTGCTTCAGCTTTTTTGCCTACAAAACAATACCTACACATACACCAGACAATTCTGAATCTGAAGATATTCTTTGTTTTAACAGACATCCAGTTTAATTTAATAATAGAAAATCACAGAAAAGGAAATAGCCTATTATGAAACAATTGTGTTAACAATTATTGTAAAATAATTTTTAGCATATACCAATGAAATCTCTCCCCCCACCCCTTTTAGTAATTCATTTCTCCTTCTTTTATAATGAGTAAAAACTGTCCACTACGAAGATAAATTTGTGGGCTATTCCCTAGGTTGTGTGAAATCTATATAGGACAGGACTGTTTAACGCTTATCATGCGATAAAATATTTTAGTTCTTTTCTTCTTTTGTTAAAGATAGAAGCGTCATGGCTTGTCCATTTGGATAACCCTTCTGGAAGATTCTTCTGGATTGTATCTTAGATTTATTTCAAGAAATATTTTCAAACATACAACAGCTTCACTAGTGTTATGTTTGCTATTGTAAATAAGAGTTATAGTATACAGTGACTTTGTGCATTTTTTTCCTAGATGTTAAACTCCTTGTAAGTATATACAAGATAGCAGACAATCATGGAATTGATATGGAAATGTTGAACTAAAGTTAGACACAAGCTGCCTTATTTATTATTTATTTATTTTGAAATTTGTTTCCTGTCAATCTCATATCCAATTACTCTTTTGAAGACTTTTGAAGTTCTCCATTAAATTTTTGGGCAGGGAAACTGAGAAGATGATTCTTTTGAATTTCTCCCGCAGGAAGAGAAATTCTCCAATAATTTCTCAAGGATATGATTCAATTTTTAAAATTACTAGTAATTTTTTTTAAAAAACATCTGAATGAGTTCCACTATGATGCTGTCTCTTTACATCAAATCATGTAAAACTAGGGAGGCTATTCCTGGGCCACCTTGTAATTAAATACTGTAAATGAAAAAACACTATACTCCATATGAGAATACTTCTGAAATTCTCTTGAAAGCCATTTCAAAAGCAAATTCCTTTTAATACAGCTGAAAAGGAACTAGCAGAATAAAATGCAGAAAATTTCTCTGCCTGGCACTAGAATAAACACACCTAAGGAATGAGCACTATGAACATGCTGAAAATGATTACTTATTGTATTTGGCTAGGCATATCAAAGCATTTGTTGAAGACAGCTTTCAAGGGAAATTAAGTGATCTTTTAGGCAGCAATTCCATTTCTAACATATGCTCACATTTCAAAACATGTAATCTTCAAGAAACAATTAATATGTCTGCTGCAAATCCAAGACAGCATTTTCAAGGGAATAAATGAAAGTCGCACACAGGAAAATAAATTTTGAATGAAAATTATTATACTCTCTTGACTTCCTAATTCCTCCTTAACAAGATAGAAAATAAATGCCAGATTTATTCACATGCCTGAAAGGAGAGGATGAAAAATAATAAACTGTAATCATTTGGGATCTCAAGGAACACTTAGAAACATTTTGTAAAATGGTACTGATGGCACATACTGTGAATTTAGAAAAGAATGTTTGAATTAAAGAAGGATGGAGTATTTTGATGCAAACAATAACTCTTGATTGATGATGCCCTCTGATTTTACATAAAATACTCCTTCCCTAAAGATGTGGAAGACTGTCCCCTTCTAAAATACTAGTGTAACAAAATGCATGGCTATTGGGCACCCAGTTATTTTATGACCAAACTATTTGCGAATATGCCGACAACTAAACATCAGCCAAACATCAAACATCACCTGGGAATGGCTGCTGATCAGCTGAGGAATTGTCATCTATCCCCCTTTTTAAACCCAAGAAATGGAATTCTGCATATTGTTTAAAGCCTTTTCTTTATAATATTTGGTGAATGTATCATCATTAAGTAGTTCCAGAATTAGCTGCAGTGATTCTCATAGATGACTGGAATTTACTGTAATGTGCTCAGGGGGGCTTGATTTTGTCCTGGATCTGCTGAGCTGAACATCTACTTCTTCTCAATTGGGAGAAGAACCTTCATGAGTCTTCTGCCCAGTCCTTTCCCGGAGACCAGGGCTTTGCCACCATGTCTATCTCCTCCTTCCCCTCTTTAATCTTGGGTGAAGCTGCCATTTGCAGCCAGCTGGGTTTCTCCTTCTTGTTCTTGGGCCTTCAGTGGAGCTCTTGTCCCTCTGGGTCTTTATTATCACTTCTTCCAGAGAAGCCATCTGTGGACCTTTCTTTTCCTTTCCCAAACAGGAACCAACAATTGCTCTATGTGCTTAACTTCTCTCTCCAGTTTTTTCTCTTAAGCCACTCCAATCATTCTGGGCAACTTTTTCTCTCCTTTTCTTCTCTCTTCAATTTTCATGCTAGATTAGTGGAATATTCCCCAGCAACTGAGGAGGGCGGATGTCATCTTAGGACTCTAGACCCTAACATCTATATACAGTACAAGGTGGGAGCAATGGGACTTCTGTCTCAAAATTGTCCCACAGTAGTCCTGGATAGAAGCTAGGTCAGCTCATTACGCTGCAGCTGCCCTTCAAGACCAGAACTGATCTTCTTTTCCCCTTTTACTCACTCCAATAGCTGGCTTATGCCAGCAAAACAGCAACCATGCTAGGTCACTCAAGCCCATATGCTACAATCCAATTTCTCTAATTTAAGACATTCATCCTGATATAATGTGCGTGAAAGTTTTATCATCTCAGTTCTGGGACCTGGTGAAAGCTTTCAGTGCAAAATGATTCTTCATGGAATCCAGCAGAAAAGGGAGAGCAGAAGACTGGTTAACTTCTATATGCATTTGCTTATCTGCCTACAAGGAAGGTAACCTAATTGCTGTCTGAGGATTTGGTTTGGCTGATGTTATTGCACTCTGTGCATTTTCTTGACTTAGGCTGGGTGATATGAGGGATATATCTTGCTTTCTTTGCCAGGGGCCCGTTCTACCTAGCTGCACTCTGAACACCATTCTTGGAAATGCCTTCTTTAGTGAAACCAATCTAGTCTTACTTCTGCATGATTTACAGGCTAATTTTAGATCAGGAATTTGTGTGGACTAAATATTTCTTAGTATTTCTCTTTCTCTGTGTTGAGGTCTTTCCCCCAATGTTTGATTCATTGTAGACTTAATATGATATTCATGAATAGTTTATTTTATGCTTCTTTTATTTTTTTGTAATTGTTTATTTATGTTTTCTACATTCTAAGCTATTTGGGTTTTCTGAAGAACAGGGACAGAGATGTGCATTCAGAAGAATCATTTTAAATTATAATAACTAAATTCAGTAGATTTCTCTCTACTTTAGTTCATTTTTATTAAATATAAATGTGGATTTTTAAGCCTTCCTGAAAATATTGGCCCTATTCCCCAACAACTGAAATATTACATAATCCACATCATTTGTTATTAATGTCATTCTTTCAACATCTGCAGTGTGCCTAGTGATGTAAGTGTGCAGCGTGCTTGAGACATCCATAAGTGCAAAGTTGAATGCCAGTTCATGCTGCAATAATCCTATGAGCATGCATATCCCCGAGGTCAATCATGACACTCAATAAAAGCAACATTAGATACAATTCAAAATTAATAACATATTGGATTGTATAAAGAATCTGCTTCTATGTAGTTTAGATAATTATCACCTACTGGCATAGCTTAGTCACTAAACAGTGATTTTTTTAAAAAAATTCAGAGCCTATGGCAGATAGGGGAAAATGAAAGTCCATGAACTTGCAGACAGGGATCCAGGTGACTGGGAACTAAGAAATTACTAAAAATATGTGATGACATATTTGATTGGATCGACCTTTTTTCCAGTAGAGAAGTATGCTAGATTTTAAATTACATGCTTTGACAAATGATTCAGAAAATCCCTTGTTTACCCTTCTTGATGCATGAAAGAATATCAGAGGTCCAGGAGCTTTCTCTTTCTTCTTAATAATAAAAATTAGTTACAACCTTCAAAAGACTGGAGACCTTCTAGTTATTAATTTATTTATCATATATATGTACAGTAAAAGCTGCCCTAGTATATTAGGAGTCTGGGTGGCAAATAATACAGTGTATGCAGTTAAAATTATAATAAGTCCAAGGAAAGATAACAAAATAAACACAAAAGACATAAGGACAAACTGGGAGTCAGCTGGAATAACATGAATTTACCTCATGAATATCTTGAAGGAGGCCACTCACATCTAGGAGTAATGAACAGAAGGACTATCACTGAGAAAGTCTCTTGTCTGTTCTACTCTTCGTGGACCTTATGAAGGGGAGGTGGGTTGGCTCATAAGAGGTCACTGCCTTTTACAGTAGCCCAATTCCATATAAACCCTATCATCAAATCACTTTTGGAGAAGTACTTCTTGCCACTTTACACTTCTTTAACATCTCTCCCCATTCTAGAAGCTGCAGCTTTTGTAGGAATAGATAGCCAATTAGGCCATTTCTGATAGAGCTATAACCCCATCACTGCCAGCATTGCAAGTTGGTATATTTGTCTGTCACCATGTTGGGTATGGATGCATATTGATTTGAGGAGTCCTTGGTGTTCTCTGAACTTGGTTTCTTGCACATGTGTCATTACCCAAACCAGGTAACATAATCAGTGCACTTAGACTTGGTTAACTGTGATGTTGAGGGTGGGGGGATTGGCATGAATTCTGATGGTCATAATTTGGTCATTGACAGTTGAGAAGCTTTCCACAGCTCTAGCAAGTTTCTTGCTTGCAATAATTGCTATTCCATTTGTTTTTCTGGTATCAGGTCCTGAATAATAATAGATTGTGAAATCCTCAGACTGGAAAAAGCCGTTCTCTGACCAGTCTAGCTCACTGACACCAAGGAGATCAATTCCCAATTTGATCATCTCTATTTCCTCTGTAAATTCCATCTGATGTATCTCTGTACAATAAGACATTTGCTTATGCTGCTGGCTGCCTCAGCAACTGGGATTCCTGGGGAGGTGGTTGAAGTTCGGCAAGGATGAAGGCATTCTGAGGCATTCCGACTTCTCAAACGAAGGAGGCTTTTTCTGTCCTTCCTCAACGTGGCTTTCTAGACGGCATAAAGAGCAAACGGTACATCTTGAAACGCCGGTCTATCACTCCCAATCGCCAGCGGAACAAATCCCCCAGCGCGTTTAAAAAAAAACACCCTTCCCTCACCGCCCTCCCTTCGGCGCCGGGTACGAGAAGACATTCTCCTTCCCGCACTTTTCACGGGCTGGCCAATCACGGTGAGGGGCGCGCGGGAAAACCGTTGGGCGAAGAACTGCACCCCTGACGCCACAAGAGACTTGTTTTTTTTTTTCTTCCCATTTGAGCCTAGCGGTAGTCTGAGCTTTCGGGGTCTGCGGGTGGACACCCCAATTTCCCCTGGCTGGACCGTGGGGTGGGGAATATGCCGCTGACCTCCCTGCAAGAGAGGAGCGAGACGAAAAGCTCCATGAGGAGCTCCCGGGCACCATGGAGACCAGATATCCTTGCTCTCTCTCTTTCTCTCGCGCTTCCCACCGTGGCTGAAGTTCCTTGAACCCTGTGGGTTTAGCGGCTTTACTGTCTGTGGAGACAGACGCGGCTTGGGCAAAAGCTGTCCTATGAATTAGGACAGCCATTAGCGCCTGGGTGAGATTTCAGTGCCCAAATTTTCCTTCTAAACCCAGGAAGTTCATCCTTGAACGGGAAGAAAAGTGTGCCCTGCCTTCCTCGGCATTGATACGAATACCCTAATTTGCTTCTTGTCCTTTGGGAGACATACAGATAGTCCAGGACTCACAACAGTTCATTTAGTGACCATTCGAAGTTACACCATCGCTTTAAAAAGTGACATATGACCATTTTTTACACATGATCATTGCAACGTCCTCATGGTCACATGATCAACATTCAGATGCTTGGCAACTGACTCATTTATGACCTTTGCAGTGTCATGGGATCATGTGATCACCTTTTGCGACCTGACAAGCAAAGTCAATGAGGAAGCCAGATTTACTTAACAACCGTGTTAACAACTGCAGTGATTCACTTAACAAATGTGGCAAGGGAGGTCATAAAATGGGGCAAAACTCACTTAACAAATGTCTCAGCAATCCAAATTTTGGGCTCAATTATGGTCATAAGTCAAGGACTATCTATTTCTCCCTGTGCTATTATTTTTAACAGGAACAAATACCTGCCAATCTCTTCCCTTTTGAAGAAAGAGCATTGGGCAGCCTGTTAAGTGAGTAACATTATTATGGTTGGTTATAGAATCAGCCATATGTTTAGACTGGATCTGGCTTTTTTTCCCCAGTCAGATCTTTTCAAGGACTTGGATTATTATAACAGATAGTCCTTGACTCACAACAGTTCATTTAGTGACTGTTCAAAATTACAATGGCATTGAAAAAAGTAACTTACAATCATTTTTCACACTTACGACCATTGTAGTGTCCCTGAGATCATGTGATCAACATTCAAACACTTGGCAACTGATTAATATTTTATGATGGTTGCAATGTCCTGGGGTCATGTGATCAACGACAAGCAAAATCAATGGGGAAGTCAGATTCACTTAACAACTGTGTCACTAATTTAACAGCTTTGGGGATTCACTTAACTGAAAGATTGTAAGAAAGAAAGATTGTAAAGTGGGCAAAATTTGCTTAACAAATGTCTCACATAACAGAAATTTTGGGCTCAATTTGGTTGTAAGTTGAGGACTACTTATACTATTTGATTTGTATGCTCCGTTTCTTATATATAAACTCAATGTGGTGAGCATATCTAATCTTTCCTCTCCTATTTTCCGCAAAACAATAACAACCATGTGAGGTGGGTTGGGCTGAGAGAATGACTAACCCAAAGTCGCCTTTCATGCCTAAGGAATCATTTATTGCTCTAATCACAAAGCTTTTTTTAGTAGAAACGTCCAACTTGGGTGGGGGGTTGATTCATATATTCCTTGTCTCCATACTCTAAAATAAAGGCATATAAATTTAATAATAAAAATCTTTGCAGGCTGAAATGGGAGGAGAAAAAGGAATTGCTGTCTTCTAGATTATTTATTTATTTTAGATTTTTTCTTATCCTACCTTTATTATTTTTTATAAAGAACTCAGTGTTGTGAACATACCTAATACTTCTTATTTTCTCCACAACCCTGTCAGCTGGATTGGGTTGAGAGAGAGTGATTGGCTCTAAGTCACCCATTTGACTTTCGTGCATAAGGCAAGACTAGAACTCATAAGTCTCCTGGTATCTTATAACCACTGACTAGACCAAACTAGCCCTCTTATATTATGTCCATAATACATGCTTCAGGGAAAATAATCACCAACAAGTTTAAGAGTGCACTCCTGGCCATATTATTTTAAATAACTAATTCAAAGCTGGATTTTGGAATGAATTGTTTGAATGTCATCAATTAATCCTGTGTATAAAGATGTATTTTTATGTAAAATCTATGGGCTTTTCAATCTATATTAACCATTGGCTCTCTACCTCTTATTTTGAAATCCTTTTTTTATTCACTGGCTGTAATGTTTTTTTATTTGGTTATGATTTTCAAGGCTAAGAGGTTTTTAGCATTTAGAATACTGCCATATATAATAAAGTATGCTTAACTGCTGTCCTATTGAAATGCCTATTTTAAGCATCTTGGAATAGGTGTATATATTCAGACATCTTTATATCTAGGTTATTTGCAGAAATAACAATTTGATGTGTATATTTCAACTTGGCACCAAAGAAAAATGAGAAGTATGATTTACGTTGAATTCTGATTCCCTTAACCAGCTTTTCATTTACATGGTTTTTAAGCATTATCCATGACAGATTTAGAAAAGGAACGATTAACTTGGAAAGTACCCTGGAACTTCTTAATAACCTTGACATTCCTTTTGATTATATTCATGTGAAATACATTTTTAAGGTGAGAAAAATATTATTTAATCATTTTAGTATTAACATGATTTTACTAACGATTTTATTTTTAAAGATAAATTTATAACATGCTAGATATTTGCTAATTTAGTTATCATATCTGTCAATTATCATTTGGGGCAGTGGCAATCATTTTGTGGGATAATTGTGTGTTCTTACAGTGCCATTTATGATAATTAAATATCAGAAAGATATTTAATTATCATACATGACACACTAAATATGACACACTAAATATCCATGGGAAATTAGTGAAATATCATGCAAGCAGTATTGGCAGTGGCCACAATTTAAGGTTATTAAATTGTATTAGTTAATTTAACACAATAGCCTTATCCAATCATATATGCTAATTGGATATCTCCAGTTCAATTTACTTTTGCAAAAACAATCATAGAGGTATCCTGTTTGTATCAGGGCCACAATTCTGAGAGAGAGTTGAGGAGTGTATGCTCAATGAATACACTGAGGGTTTTAGAGGTTTCTTTGCTAGCCAAAAAAAAAAAAAAAAAAAGACTGGTGTTGAATTGTCTCTGGAGGGAAGTCATAATTCTCCTTTCCAGAAACAGACTAATATGTGAACTTTGCTTTTTTAAGTGTGGTTAACAGTGATACCACCAAACAGCCACGAAAGTAACAGTGCTGTTGGTCTTTTCTCCTGTAGAAGCCTCACTGCTTTAAAAGAGAAATACCTACTGAGCTGTTCTGTCAAAAGAGTTAGGAGCTTTCAATATTGATAGATTACTTACATTTCTGAGTACAAGTAGTCCTTGACATATAACTAATATTCAGATCAGAATTTTGGTTGTAAGCAAGGCAATTGCACCTGATTTTACAACCTTTTTTGCCACCGTTAGGTGAATCATTACAGTTAAGAGAATTACATGGTCATTAAGTGAATCTGGCTTCACCCACTGACTTTGCTTGTTGGAAGCCAGTTGGGAAGGTTACAAATAATGATCAGATGACTCCAGGATGCTGCAACTGTTACAATTTCAAACAGGATACCAAGTGCCTGAATTTTGATCACATGATGATCATGGCAATGCTGTGAAGGATGTAAGTACAAGCACTAGTCATAAGTCACATTTATTTCAGTGCCCTTGTAACTTCAAACAGACACTAAATAAATGGTTGTAAGTCAAGGACTACCTGTAACCAAAAATCCTCTAAGCTTCCTTTAACTTTACACCTCTGAAATGATAGAATATCCACACTGTCACTTTGATGACATTGCTAAAATAACTGAAGGAAAATTAATTAACCTTAAATTATTAAATATATTACTAGATAAGATTAAATACTTTCAAAATAATTTAAATTTCTAAATATTTCTTTGAGGTAGAAATCTTTTATTTGTAGTTTATTCTGAAATAAAATATTCTGTTATGATAGAGCCAAACTTTGTCTTACCTTCTAAATGTTAGAAATATATGTGCTTTTAAGGGTTTTTTTTTTTTTAAATCAAAGCCATATTTCTAGATAATAATAGAATAGATGGATAGGAACTCTAATGGAACAATGATTAGAGTACAGTATTGCAGCTAACTCTGCCCATAGTCTGGAGTTCAATCCTTAAGGCTCAAAACTCAGCTGAGGCAGTAAACTAAGGATCCAGATTGTTGGGGACAATATGCTGACATTGTAAACCACCCAGAGAGTGCTGTAAAGCACTATGGGGCGATATGTAAGTCTAAATCCTATTGCTGCTGCTATTGCTAGATAATATAAGGAGTGCATTGTAGATACATGATTCATTTGTTTAAATGGCTAAATACAATCAAAATAGTTTAGGATGAATTTCTTAAAAACTGCTTTAGATTTTACTTGTCAGAACCCTTAAAAATTATGACCTGTATCCAACCTAGTTACACTGAAAATAACAGATAGCTGTATTAAAGTACAATTGTCCATTCCTTGAGTCAGCAGAAAGTTATTCTAGCTTGTTTGATAAATCTAATTCTGCCACAATAATGAGGCCATTGTTGTCATAGGACAGAGTAAGGGGGGTGATTTCCCCTCTCACTGAATATCACTTGCTAGTGAGATAAAAACCACAGATTACCTTTTTTATGGGAAAGGGGCTGAGGGAGGAGGTGAATTTGACAAAAGACTAGATTCATGGGTTTAACTGGTCAGAGTAAGACAACTTATTTGTGGGGTGGACGGGGCTGTCCTCTTTAACAAGGTAGCCTACTTTGTAGATCAAACAATGGCCTTTCAGCTGAATGGTAAAGGTTGCCTGGCTAAATAGGAAAACCCATCCTGCTTCATTTTGTAATTGCTCCCTTGGTCACTAGAATGGAAATAAAGCAGAGAGAGCTCTTTGAGGCAGAAAGAGTTCTTTAGCTGTAATGTTTTTGATCCCCCATTTCAAAGAGCTGGTGAGTTATAGACTCCCAGATTGTCCTGCCACTTGGCCCAACTCTGCTATCGGGACGGGTGGGGGAGGTACATCAGGAACATTAATAAGTCAACTTGTGTGTCCTTTAGTGCTTGTCAGCTCCTGGCACTTCACAAATTTCTCTCCATACCTGTCAGCTGTTTTTCAAGCTATTTTTAAATAGAGGAGTGGTTCAGGACTGGGTAGGTGGGATAGCAGGGCAATCTGGGAGACATAGCTCTTAATCACCTCTGATCCTATCTCTCTATAGGATTAGAAACCTATTGGATAAAGGGCCATTTGCCACCTTTCTTCCTTCCACCATGGATGCAGTAAAAGCAAAAGAGAGGTAGCTATTTATCATCTAAGTCTCCAATTATAGGGGAAGCAGAGAGGGGGAGCCAATTTCATCCACATAGACTCCAGTCCCATTAGGCCGACTTATGTAATTGTAGATCTGGCAGGGAAAGACCTGTCTATCTCAAATTATGGTAGTTTGCATTTATAGGCATTACAGGTATTAGTAAAGTTTAATAACATTTAGTTTGAATATTAACAAGTGTGGAGAGAGATGTGTCTTGAAGTGACAAAATTTGTTTTCTATTGCACTTTAGTATATAGGAATCTCTACCATGTGACTAAATAGCTGCTGTTTGGGTTGAGCCAGGTCTCTGAACCAGGATTGACTCAAAGACTTAGCAAATTAAAAGAGAGACAAAGAATTGAATTTGAAATCTGTTCCCTGGGATTGGAAGTGTGTGTATGCGTGTGTGCCCACAGCAGCCTAAAGTAGAGATATATAAATTCTTAAATCTAAAGAGGAAATGGTTCTTAAGATTTGGAATAAGGGCATTTGCCAAATACAGCAAGGTGCCCATGCTAGGACTGAGGCATCTTTCCCATTTCAAATTTGAATAACGTGAACCTCTAAAGAGAAGTCATGTTTAATTTTGTACAGTGATATTCATGAGGACTAGCTGAAATGGTATTCAGATGAGAAACTAAACATTGTCTGAAAAGGAGTGATGCTTATAATTTCTGGGTAACTTATAGTAGGAAAGATAATATTAGCACAAATATAAAATATAAATTACTTCTAGCTACAAATGGATATTCTTTATAATACCATGTGGATAATGTTCATTGGGTGTATATGAAATGGATACAATGTAGTACAAATATAGTATATTATAATACAAATATATCTGAAATATATAAACAAGCTAAATAAAGTTGGCTCTTTTCCCTTTTGTGCTTGCCACTAGTGTTAACATCTCAACACTGGACATTATCAGTTGATATGATATCATTGTTATTACTGGGCACATAAATCAGCAGAGATAACTGTCAATCAGTAATTTTAACCTACATGGTGGGGATATAATTGACTAGTGCACAAAATCCACTGATAGACAACTTGTTGATAAGCAAAAAATGAAAAAGAACTGGAAAGTTTTGCTAGGCACTTATAAATAAAAGTTATTAGCCTGGTATCATGCTTATTTACCTGTTTATTTAATAAACTTAAACATAAAAACCAAACACAAGTTGAAGTAAATATTCATTTCCTAATAGGTCATCTTAGATGCTTACAAGTTTGCTTTATAACAGCCCATGGCTATAATTATTACAATACTACTTTACATCAGTATACATTGAAATAAAGCTTTTCAATGGCATGGAATACAAAATATCCCCTCTACAGAAACCCATTCCATAAAGATTGAGAAATGTCTAAACATGACTTGCTTTCTACTCTGTTTCTGTTTTGAAAAAAACCCCACTACATAACTGCTTGATTTGATGTCCTATTGAAAGTTGGAGGCTGATTATTGTTGGAATAAAATGCTGAACTAGTGTTAAGTTATTGCTAGAGGATTTTTCTTATGTTAAGTTTTAAGTTTATATGAACCTGTTTTTAAAAGACAAGATTGGGTAACGGAATTTGGTGAACTATTAAATCAAGCCTTCTATCTGAGTCCTCCAATTCAGAGGAATTTACTTCATGTGTCAATCTTCTCCAAGCTGTTAAGATAATTTGTGTTTGGTGAATTGGCCAACCTTGAAATTCTCTACATGAGCTTGGGTGAAGTGGTTACTACTAACAATCTTACAAGATAACTATAAGCTTGGGTGACAGCGGTAGAAAGAGAGATTAGTCTCTTGGTACATAATGTTTTCTTGGTTCACGAAGTATCTAAGATACTTCTTAGAAGATATTTCTAAGAAACTGAATGTTTTTCATTTTTCTTTTTCTATTAATGATATGTGCTGTATATATATTTCTTTTAAACCAGACAAGTGATTCATTCAAGGCTGGAAATATTACTATAGAGGATTTTAGAAGAATATATCGTGCTATAGCACATAGATGTGAAATTCATGAGCTCTTCACAATCCACTCTCCAAACCACAGAATACTATCGCTACCAAATCTAGTTGGCTTTCTCAGAAATGAACAGTTTCAGGATAATGCTGATGAAACAATTGCTTCTCAACTTGTTGCAAAATTTGAGCCCATTGAAGAAGGTATGCTGTATTTTTAATTTCTGAATATCACATTTTTTAATCAAATGGAATTCAGTAATACTACACATAATTTTAACATTTTTAAATGTACACATTGATTTAGAAATAAAATATTCTCAGAAATCTAATTTTCAAATATAAAAATATAGATCACCTTTAACATTGAAATATGGATTTTTCAATACAAATTACTTTAAAGATGGCAAAGATGGAATTGTTTTTCAGTTGTCATGCTAAAAATAATTCTTTTATCTGCTGGCATTTCCAAATGGAATTGTGGGGTAGGAGAAGAGGAGAATAATAAATTGTGTGCTAATTTGTCCTGGTTTCTGAAGTAGCTTTGTACAAAGATACCCTGCTTATCTCATTATTCTTAAAGAAAAAGGCCAATATGTCCATATGGGGATTTTTTTTCTTTTAGTTTAAGCCAGTTGCTGCTGAAGCATAGTGTCCTTTCCTTCACTTGGTGGTTGAATTGAGAAATAATTGATGCTGAGATTTTTACAATACACAAATCTCCAATTACCAATGAAATGCAAGGAGTGAGGCTCTAAAATAAAAGGTAGCTGTAATTGAGTCTGGTGAGGATACCATTTTATGCATATTGCACTCAAAAACTACACTGAGATATTCTGGAAAATACATTCTGGAAAATTGCTTGGGGGGTTTCCCTTGCTGGGGACCCTTAGATACTGTTTTCCATATATACGGGCTTACATATAGATATAGGCATATGTATATGTATGTGTGTTTGTATGTATGTATGTATGTATGTATGTATGTGTGTATGTATATATATATATATATATATATATATATATATATATATATATATATATATATATATATATATATATATATATATATATATATATTACACTCCTGGAGAAGCACCCTACTTTCAACCACAGGAGTAGGCACCACCCCTAAGTACAAATAATAATAATCATAATAATCATAATACTTCACCCAGACCCACAATGGCTCAGCCTAGCCATATGCCCCATCAATAGGACAATTATTGGACTTTTTACAGGAGGGGTTGACCAAGGGCCTATCTCCAAATACTTTATGCAGACAGGTGGCGGCCTTAGCCTCGGTGATATCCTTGGGTGACCTTCATTCCATAGCGCACCATCCACATGTCTGCAGCTTTCTTAAGGGTGCTGCAAACTTATGACCTCCTGTAATTCACCGCTATCCCACTTGGGAGCTCAACAAGGTGTTAACCGCATTTACAACTGGCCCATTCGAGCCTTTAAGAACCGCTAGTCTCAAATTCCTGACATATAAGGTGGTCTTCTTAATTGCGATCACATCAGCAAGGAGGATTTCCGAATTGGCAGCATTGTCGATGAGAAAGGACCTGTGCGTATTTCATGCGGACAGAGTGGTTCTCAGATTGGATCCATTGTTCATCCCTAAAGTAAATTCAGCCTTCCACAGAGCGCAGGAGTTGGTGCTTCCAAATTTGTGTCTGAAACTATCTCATAGACTGGAGCATCAATGGCATCGACTTGACGTTCAAAGGGCATTAAGCATCTATCTAGACCGCAGGGCGGCATTTTGAAAATCTGAGGCTCTATTCCTATCCTTCAACCCATCCACTTTAGGACACAGGGTGTCGTCGACGACCATTAGTAGATGGTTTAGAGCCACCATAGCTAAAAGTTACAAATGCCAGTCCATCTCAGTTCCTAAGGGCATTACAGCCCACTTGACAAGGAGTGCAGCAACATCAGCAGCATGGGCCACTCGGGCTTCCATAGATGAAATCTGCAGAGCGGCGACTTGGACTTCACCATCGCCCTTTATCAGAAATTATAAAATTGATGTCTACGCCTCAGCGGACGCTTCATTTGGCAGAAGAGTCCTGCAGAGGGTCCATAGAGTTTAGGAGTGGATTTTGATCCAGACGGAGTCCCTCCCTAAGGACAGGCCAAGCTTTGGTATATCCCACTTCTGGATGCTCTGAACAGCTCATGGGAGAAAGGTCGTTGGTACTTACCTGATATGCCTGTTCTCTGTGAGCTATGAAGAGCATCCAGCCCCACCCATTTCTTTCCGTCTGGTGGGGTTCCCTTCTGGTCAGGGATCTAGATTAGGTGATGAGTTCTGGACTTTGGCACTCAGTCTTTGCAAAACTGGGGGACGCTGGGGAGGTGTCCTGTGGAGGAGGAGGAGCGTCCCAGAGTTTTAAGCCCAGCCTTTCCAGAAGAGACTGAAGCACCTCCCACTTCTGGATGCTCTTCACAGCTCACAGAGAAAGGGCGTATCAGGTAAGTACCAACGCCCTTTCTATTTCTTTTACTTGTAAACTGCTTAGAGTCTCATCTTGCTGCGATGGGTGGTATATACATTTCATAATAAAAATGAAATAAATTAAGAAATATATTTGTTATTATTTTTGGTATAATAGTGAGTGGCATGGTGGCCTAGTGGTGAAGATGCTTGCTTCCCACTCAGAGGTTGAGAGTTCTAGATAGCGGCAAATGTTTCTCTCCTAGGACGCAAAGAAAATATATCTGCTGTGAACTCTGCATCATCAGGAAGGGCATCCGGCCAGTAAACGCTCAGCTCTATCCAGTCACCCCAACTGCAGCCTGAATTAAGGGATTACTGGGTTGTAAATAAGGAAGTTAAGTATAAGTGTGTGAGTGTGTTTGTATATGTAGGCTCTTAGTTTAGCTTGACTCCTAGTAACTTCATGGACATGACCACCTAGTTTTTTTTGGTTGACTTTGCCATTGCTGCCTTCTATATATTCCAGGAAATACTCCTTCAAACTTCCCATATTTGCTGTTCTGTAGCTTAGAAAAACATGTCAAAATCACTGAAATGCACCACAGTGCAGAAAAACTAATCTTCCATCACTACATAGCACTTTTATGAGAAAAAATGCCTCAGCAATTAATTTTGCTAAATTAAATTCTAAAATTGCTAAATTATTCTCATGGCTAAATAGCATGAAACTGCATGTCTAGTCCATTTGCCAGGAGTGACTTATTGCATAGTAGCTGTTTTGCCAGGGATTTCTCAAGTGGAGATTTTTGTTTTAAAGTCGTCTGTTCAGGAAGAATTTGTGAACAGAGATTTAATGTAAACTCAATAAATCTTGCAGGTCATTTTAGGAAGAAAGTATATTATGTTATAAGCCTACAAGCATACAAATACATTATTTATATATTTGTGACTGTATTTATATTTATAGGCTCCAAAAATGGGTATTAGATAATAAAGATTGTATATTAGCAAAATAAATAAACTTTCTTTCTTGAGTTGCTTTTATTATTTTTCTAGTCCTTTTTTGCATTAAAAAATAGTAGAATATACAATTTTTGTACACAAGGAATATAATTGAGATCTCAATACAAATAATCATATCGGTGTGGCTGGAGCAGATTCATGTCTGGGTCTTTCACTTTGCAGAATTTGGTGGGTCATTGGGTAGGCTAGATGAAAGCGAGATTCTGCTTACATAGTGGCAGTTTAAGTACAGTGTCCCATAATTGCACATGACCACATATGAGTTGTCTTTTGCATCTGGGTGAGTATGCAAACAGAGCCAAACATGGATTGTGAAAAGGAGCACACTTGTGAAAGATAATAAGCAAGCCAGTCTCCTCTGATCTGGCAGCTATAAGAATTAAACTGTCCTTTTGCCTTAAACATCAGAAACAGTCTTTAATTGCTGTTTGCCTTCATAACCTTTGCATTTGAAAGTAGTATATTTAATCCTGTTGTCTTCTTAGCTTCTTAGCACTTAGCAACAACAGCATCAAATTTGTATAGTAGAGACCTGTTAGAACAGTAATAACAGCATGCATGTGGAGCGTGGCAGTATAAGATGCAGTAGATAAAAACAGACCATACGCTACATATACATTCTGCTTGCAGCATTGAAATAGAAGGGTGAGAGATGGTATATTGTCTTCAGGAGTGTAGTTTATATTCTGTTTAACATTTTGAAGTATCTATAACAATGAATGCAATAATTTAATTAGTTGCAGCTTACTTGTCCTAGGGGCTTAGATGTAGGAAAGTGTCCTCCCTGAAAAATACAGTTACTCTCTTCCTAAAGAACTTGTAGCCTAAGAAAGTGAGCCTTGGAAATAATTGGGATCAAAAGGGAAGAATAAAAGTAAAGTATGCTTTGGGTGGAAATAAAGCCAGTCATGCACTTCATACCCTTAAGCCCTCATTTTATTCGGCCTTTTGCATATTTTTAGAGAGTCCATTTTTATATCCTAAACCTTGTAAGTCCCAAATGCAAGACTAAATATATGAAACATATAAATAGAAGCATGTTATATACCTTTAAAAAAAAATCCAATAGATAAGTTTATGTGATCCATTTTTTTCTTATAAACTAAAGAAAGGAAAATATTAATATCCCATCTAAACACATTTATTTGGAAAAATCAGTCATTAACAGTAAATGTGTTTTATCTGTCTGCTTTTTTACAGTATTGCATGATAATAGTGTGACTAGAATTCCTTTCTTATGTAGAATAAATCTTTCTCCTATGAAACTTCAAATTTAACCCTGATATTGGGAGGCTCGGACTCTCATGATAAAAAATACCTTGAGGGTTTATAAAATGGGTATACATGCATAGAGATGGGCCAGAGTCTCTCTGGTCAGAGTCACTTTGTAGAGTGAAATGGGCACAAAATAAATTTAATAAATAAATAGATATGGCACATATTTATATTGCTTTGTTTTTATTTCTGTATCTTTATATCAATATTATGTGATAGAAAGTAGACAAAACAATCATAATGCTGCTTAAGAGCCTTGGTGGTGCAGTGGTTAGAGTGTTGTACTGCAAGCTACTCAGCTGCAGCCAACTGCCTGCAATTTGGCAGATCGAATCTCACCAGGTTCAAGGTTCATGACTCAGCCTTCCATCCTTCCGAGGTGGGTAAAATGAGGACCCAGATTGTTGGGGGCAATATGCTGACTCTGCAAACAGAGAGGCCTGAAAAGCACTATAAAGCAGTATATAAGTCTAAGAGCTATTGCTATTAACCGACTTTTTTTTGAAGGAAATTCTTTGAACAAGTTTGAGATGTACTATTTTCTGAGGAAAATGTCAAATACAGAATGGGTGTTAAAATATCCAGTGATTTTAGGAAATAAAATCCTTTAAGTAAAGAATAATAATTGGGGGGAAATAAGAGCTGTAGTATTGCTGTAGAATCAGAGGACAGAAGTAACTAAGGATACAGTTTTAAGTTTCATTGTGTTTGTAAAAATAATTTAAAATGGATGGAACTTAAGACTGCAATTCCTAGTTGAGTCCTACTGAACTATTTTCTAGACAAAATATGAATAGACATGCTCTCTGACTTGGGGATTGGCAAATTTGTACCTCCAGGCCATAGAATCAAGTGCAGCCACACATGCATCCATTTCTGCACAACCTCACTAAATTAAAAGAGGTAGAAATCTCATAGGATCATGGTGTCTTTTGTCATTTTGACAGTTTCAGATGAGACCTTGCAAGATGATGGTGCTTTATTTTGTTGGTATCTAACTTATTGTATGACAATCCATATAATGGTGCCCAGGTGAACATTCTGAAAGGCTCATGGGCATAGTATTAAGTCTTACATGTGAAAAAGTTATGACAGGATTTATTGGTTTACAGTATATATTAAATGTACATACAAGTATGCAGCATAGTACGTTAGCTAATATCAAATGTAGTTTGTGATCTGACTGATAATATCCGTGGCAAGACAAAGATACTGAGAGTGCATTATCCAAAGCTCATGAAAGACATCACTCATTTACTGAATTGATTAAGTTATATGAGCATATAAAATACCTATCATATGTGATTCATTTTCTTTCAATTCTTCATCACTGAGCGTAAGAACAGTTTAAATTTTCATGTGTGATCTGACATTCCGTGTTACAGTAATATATTTAGTCTGGAATATTTTCAGTTTGTTTTAATTCTGTTTGTGTCCATGCTGGAGATATATATGTGTTTGTAATGTTCTGGCTTTCAGCAAAGAGGAATAAAGAGATGACATTTGAAGGATTTATAAGATATGTGACTTCTGAGGACTGCGCGATATTTAAAAGTGAGCACAGAACTGTTTACCAGGATATGTCCCGTCCGCTACGTGAATACTTTATTTCATCCTCACACAACACCTACCTCCTATCTGATCAGCTAATAGGGTCAAGTCACCTGTGGGGCTATGCAAGGTATTTGTATCCATTTTGAATCATTAGTTTAATATCATAAGTAGTTCAGTAGAACAGCTTCTTCTGTTTTCCTGAATCTCATTTTCAAAAGCATAAATTAAAACATCATTAAAAAACCCACTGAAAACCACAAACAGAAAGCAAAGTAGTTAGAATACAATTCAATATGACAGATAAATATTTTAGTGTTGCTATCAGGTTTTGATTTAAAGGGAAGAATATACATTTTCAAAATATAAATATACCAAGGAAACCCATATAGCTTATGCCAAAGCATGCTAGGGTAAAGTGTTTACTTTGCATACATAGTCCACTGCATGATTTACAAACTCATTTCCCCATATTTGTGTGTGTGTGTGTATGTGTAGCGTTCAGAGTTTCTAAGATTTGTTAGAGCTATTTTGAGGCAGACCATTAAACATAATGAACAATAAGCATCAGAGAATAAAGGAGTGTGAGAACTTATAGTACTCTTGGGTTTCTCATTACAGAACTAGAATTGTACCATGTTTTGTGCTATGCTTTCTCAGTTCCAGGAGTTCTTTAATTTATGTGGATCGATCCTGTGCATAGAAGGAAGGACTAAGGAACAGATCGCAGAAGATTAGCAGCAAGAAGGAAGAACAAGCACTTTGTGCAAACATTGAAAATCTAGAATTTTTTAGGAGACAGTGCTGTGTATAAGGTTTAAGTAGCATATGTTAATAATTGAGACAGACCTCTCAAGAGTACAGTTTCTTGGGCCTGAGAACAATATGTACAGAACATTTTTTCACTTAAGAGGGAGAAAATTTTTAATTGAGTCTAGCTGAACTAGTAGTACCTATATGGATGCATCCATCTCATTTTCCTGGGAAGAATATGGAAGTTGCTTGCCATCTATTCTCATGCTAGCCTAGAACTTTTGCATTGGGATTTTAGGATAGTTACTTCTGCAAATATTGATCAGGCCTGATGAATGTTTAGTTTTCTAAGGTAAGATACTGTTGTCCTTTTGAAGTGTCCACTTGTGTATGATGAAACACATGCATACCATCAAAAGTTATAAATAACTAGCAACTAGCAAGAGCTGTGATGGTGCAGTACTGCAGGCTAATTCTGCTGACTACCGGCTGTCAGTAGTTTGGCAGTTTAAGTCTTACTGGCTGAAGGTTGACTCAGCCTTCCATCCGTCTGAGGTCGGTAAAATGAACACCCAGATTGTTGGGGGCAATATGCTGTCTTGTAAACAAACCACTTAGGGCTGTAAAGCTCTGTGGAGCAGTATATAAGTCTAGATGCTATTACTATTGCTAATATAAGGGGGTTAAAGGAGGACAGGACAATAAAAGATACGAGTCAGATAACCAGTTGTCTAAAACTATTTAAACGTTGTCAAAGATTCAGTAAGAGAATAGGAATATATTTGTAATAGCCCCAGATAAATCATGTTGCACATGGAGCCTTATGAAAGATCACAAAATATTGCTTAAATGGTATACTTCAGGATATGAAAGCTTGTTAAAACATGCACAAGCCTTTTAAAATTTCTGTGTCTAGCACAAATTGAGGAGTGAACTGACATTGATCTTGTGAGACTTTTCCTGTTCTGAGCTGGACCCCCACAGAAGTACCAAATATTTTAACAGAAATTAACAAAATAACAGAGTTGGCAGGGATCTTCGAGCTATTCTATTCCAACCCTGCTTGAGCATTTCAGACAAATAGCTGTCCAGTCTCTTTTTAAAGGCTCCCAGCAATGAAGTATCCACAACTTCTGAAGGCAAGCCATTCCACTGGTTTATTGTACTCACTGTGAGGAAATGTATCCTTAGTTTTAGGTTTCTTATTGTTTAATTTCCATTTATTGCTTCTTTTCTTGTCTTCTTGTGCTTTGGAAAATAGCTTGACCCCCTCTTCTTTATGGCAGCCCCTCAAGTATTGGAACACTGCTATCATACCTAGTCCTTTTTAATAGACTAGATATACCCAATTCCTGCAACTGTTCTTTGTATGTTTTAGCCTCCAGCCCCCTTATCATCTTTGATGCTCTTCTCTGCATTCTTTTCAGAGTCTCAACATCTTTTTTATATTGTGACCAAAACCGGATGCAATACTCCATGTGTAGTCTTACAAGGCCTTATAAAATGGTACTAATACTTTATGTGATCTTGATTCTATCTTTCTGTTAATGCAGCCTAGGATTGCATTGGCTTTTTTGGCGACTAAGGCACATTGCTATTATTTAATATTTAAGTGATTGTCCAGTAGGACTCCAAGATCCTTCCTGCAGTTACTTGCTATTGAGCAAAATTTCACCTAATCTGTGTATCTATATTTTACAAGAGAGTAGTTAATTGTTTCTGGGTAAGAAACAATTAACTGGTTTAAGAGGTTGGGTACACGGAAGAAAAGCAAACTAAGGATAGCTCCAGAACCTGTTTTGGAATCAGTTGTGACTTCTAATAATCCTGCTGCTAGTAAACTGTTTCTACTTTGTACTCTGAGAAAAGGTAACATAATAAATGTTTGCGCCCTAGCCCTCAGTAGTACTACCTTGACTGTATAGGGCTTCGTGTTAGGTCTATCTTTAAAACAACTTTTGTTAAACCATGTACCTTATTTAATAGGTTCTGTCAGACAAAATGAGTGAACAAAGAATGCTAATAATAGTTTGCCAGTAGAGTTCAATAAAGACATAAAAAAGAAGAATGAACAGATAATCTCTCTATTTTGAAGAATTATATACTCAATTGTGAGGGGTGAAAAGTTTATCTCCTGAATAGCTGCTGAGTGCAAGAGTTGTGCCTTGAGACCTATTGATTGCTCAATCTGAGCATCTGAGGGACTCCTTTTTTCCTTTGACTCTCCTACTTGAGAAGATTTAGCTGAGGAAGTAGATGCAGTAGAAACAGGAAATAGCCATTTAATATTATTTTTCTTAATGTGAAGGGAAATTAAATTTTAATATAATTGATCGTGTGCTTCAGAAAAGTGGATTTCAATAAATTCAGAGCAAGTTGAATGGATTCCGTTTTCAGAAGAAACTAAACGGAAAAAATAAGTTCAAGATGGATGAGAATTCCAGGAGATACTAAAAGCATAACTGCAAATAATTCCTATTAGAAAAAAAGAGTGGACATAGAAGAAACTAATACAGGTGTATTCCTCAACCTACAAGCACAATTGAGTCCAAAATTTCCATTGCTAAGCAAGACTGATGTAAGTGAATTTTGCCCCATTTTACCACTTTTCTTGCCACAGTTGTTAAGTGAATCACTGCAGCTATTTTGTTAGCATGGTTGGTAAGTGAATCTGGCTTCCTCATTGACTTGTTAGAAAGTCACAAAAGATGATCACATGACCCCGGGACATTGCAACCATCATAAATATGAGCTAGTTGCCTAGCATCCAAATTTTGATCATACGGCTATGGGGATGCTACAACAGTTGTAAGTGTGAAAAATGATTATAAGTCCATTTTCCCCCCAGTGCCTTTGTAACTTGAACAGTCACCAAACAAATGGTTGTAAGTCAAGATCTACCTGTATAACATACACAAAATGCTAATCAGAATTCTGAAAACAAAAAAGAGCATATATAAGAGAGAGACATGTTAGTAAGGAAGAATATATATTAACAGATAATCAGAGTTGGAAGAGACCTTGTAGGTCATCTAGTCCAACCCCCCGCCCAAGTGAGAAACCCTACACCATTTCTGACAAATGGCAGTCCAATCTCTTCTTGAAAGTCTCAAGTGATGGTGTTCCCACAACTTCTGAGGGCAAGCTGTTCCATTGGTTGATTGTTCTCACTGTCAGAAAGTTTCTCCTTATTTCCAGGTTAAATCTCTCCTTGTTCAGTTTCCATCCATTATTTCTTGTCTGGCCTACAGGCGCTTTAGAAAATATTGATAGCCTGGAAGTATAAAGAATGCTAGAAAAATAAATAGGCTCCTTTTCAAAATTAAAAAATACAAAACTGTTTAGTAAAAATGACAATACTAGAACCTCTTTACTTTGAGTAAAAGGCCATGAATTACACTGTAGAATTCTGAAATAATTTTATGATGTGTGGTAGAATCTTTATTCTCTTTGACAAATAATGGAAAACTGAAATGCCAGACAATTAGAAAATGTAGTTATCTACTGTATGTACTGCATATACTGTATGTACTGTATTCGAAAAGTGGGAAAAGTAGATGTAATGAACTGAAGATTAGTTAGTGCGATACCAAATAGCAGATCATATAGGATTACCTGTATTGTTTAATATCTTGAAATAACATGTATTTACCAGAAGGCAATATACATTTATCAAGATCAAACCTTGTCAGGCTAATATTTTAATTGGATGGCTTGTTTAGTAGACTGTGAGAATACTGTAGACATAATATATAGTGACTTCAGCAAGACATTTGGTAAACTACTCCATGTAGTAAACTGTGGGCTGAATGGAATAAAAATAAAATTTTGAAGCTGGTTCAAAAATTGTACTCAAGTGTTGTGCAAAGACTCTTTAACAAATTGGAATCAAATATAATAACTCTTCCATGAAAATTACATAAAATTGAGTGGGATAATTGATATCCTAGAAAACAAAAATTAATTTAAAACAGTATTGATTGGTTATGGGCTGAAAATAACAAAATGATATTAAACTTAGACAAATGCAAAGTCAAATCTACAGTTATAGATATTAAATAATAATACTTGTAAATATAATCTTGGAGTAATAATTAATGGCCAAGTGAATATTTATGCATGCTCAAGTGTCATTTCAAGCACAACTGACTAAACAGTATAATATCAATGTCTATAAAAAAAGGCAACACACTTGAATACTGTGTCAATTTCTGGGCAATTTGTTTTCAAGAGGATGCAAATAAACTGGAAAAGATTCACAGATTGATAGAGTTAGAAATAATTGGGAATATTTAGCTTCTTAGAAATAGGGGGAATACAAGAGCATGCTACAAATACCTGAAAATATTTTCTCAGAAGGTCAGAACTTGCTTTCAAACATTTTAGAGTTCTGAAAATGGAATAATGGATTTAAGTTAAGAAAGGCAAATTCTACTTGAACACTAGAAAACACTTACCAGTAAGAACAATTCAAGGGTGGACCAAAGTACCTATAGAACTGATACACTTTCCCCTGGATATGTACAAATTGAGTGAAGATAATCCCTGTCTGGGATATTTTAATTGGGTTTCTTGTATTATTCAGGGGATGGATTCACTAACAAAACTAGCAAAATCATTGTCTATTAGAATAATTGTCTATGATTCTAAGGCTATATTTGATAGAATGAAAAATTAAAATTAAAGCCAACATTGGCAAATATTCAACATGTGGATTCCCCATTTGCCTTTTAAAGTATTTATGGAAATGATGCTGTGTAATGAGTTTTGCAGTTGTTGGGATCTTAAAGCCCATTGAAATTAATGGGACCTAGTTTTATGTCCTTTCTTTGGGGTGTACAAATCTTAATAGTCTTGTCCTTTAGGGGCTCACAGTGCAATAGTCTTTTCCTAATAGCAATTCCTAGTTTACTTTCCAGAAGCTGTGGAAGCACAATTTGCACAGTGTACTACAGCAGTTGTGCTATAACATTAACTTTTGGGAATACTATTGGATAGCCCGCTGTGATTTTTTTTTTCAGATAAATACTTGCTTTAGAAATTCAACTTCTTTCTTGGGGATTTTTCTGAGCGAACTAGTCAAGTTAAAAGAAATGTTCTACATAGAACATGCTTTTACATTTTTCTTATATGTACAGTACTAAGCACTATTTTAGCCGCCAGACAACTTTTAATCATCTCTGGTGCTATTGTTATAAATGTTTTCTAAGAGTATTTTTCAACCACAACTTTCCATAGTAATAGCTCTATAATGTGCCATTTCAAAATGACTGAAAACATGAACTGTAGCATGAGAATCTTAAAATATATTTTCTATGGAGCAACATCTCTGTTACCAAAAATAGATTAACAAAATTTCATAAAACAAATTTAATTTGTGTTGTGCAGCTGGACCAGGGCACTGAGGGCTTTCCTTGGGACTAGATGCTGACTATTTCCTCACAACTGCAGCTGAAGAAAGCTGGCATTGTCATAACAAGCTTTTAATGACAATGTTGATTGAGGAACTCCATTTATTTTAAATGACCCAAATCGACATATTACAATTACTTGTGAGGGAAAATGTCCATATTTTGGTAGAATTTGAAATGGAAGTTTTTTCCACTCCTTTCCCCAGTTGTGTTACAGGACATCAATTCCATGAGTTTTGAACCAGATTAAGAATGCCAGCAAATTCTTTTCATTTTTAGTTTTTCAGTAGCAAATATATGACTCCATTTCTAATTTTTTTTTAAAGTGCTCTGATGAAAGGATGCCGGTGTCTGGAAATTGATTGCTGGGATGGACCCAATAATGATCCTGTCGTTTATCACGGATATACTTTAACAAACAAAATTAGCTTTATGACCGTCATCCAAGTGATCGACAAGTATGCCTTTGTGGTAGGTACATGTGTGACATACCTACCAGATGTTTTAAGATACTCTTAATTAATTACCGGTACCCACATGCCTTCAGACTTTTGATGGATGATGAGAATTCAGTAGCATAAAACAAAAAGCAGTTACTACATAGGCCATGAAACAATCGGTTGGGCAGAAACTTTTCCTCTTAAAAATGAGTAGAACCAAATAAAAGCTCTGTTCCAACCCATGTCTGCAACTGCAATCGAAAGGAATAGATGAAAGAGGAGGGAAATGTATGGTCTCTTCAGCATGACTTTGTTTCTCTTGCTAGTGCAGACAACCATATTGAAAGGAAATTAAGCCCTTTACAGAAGAAGCACTATGAGCTACTTACTTGGGAGCACTTTAAGATGCTATAGTATTTTTGTGCCTTAATGAAAATATCTGTAATTGCAATATTGCTTGTTTTAGTTGTATGTATTTTCTATTTGTGCAATTAAGTAGGTTAATAACTTTGAAACTGCATTTTCAGGTCTCTGATTATCCTCTGATATTGTCTCTGGAGAATCATTGTAGTCCTAAACAGCAGGATGTTATGGTGGATTATCTAAGAACTATTCTGGGTGACAAGCTGGTTACATTTACAATAGATGAGACTATACCAACTGAATTGCCTTCTCCCGAGGTAAAAAATATAATTGTTACCATTATATACAGTATAGGGACTTTAAAATCTTTTATTTTGGATGGGGTTGGACTGCTGCAGGCAGACCAGGTGTGCAATTTGTGGGTCCTTCTAGATGAGGGGTGTCAAACTCACTTCGTCACGGCAGCATCACGTGACATATCGGGAGTTTTTTCCTCTTCACTAAACTGGGTGTGGGTGTGGCCAACACGTGACGCATCTGGCCTGCAGGGTGGGAGTTTGACAGCCTTGTTCTGCTCAAAAGTCCTGCTTGAGGAGCAGGTAGAAATATTTTGAAGGGAAGCTGGATACCTTTGTACTATATATTTCAATGATGTTGCAATTAAAAGTATAACTCACATGTTAATGGGAAGTCTTATTAACGTATAATAATATTGACTTATTTTTATAGGCACTAAAATTCAAAATTATGATAAAAAATAAAAAAATTGGAACACTCGAAGAAACACTTGAAAGAAAAGATGTGGACAGTCATGGTCAAACAGGAGAATTTGAAGAGGAGGAAACAAGTGATGATGAGTCAAATAATGAGCTAAAAAGCCCTAAGCAATCTCTGGTTAAGAAAAGACAAGCACATTGGAAAAGTGCAGCTCCCCCCAGAAAGAAACTAAAAGTATGTATGTGAAATTAAATTTTCAAAGAAAAATAGATCTTAGTTCCCATTTGATTCTTAATGGTTAGGAAAGTTCTCAAAGGAAGATATTTGAACTTCAAAGTTGGTTTGTATATGGATGTGCAGTTATAAATCAGACATTATTATTTATCTCAAGCAAGTTTGCTATTTTTCATTTACCAGAAGTAATGAAATTTTGGTTTTCTTAGGGCTGTGGACTGAAAAATGTATGAAAAAGAATTTGGAAAATGTC